>NC_064810.1:56524320-56638649 GCF_023721935.1 Panthera uncia | reverse complement strand
GGGGGGGGGAGGAGGGCAGAGTGGATACTGGTGATTAAAGGCCCATGAGGTCACTTAGCAGATGTTCTGTGGGAACTTCCTCAGGTTCCCCAGGGGGTCTTTCCCTTCTTAAGAGACTTGGAATCTGGGGGCACCTGGGTGGCTCAGTTGGTAAGGGCCAGCTATTGGTTTCAGCTGGTCATGATCTTAGGGTTCCATGAGTTTGAGCCCCATGTCAGGCCTGCTTGGGATTCTTTCTCTCTGCCCCTCCCCTGCTCTCACTCTCTCTCTCTCAAAATAAATAAAGAAACTTTTTTTAAAAAAGAGAGAGACTTGGAATCTGAAAAAAATATCTTTATTCTTTAAGATTCTGCTCACTGGAATTGTTTTCTTAAGATCTTAACTTTTATGATTGAAAATAATGTATTTTCTGAGGAACTCAATCTCCAGATGTAGCTAAAACCCTTCTCTCATTTAACACTCTTAAAATTACATGTGAGAAGACACAATAGTTTTTGTTATGATAACATAGTATCCTATTGAAAATGAAGAGAATTCATTAGGTATATCTGGAGATTCTATCTCTAGGTGAATGCAGGTTAACCCCTTGTCTCACAGGTTCCTTTGAGTGATAAGCTAACATTCCTATTCCTTGAGTCTAGGCCTACGTGCTCCTTGGTCAGTCCAGCAATGCCTGGGGCGACATGACTTGTAGTGTTCCTTCTTCTACCTGAACTGAACAGAGATGCACACTGGCTTCACCTTATGAATTAATATTGTCTCCAAGGTACATTTTTCTAATGAAAAAACCCAGATATGTAACAGTATATAAATAATATTCCTTCTTTTTAAGACTTAAAAAAAATATGTTTGTATGAAGACCAAGGGCAGACCACCCCAAGATGGGCCACTTTGGCATGAACATTATTTTGAGTTCAAAGCAATCAGAACCCAGAAGATTCAAGAAAAGTTCTTTCCTGTCCCTTGAACTGTCTGCCAGTACCCGGAAGGGAGCCATTAACAAAAGATTCCACTTTACTGAAGAAACTTACCTGCATAACAGGGTAATCTTTGTTTTCCAAACATCTCTCACCTTCCTGCTAATGGTCTTCCCTTTTGTATCCCTAGACCCCTCTGTTCTCCTTAGCTCCATAAGCATCATGTTTCCTGGCTCCCTTTGTAATTTCATGTCTATGTAGATTCCCTGTACTAGGAAATTAAATTTGGTTTTCTCTTGTTAATCTGTTTTACATCAGTTTGATTCTTTGTCCAGGTGGAGGGATCTTGAAGGGCAGAGGAAACTCTTCCTCCCTGACATTTGCATACATTTACTTGTGTGTGCATAGAATATCTCTGGCAGAACATTTGTCCCAAGGAGAAGATAGGTACCTAGCACTAGGAATGAAAAAGAGACTCTTCATCATATTCCCTGTTATAATTTTTGAACCACTTATATATATATCCTCATCAAAACAATTAAAATCTGAGAACAAAAAGCCTATGGATTTCCTAGAAATACAGAAGGAAACATAATCCACAGAATGTGTGGAGAGATTGGCCTTAAATAATGAGAGGAAACATTTCCTCCATTTTTAAGGATCAGAAAGAGAGAGAAGAAGTAGTATTGATTTGGTGGTAGGAGATTGAAGGGTTGAAGAAATTATCTGTTTAAGGCTTCAAGAAACAAAATTTAAAAAATTTTTTTAAAGACGAATGCAAAGTCCTGAGAATATTAGGAGTGCAGAAGGGCATGGAACCAGAGAAGATAGAACTTGGAAGTGATTGTTGTGGAGAATAGGAGAAGGAACGAACAGACCACGGGAAGGTGGTCAAATCCGAGGCCATACTGAAGGCCAAGTTGTCATTGCTTATCAGAGATCCAAACTGGTTCATAGTTGCTCAGTTGTCCAATTTGACTCTAACTGTTAGCTGGTTGGAATGAGAGTTTAATGAAAGTGAAACTTTTAACTTTTGCATTCTTACTAATAGGAAGACTGGGGAAGAGATGGTCTCTGAATTGGAGGACAGACACCTTAAAAATTGGTGATTAAACTGACTGGACACGCCATCCACTTAGGGAAAAATACCTAAGTCTTGCTCTTTGCCATCGTGTGTCACACAGAAACAAGAACAAATTTGCATGGATTTGCTTACACAGAAGCGACACATATTCTATTTGATTTTCTTAAGTTCTCAGAAATTTGTTGAGATTCTGACTAGTTTAAGCTCCATCTATAAAACTATAAACAAGTTGTCAGCTTACTTACTTATTCTTCATCTTAATCCAGTATCATAAGAATCTGTTTTGAGAGGTTTTCAAAAGGAACTTTGAAAAGTATACTACACTGAATGTTTAAAATATTCCACCATTTAAACCAAACCTAGAGGTAGAACTATATCGTGCTGATTTATAATTATTAAAATGTGAAGAGCAGAGAGCTGGTTGCTTATGTATTAACCTAACCATTAAAAAATTGAAGCACAAAAAAGTAATAACACGTTATTTTTTTAGGCTTTTCACTGCAAATATTACACTCTGAAAGATTCTGTTCACTAGAATAGCTTTTTTAAGATCCTAGTTTTTATGATTGAAAATAAGTGTATTTTCTCAGGAACTTAATCTCCAGATGTAGCCAAAACCCTTCTCTCATTTAAAACTCTTAAAATTATATGTGAGAAGACACAATAGTTTTTGTTATGATAACATAGTATCCTATTGAAAATGAAGGTAATACTCATTCCCTGTAAGTCTGTTGTTGCAAATCGACTTGGGAAGTGCTTTAAAAATCCCTTACTTTCGTTCTTTTGCCTATGGAGATAGTTCCTTTTCATTGACCAAGCATTACCTCCCATAGTGATCTTTAAATAGCAACAATAAAAAGATGTTTTCTTTGAAGTTGTCATTTGGAAAAGGTATTTTCCTTGTGCTAGGCTCAGAGTAAAGACTGGATTGACAGACCTTTTGTGATTAAGTCTTAGTCCTCTTAAAATAGATACTCTTCAGTTTTAGGCCAATAGTTCTGTATTTGTATGGGAAAATACAAATTGTGCATTTTGGCTTTTTGTATAAATCCAGTGGAATATTACCATTTCAGTGACTAGGACTCACACTTTTGAAGAATTATGAAAACACAAAACACTTTGCATTAAAGTGATATAGCCATTTTAATAGTAAACAAGTAACAGCAAAATAGGTTTAAAATATGTACTGTTTCATATCCCCGTGGCACTAAAAAGGTAAGGCTATTTATAAAATTGAAAGTAGAAGCTTGAAATGTGTACAGTATCTTTTTAAAAAATAATTTCTGAATACAGTAGGGTGAATGTACTTTTTGAATCAGAGAATTCTTAGATCTAACAGGGTTCAACCTTATTTTATACACAAAGAAACTTAAGTTCAAAGTCTTTAAGTAACTAGTGCGAAACTACACAGTGTTATCAACGGATTTCCTTCAGCTGTACATTACAAATAATCTCAGGAATAGTAGTTTAAACAAAGAGAGATTTACTTTCTTATATAATGGAAAGGCTAGAAGTCACCAAATGTTAGTGTTAGTTCAGCTGATAAACATCATTTAAGGCCTAGGCAATTTCAATCCTTCTGCCATGGTGTCTATAGATTTCTGGCTTTTTGTCTTCATGACCTTCAGTGTTCCTGGTAACAAAAGGCTACATCAGCTCCAGGCACTGTGGCCAAGTTAAAGGCGAAAAGATGGGAGAACTGGAAGTCAATAACATCTCTTCAACAGTAAAGTGAAACTCCCCCGAAGCTTCTAAGAGACCTCCCTCAAGTTTCTTTGGCTAGGACTCATTCACATGGCTACTCCTAGCATGGGCCTTTCTAGCCTTTTGCACAAATCATTTTAGGAATGATTGCAGGATTGGCCAACCAACAATATCAGTCATGCACAGCTATTGTGATTTTAGAAAACGATTTTCCTTATAATTAGAAATTAGCCATGTTGGACCTAAATACTCTGAGATGGAAAATAATTCAAGAATGCCTAATTGCCCAGAGTAGAATTATTTCAGAATAATGGAGACATAATTAGTAAATGTGTACCCTTCTCTGCACTGCAGAAGAACCTTCTCCACTAAATATTGTTCTAGAAGGAGATGGTCTGGCATGCTTACAGATTCTCACCTAATTCAAGAACCTCCACACCCCTTACTTGTTTCTTTATGAAAGGCATGCATAGCAGAAATGCGCTACAAGACTGTGCGTCTCACCTAAGCCATGTTTTCTCCTGCAGGTGTCAGTCACAAGGTGTCTCACAACCATATTAAAAGTTAAGATTTATCTCCCTGCTGCTTTTGACTGTGAGATCCTATAATGAGTCTCCGTAGAAAACTAGAATGAGATCAGGTTGTGTCCCCTTGGTCTTCATGAAGTGACACAGCAGAAAGTATGGTTGTCCAACTAACTTTTTGCTCTGTGAGATCTGCCACTCCACTCAGAACAGATCTCTGACTTACAGCATGGCTTGGCAGTGCACTATAGTAGCAAGACCACAGGCATTGGTGTCAGAAAACCAAGCCTTTGTTTATTTGTTTGATTTTAGAGAGTGTGCACAAGTGGGGGAGGGGCAGAGGGAAAGAGAAGGGTGGAGGGTGAGAGGCAGAGCTGGATGTGAGCTTGATCCCATGATTCTGGGATCATGACCTGAGCTGCAATCAGCTCAGGGATGTGCAACCCACTGAGCAACCCAGGTGCCCCAGAAAACCAGGTTTGAAAGCTCGGTTTCCCCACTCACCAATACATGGTGAACATATATGAACTCTATTTCTTTCTTAAAATGGGGATAATAATAATATCTACTTCAGCTGTCTGTTTTGAGAGTCAAGTGGGGTGTTACTTAAGCATTTTATAAATGAGAAAGCCAGTAACAGATGCATTATCTTGTTAATTCAATAATTTCATTGGGGGCAGGTCCAATGTGAACCTACTCTGGGATAGACAGTATTTCATGGATTTATAACAAAGTTCTAAAATCTAAACAAAATTGCATCTAGAAAAAATTTTCCTTTATCTTTCTGTGTTCTTTGTCCTCTTTGCATTGCTTGCAATAACAACCAAGGAGTGATCAAAAAAGTGTTTGAATGTGTTCATAATCTTAAGCAGACTCCTTTCCTTATTCATACTGAAATTTTAAATTTTAACACCTATAAGGAAAATGTATCTGGTCCACCACTTTTGTCTTAACTCTATTACTTTATTTAGTAAGTCCCACCGACATCAAATAATGAAGCATTTTTTTTTCTGGGGTCTTCTCTCATAGCACTGCAAGTTTGCTGCATGAAACTGTTTTACTGGTGGAAAAATGAATAGACCTCTACTTACAAATAACTGTTCACACCTTTCTATTACATTTAATCTGCAGGCATGTAGATATACTCAGAGATTTTTATACCAGAAGAATTAGAAGAACAATAAGATGTTTTTCAGACATTCATTCATATATGTGACCCTCTCAGAGAAGCCTTTTCTGGCCCTCCAGTCTAAATCAGGGACCCCTGGTTATTTTTCTCACATAGCAAATACTTTTTTGATTTAATGTTTAACTCAGAAGAGGATAATCTTCACTAAGACCTTGTCTATTTGTTAATGTTTATTTATTCATTTTGAGAGAGAGAGAGAGCAGGGAAAGGGAAGAGAGAGAAGGAGAGAGAGAATCTCTGCATCTCTGCGCTGACAGCACAGAGCCTGATGTAGGGCTTGATCTCACGAACTGAGAGATGATGACCTGAGCCAAAATCAAGAGTCGGATGCCCAACAGACTGAGTCATCCAGGTGCCCCAGGACCTTGTCTATTTTGTTGACTGCTACATACATACCCAGGACTTAGCTAACACATAGATGCATTCAAAGAATATTTGTTAAATGAACAAATGAATACAAGTAAAGAACACATAATGTTTTTCAATGAATATATTCCATATTTATCCACATATTTACGCCTTCCATAAATTCAAAGTAGAAAATAGGTAGGGAGAGAAAAGGAAAAGAGAGGGGGAAAGAGTGATTTAAAAGGCATTCTTGCATTGAGATTTTCTTTTATTTTCGTTTCCGATCCCAAACCCAAAAACCTGGGTCAGAGGAAGTAACGTCAGGCAGTTGTCGAAAGCCCAGTTTGATTGTCCGGTATTTGTGGCAAGGTCAGAGGCACCTTTTTGCCTATCTATGCAAACAGTCCAAATTTAAAGGAAAAAGACTAAGGCAAAAACAGTAAGAGGCATCTGGGAAGCAGGTGGAAGAGTGAGTGCTGCTGACTAATTCTCCCCTTTCCCTGCCCTTCATGGAGAACAGACAGGCTTGCTCTCACCCTTTCGAGTCAGCTCCCTTCATCTGCCCTGGCGAGAACAGGGGCACATTCTACTTTATACAAAGTGCTCCCCAAAGAAAGGTGATGCTGCTAACTATGAAATTGATTGATGCCACTAAAGCTCCCAAACAGCCTGTCCTAGTGGCTGTGGTTGTTATCTTGAAATATAAAAAATAAGTGTATGTAAAACAATATTTTCTGGATTTTTTTTCTCTTAAAAAATGTGCATGTGTGTGGGGGTATATTGAACATTGTGGAGCGAGAAGAATTGGCAACATTTTTGTAAATGTGATTACTAATTGTATAAACCATAACTCTGAGCTTCTCCCCTAGGTTTGTAAAATGAATAATCTCAGATGTGTTCATTGTTGGTAGGATCCTATTTAAAGAATGGCTTCTAGATATTCAAGGATTGTACCTCTAATTTTATTCTTTCCCCAGGATACTAGATTTCTTATTACACTATACAAAGATTATAATACTTGATGTTTGAAGCGTACCTTTGTTCTTAAGAATTCCTGCTGTGTGCAGTCTTTGACTCAGGGCATATGTAGTGAGGTTCCTGTACCCAAAGGCCTTCTTACAAGTCAAGACAGCCCGCAGTGACCTACTGTGTCACTAACCTTCACAATTCAAGAGGCACACAGAGAAGTTAGAGCCAGAAGCCAGGAATTGCCTGTTGGCCACAGGACAGCAATTCAGCTCTTGGCAGTTTTTCTCAAAATTGGAGAGTATATTGAAAAGAGGAAAGCAATTCCTTGCTTGCAAGGAAATTCTTCCTTGCTTGATGGAGAATTTAAGCCATTGAATTGAAGAAGGACAAAAGGAAGAGTAATTTACCAGTTTTAAAGCTTCTCTCAGACCTTTCTCCCAAGGAGAAAGGAAGATGAGATCTTATTCCAGTCGAGAGATGAAAGACAGCCATAAAGAAGGTAATTATGTATAACTAAATTCACATGAAGTAAGAATGATGGCTTAACAGCCATTTATAGCTTGAATGCTCTGGAAACAAGTAGAAATTTAAGACTGAGTGGTTATGCCTATGTGTGTATTTTGTGAACTAAAACCCTACTTCTAGAGGAGTAGTTGGCTGGAATGTGGAAAGCAGAAGGTTAGTCTACCTGCAAAAGCTGAGACCTCGTGAGAGCCCCCTGGTGCCCACTTTTCAGACCAGCTACAGTCTAACTTCCATAAATATGCTGGATTTAATATATTTTATTTCCTTACTTTCTTTATAGTTAAGGGAAAGGGAGAAAAGAATCAAAGATGAATATTACCCTCTCCTCCCCACACCCACATACCCACAGACAGTTTAGTAACTGATAGAATTGTAGAACTGTAAGGGACTGGAGAGATCATCCCATTTTAACATACTTGTTTTGTGTTGATATGTGCCAGAGATACACAGAACTGAATCCACTGACCCATGGTAACACCACATGAAAGGAAGGATACTGTACAGGAAAGGAGAAATACATTCAAGTCCAGGGGACTTATCACTGAAGAGCTTGGGTAAATCAACCAATTTCTTGGAACCCTAGTTTCCTCCTCTAAAAATGAAGAGTTCGAACTATAATAATGGCTTTCAGGTGGGTAGGTGGGTGCAGGCCTCCCAGTTGAGACCCCTGGGAATAAAATAATTAAGTCAATCCCTTGAAGCTCTAACACTACAATATGCTAAATCTGTGGCATCACAAAGCCAGTGTGTATGTATGTTCTCATTCATTTCCTTGTTGTTATGCAGTAACTTCTTTCAAAAATATAATAATAATAAACAGGAGGAGGAAGAGAAAATAAACTTTTAGAACCTCCTTGGAGAGCAAACACGAATGACAAGTCACTCTTTACCTGTTTTAAAGTCATGAAAATGTGATTACATGATTATGTGAACAACCCTGGATTGATTTAATTGCTCTGAAGATAAAGACCCAAGTGAACAGAGATCAGGATTTATTTCCAAGGCGGGTTGACACATTTGGGTTGGTGATGCCGTGGTTCATTTTGGCAGTCTTGTATGTATATTTTCCAACCATTTGCCATAGAATCAAAGAGTGTGTATGACAATCTACATTATAGTGCAAAACCTCTGTTTTATTTTTTACTGATTTTTAAATTGATCTTTAAAATATTCTCACATTTTTTTTTTCAGAAGCAAAAAATAATATTCACTCTAAATCTGGGTTGGCATTTAGTCATTTGTATCTTTTCTTGAGGATGTGTTTGCCAGTGGAGATCTACTGAGGGAACAAATTGGCAATTTTGATTTTGTAGCCTCAGAAGAGGTTATATTTCCACCAATATAATTTTTAAATTAATAGACTTTGTTGTTTTGAGTTGTTTACAGAAAAGTTGAATGGACAGTACAGAGAATTCCCATGTGAATTTTCATGTGCCTGCCCTCCACCCCACCCCCCCACCTGCCATTTTCCTCTGCTGTTAACATATTGAATTAGTGTGGTACATTTGTTACAATGGATGAGTGAATATTGATACACTGTTTTTTACTTTATATTGTATAATCTAAGTGTTTTGACAAGAGTACAATGACAATTCCTTTTTTTGTTATACCAGACTCAGCACACTAAATAAACTGATGTTATCTTATAGTAGCAATAAACAGAGAAATAAGTAAAAAGTGCCTATTTGTAAAGATTTTTCAACTGCTTACTAGAATCACCAATTACATGTTTCACTTTACCCACCATGTCTAAAACTCAAATTTACTATCTTCTCAAAAAAAAAAATGTACTATCTTCTCCCCAAGAAAAATTCTCTCTGCCCACCTCTACTTCTGTCAGTGATGCAACTTTGCCATCAGCCAGAATAGCAGCTGCTTTATATGCTAGGGACACCGTGGTACAATTAGTGCCTATGTGGTTATAAGCGTTATAAAGTTCTTTACCTAGTTTTGGCTATCTGAGTCAGCAGCAACCTCAAAATAATAAAATTCCATGGCAATTATATTAAGACTTGAAAACTGTAGATGGTTTTGATGTTAACCAGATGTGAAATTTCAAATACAATCTTTTACCACTCTGGGCTCCAGTTTCCTATAAGAGAGAGGTGTGTGATTAAATGATCTCTCAGGTCCTTTTCAGCTCTAATGCAATTCCTCATTCTTTCTGATTCCCTGTCATGATGGCTTTTTCTTTACTTTCTCTCCATTCTTCAGCCGTCATCCATGTGGGTCAATTTATCTCATGCCTATGTTAGCATAACCAAATCTGGATTCTCTGGAATCAGGCTCTTCCCTACTCCAGATCATTACTCATAACACTGGCAGGTTAATCTCCCTGAAATACTACTTTTATCGTTGCATATTTGTGCTCAAAATACTGCATAGTTTCCTATTACTGCCCTATGAGGCATCAAGTGTTAATCCATTTGCCTCTCCTGGGGCAGAAGTTACCAACTTAATGTCCACACAGGCCAGGCAGGCAAGGAAAGGTGAAACCAATAGAGTGAGTCCTGTAGCAAAATCAGAGAATCTACGTCTTACTGAAAAGGAAGTTGTTCAAATGTGGCTTCCTCAGACAGCTAGCTGCCAAGTGGGTAAGTAGACTCGGTGATGCCCATCACATCTTTCAATATTTCAAGAGAAACGACATTTTAGATTTCTTTAAAAAAAAATCCCAATTTTTAAATGTTGACCACTAAATCAGTATTTTCTCTTGTGATTTCATTTTATTTGTTAATTATGTCAAAAATATATTCCAAAGTCAAAACACTATTACAAGTTACATTCACAGAAATATTGTTTCCACTTCTGTGCATTCCACCCTGTTTCATCTCTTCCCTTGTAAGTAGCTGGTGTAAGTAGTTGGCTTATCCTTCCGTCATTTCTTTTTGAAAATATAAACGTTTCACATATATACTGTTTGCTTCGTTTTTTTACACAAATGATGGCATGCTATAAATGTCAATCTGCCCCTTGTTTTTAAAAAAAAATTTTTTTTTAACGTTTATTTATTTTTGAGACAATGCGAGAGACAGAGTGCAAGCAGCGGAGGGGCAGACAGAGGGAGACACAGAATCCGAAGTAGGCTCCAGGCTCTGAGCTGTCAGCACAGAGCCCGAGGTGGGGATCGAACTCACGGACCGTGAGATGGTGACCTGAGCCGAAGTCGGGTGCTTGACCGACTGAGCCACTCGGGTACCCCTGTTTTTTTTTCCTTTGTTTGTTTTTGTTTTTGTTTTTTGCTTACTATGTTCTGGCTCCAGAGCAGCAAACAAATATCTTCCTCATTTCTTTAGGCAATTATATAGGATTCCATTGTGGGGATGTACCGTAGTTAATTCCAGAGGTCGACAAAAGTACAGCCCGAGAGCCAAATCTAGCCTGTGGTTTGTTTTTGTATAGACTTAAAACTAAGAATGAGGTTTAAGTTTTTAAATGGCCGAAAACAAAATCAAAAGAAGAATAATATTTTGTAACATGGAAGTTATATAAAACTCAAACTTCAGTGTGCACAAATAAAGTTTTGTTGAACACAGCCACAGACATTTATGTTTTATGGCTGCTTTTACGCTCTGAAGGTAGAGCTGAGTATTGCAATAGAGACTACATCACCGCAAAGCCTAAAATATTTACTATTTGGCCATCTATAGAAAGTTTGGCACTCTTGGTTGGTTTTGTCAGTCTACTATTCATAGATGTTTTGGTTGTTTCCGATTTCCAGCTATTCTAAATGATGCCTTAAAGGGCAGCCTTGGACACAAATCACTTTGTACTTTTGCCAATATATCTTTATAACAGATGCCTAGAGTTGGAATGGCTGTATCAAAGGGGTAAGTGCATATGTGATTGCACTAGATTTTGTCGAATTCCTCCCTGTGGGGATTCTATGATTTTTGCTCTCCTGCAAGCAACGAGAGCACCTGTTTAGCCACAGCCTCACCAACAGAGCATATCATCAAATGTTAGTTTAAGCCATTTTAACACACTGGAACATTCCAGAAAAATAGATCTAAACATAAGATGAGCATCCACCCATTTCGGATCTGCGATGTATTATTAGGGTGCACTGTACATGAGGGTGTCTGGGCCTGGGGGTGCAAATGGAGACTGAAAGCCACCCTGTCCACCTGTTTCTGCCCTAGTGTGGGCCTGCCTGCCTCCTTGGGGAAGAGACTCACCAAAATGGTGACTAATTGGTCAAGCCTAAATGGTCCAGCCAGAGAGAGTTGCCATTTTGTAATCTATTCATTGGAGGTGACTTGTAATTTATTGCACCGGGGACTACCCGGTGGTGGAGGGTAGGGAACTGGGGATGGGAGGTGCCTCTACAAGTTGTGAACC
Source organism: Panthera uncia (assembly GCF_023721935.1). NCBI lineage: Eukaryota > Metazoa > Chordata > Mammalia > Carnivora > Felidae > Panthera > Panthera uncia. The sequence continues at coordinate 56,627,048 of NC_064810.1, read as the reverse complement.
TGGTTGTAGGCTGTTCAGATGCAGAACTCATTTTACCTACCTATTTGTTTTCTTGCTCTCCTCCAGTAGGGCCCACTTCAAATCCATACCGTCCTTTGAGGCCCAACTAACTCAGATCCTATCTTGTCAGCAAAGTCTCAATCATTCCCATTAATCCCTCAGTCAGTCAGTCAGTCAGTGAGACATTCTGTGCCTTCCAGTTTGTCAACAAACTGTTTCATTTTCTTGATTGTTTTATCTTATCACCTTTGCTCTTTCCATCTTCCCTAACTCAGCTTTCTCTCCATTTTCTCCATCTCTCTCTAACATAGCAGGATGTTAGGTATATAGCTGATGTTTAACATCCCTAGTGGACAAGAGTGAAAAGACACACTGTGGAAAAATGCACCAAAGCTTCCAAAATCGCATCCAGAAAACACTTGAAGGCTCTTACTGGATTAGCTGCTGGGGTGGACATCTGCATCTGAATGGAATCTGCCGGTCTCCTCTCAGATCAGCACAGAGGGGATATCCTATCAGCGATAAGTTGTGGTTAAGACAAGAAGCTGAGGTCAGAGCCATCAAAGCAGCAGCAGGTATGAGGACACGGGTGAGGGATAAGGAGCTGAGAACTCAGGATGGTTTGACCGGTGGAATAGTAGGTGCTGCAGGGTGACTCTTTGCAGACAGAGAGCCAGAATGGAAGGGGACTGGGTTGGTTGGTCTCACTGCGTCGTGGCCGTGTCCTGAGAAGTCAGGACTGATGGTCTGGGGATCAGCAAACCTTTAAGATCTAGATGGAAAATATTTTAGGCTCCACGGGCCACGGGGCCTCTGTTGCAGCCACTGCCCAACTACTCAACTGTTGTTCGGTGCAAAAGCAGCCACAGACAATAGGTAAATGAATGAATGGGGCCGTGGGACGATAAAGCTATGGACGCGGAAATTTAAATTTTATATAACTTCAGACATCACAAAATGTTATTTTATTTTTACAGCCACTTAAGAGTACACTATATACAACACATCTGCATTATAAGCTTTGCCCTTGCTGAGGGACTAGATCTTAACTGTTCCCAGCACTGGAGGAAATGATAGTGGCACCCCGTACGGGGGGGTAGCTAATGCTATGGTGGCAATCATATTGCAGTATAGATGTATCAAACCAACCCTAAACTTACCCAGTGTTGTGTGTCAAATATATCTCAATAAAAGAAAAACAAAAGTGTAAAAATCATTCCGGGTTCACAAGCTGTACAAAAACAGTCCAGTGGGCTCTCGTTTCTGGACCTCTGGTCTAAAGGTTCGGTGCTGATCTAGGGAGAGGCTGAGCAGTCATTTCTGTCCATGAGACTAAACATTAGTATGTTTGAATTGGGCTGTTTTTGGAATAATTTTCTTGTACGAAGATTGATATGCTTGGTCATTCGAAAGAGAAAATTATTATTCCTGTTCTTCCTCGTAAGATAGTAATGATAGTTGTAACCATTTGCTGAGCACCTACTATGTGTCTGAAATGTTGCATACCTTAGCTCATCCCCACAATAGCCCTATAAGGCTCAACAGATTCTGTGATTTACTTGATATATAGCTTGTTAGTAACTAATCCAGGATTCAAACAGCAAAACAGTGCCATCTGCACATGTACAAATGAAAATAGCTTGAAATTGCATAAAGGCCTATTATTTTAACAGGGCCACCAGATAAAACTCAGGACAGAATAACAATAAACCACACTCTCGGTTACTGCTGCGACTCTAAAATGTTATTTGTAAGGTGAAGTTAGTAGAACATGTCAATAAAAAACTCTTATGTTAGACCTTCATCAATATGATGTGATGGTCAACAGTGAGTTGTAGCTTCTCTTATATAAAACTCTAGCGTTGGAGTGGCTCTAACATATGTATTTGAAAACATGAAATATCTATACATCAGTTATCTATGCATAAAAGAGGAGACAATGACACACACACCAACCTAACGCTTTTTATCAATGAATGATAAAGGAAAATATTCCATAAATGCTTACTCCTCTTTACACTTCTATGATTTACATAGGGCTTACACAAACATTATTTTTACCATGACATATATAACTCACCGCAACCCTTGATGGTTGGAAGGATAGATATTGTTATTCCTATATTATAAATGAGACCCCAAGGCTCAGTGAAATGACGTGAGTGATTGAAGATGAAGGAGATGGTCTACACAGACAGATCTTAGACCAGGGCCAGCCTCACACGAGTGCTACCCGTGCAGGTGCATAGGACCCTGCACTTTCTATATTTTAAATTTTTAATAATTTATTAATTAAGGAACCCACATTTTTATTTTGTACTGGGTCCCTCAAATTATGTGGCCAGTTCTGCCTTAAACTCAAATCTTTTTACCATGTCATCTGTACTCTTCTTTCATTCTGTAAGAATTCTTGAGATGTTTACATATCGCGACACCAAAGTAGACCATGACACGTTCAATCCATTAGCTTTGGAGTTTATTCGTGATCATTTAGTGTCTTTAGAAGACAACAGAGAGATCCTTTCAAAATCCTGATGAAAAATGATTTTCTACCTAGAGTTCTAAGCCTATGCAAATTATCTATCAAGTATGGGATAGAAGTAGAAGAAAAACATTTTCAACCAGCAAAGATTCGATTTTGCCTCCCTCAATACAGGGAGTAAACTAAGAAATAGAAGGTCACAGAATCCAGGAAATGGTGGCTACAACCCAGGACAGTAGTCAAGGGTAGTCTCAAGACAGTGATGCTGGAGAGCAGTAGCCCTAAATGAAGCAGAAAGTTGATATGGAAACTTTATATAGTGGGGTAGGAAAGAGAGGAAGGACTCATTTGATAAGTACTTAATAGGATGGGACTCCAGAAAAAAAAAAAAAAAAAAGATGGTTATAAGAAGAACTTGCAAGAGCACAGTAAAATAATCAGGAATTCCCGGCACAAAACTGAAAAGCTGTGTAAGAAAGGAAATGAAAATATAGTGCAACTGTTTGATAGTAAACTTGACTCTGCAGTGAAACTTTATGTATACTCAAATACTCCAAATGCTGTTATGTTATTTAATTACAACCAATATGATCACAGCAGGAGGAATGGGGGAGGGGTGGTGGTCGTTGTGCTGTAATAGCTAAATCCTCATTTATCATAAAAGGGCATAAATAGTAGCTAACATTGGTAAATCAAGTAGCAATATAAGCATACTATTTATAAATGCAAAAGCTAGTAGTTAGAGATGTTGTCTCTAGGGAACAGGACCTAGAGGTATGGAGAAAGATATTATTGATATTCATTATAACCCTCTCAGTCCTACGTGATTTCTGTAAGCATATGCGTGCATTACTTTTATGTAAATATGATATTTAAAACAGAAACTCATTTCAAAGTTGGAGTTCCACATCAGACATTAAAACAATAGGAATGAGGGGACTGGCTGAGCTGTAATCTTTTCAGGTCACTCTGATAGATACAGTATGAGCCTCTGTTTCTTAAACTACCCTATGTGGGTCTAGTCCATGTGTTCTAATTCTGACTTTTCTGATGGAGGTGTTTTAAAACTCAATTTGCTAATGCCTATAAAGGGATTTCATGTGCTTAGATGAAAGGCTTAGTCAATGTTGAAGCTATTTTTTTTAAATGAGAAATTTTAGGGTACATTTAGCTATGACTTTTATTTGACATCAAATGACAAGGAAATATAGGAAACTGAACATTAGAACTACCACTGTAACATTCTATTATAGTGTGCTTTACTTTAAAAACTCTAGGTATTTTTACAAATCAAAGGAAAATAAAATTTTTATACTTCTTAGAGGTCACCAAACTGAAGAAGGAATAAAATATAGATAATAAAGGGAAATCAGTTTTTAAATGGAACTAAATGCACTCTGAAGACATATACAAGATTAAAAGTTTAATGATTTTAACATATCTCATGTCATTACCTGGTATCAGATGGCATTTTAAAAAGACATAAATTTAAATAACATTTATTGAGCACCTGCTATGCGCCAGACCATTTTGCTAACTTCTTTCAAGTACATAATGTCTTTCAATCCATCCTGTCTCCATTGTGCAGGTAAGGAAATAAGTTTCAGAAATGGTAAGTGATTTGTTGAAAATGATACAGGTAACGTGGTAAATTTATAGTTTAACTCGTGGAATCTAATTCTAACTTCTGCTCAGTCCCACATACCATGAGATTTTCAGTTTAAAGCACACGAAACAAAAATAAAGACCATGAGAGTAATCATAAGAATAGGGTACAGTGGCAGCTGTTCTCCAATTGCCCCTGAATTTAAAAAGCTGTGAGTTGGCACAGTTGAACCTGAAACATTCAGAGTAAAATTGGGTTTGGTTTGATCAAAGCAGAGGTTAAAGCTGAAAAATAATTTGGGGAGATTTAGACTCATGCTTTTGTCAGGTAACAGGAATAGTAATTTGAACTTCTAGACCAAATCTTAAGGTGTGGCCCCTGGACCTGTAGCATCAATATTACCTGAAAACTTGTTAGAAATGTTGGGACGCCTGGGTGGCTCAGTCTGTTAAGTATCCGACTTCAGCTCAGGTCATGATCTCATGGTTCACGACTTCGAGCCCCACGTCAGGCTCTGTGCTGACAGCTCAGAGCCTGGAGCCTGCTTCATATTCTGTGTCCCCCTCTCTCTTTGCCCCCTTCCTGCTTGCACTCTGTCTCTCTTTCAAAAATAAATAAACATTAGAAAAAAAACCCAGAAATACAGTTTATTGGGTTCCAATCTAGGCCAAGAGTGGTGCTTCTTAATTTTTAGATATACCTGGACAGGTAGATACAACATAGATTCTGGGTCCCTCCCCTGGCATTCTGATACAGTTGGTCTGTGGTGGGAACCAAGAATTTACATTTCTTTCTTTTTTTTTTTTTAATGTTTATTTAATTTTGAGAGACAGAGAGACAGAGCACAAGCAGGGAAGGGGCAGAAGGAGAGGGAGACCCAGAGTCTGAAACAGGCTCCAGGTTCTGAGCTGTCAGCACAGAGCCAGATGTGGGGCTCAAACCCACAGATGTGGAGCCAGATGTGGAGCCAGATGTGGGCCATGAGATCATGACCTGAGCTGAAGTTGGACGCTTAACTGACTGAGCCACCCAGGCGCCCCAAGAATTTACATTTCTAATGGAATCCTAGGTGATGTTGATACTGCCACATTCGGCCCATTTGTGCTTGAATTACAGTTCACTGAATCCCACCATAGGTTGCCAACTAATATTCGTTCAAAGAATGAATGAATGAATGAATGAGTGAATGAATGCACTTTTCCCTTAAGACAACCATTTGGGACAGTAAAGTGGATGGATATTTAGAGATATAGCTATAAAGATAGTTAAAACTGAGAATCATGGGAGATAGGTCAAGCAGATAGCTCTAAGTCAAGAGGCTTGGTTTCAGGGTTATACCTAGAGAAGATAAGGTCCTCATAAAGTACTTATGTTGGGGGATGATTGGGAATTTCCCTTAGCAGCCCTAGTTTGGTTTCATCCATCCTGCATCTATTATATCTGAGGCATGGCAAGGGAGGGGACTCTTTTCTTTTCTTTTTCCTTTTTTTTTTTTTTTTTTTTTTGGAAGGGGGGACTCTTTTTTTTGTTGTAAATTTCTTTTTTTAACGTTTATTTATTTTTGAGACAGAGAGAGACAGAGCATGAACGGGGAAGGGGCAGAGAGAGAGGGAGGACACAGAATCCAGAAACAGGCTCCAGGCTCTGAGCTGTCAGCACAGAGCCCAACGCGGGGCTCGAACTCACGGACCGTGAGATCATGACCTGAGCCAAAGTCGAGCCCCGCCCGCGTCAGGCTCTAGGCTGACGGCTCAGAGCCTGGAGCCTGCTTCAGATTCTGTGTCCTCCCTCTCTCTCTGCCCCTCCCCCGTTCATGCTCTGTCTCTCTCTGTCCCCAAAATAAATAAAAAACGTTGAAAAAAAATTAAAAAAAAAAAAAATTTACAACAACAAAAAAGTCCCCCCTTCCAAAAAAAAAAAAAAAAAAAAAAAGGAAAAAGAAAAGAGTCCCCTCCCTTGCCATGTCATTCATTCATTCTTAAAATAAGTCTCATACCCCAACACCTTTGCACTATTCCCAATTTCTTTTCCAAATTTGGAAAGGAATGCTGAAGTCACATTTTCAGATTCAGTTGAAAATATGTTTCCAAGAAAAAATGATCAGACAGACATGTGTAGGTTCTTTGTAATTTGAAGGTCATATTTAATAAAAACAAATACCTCCATAACAGAATTCAGAAATCGACAGAAAATTATTGTATCCTGTGGTAATAGGTATAGAGAACAATGTTTCCTTTTCTTTCAGAAAAAGGCTTGGAGATTCATAGAATTATAGAGTGGGGTGGGACCCCTGGGGAGCTCAAACCCTTTGCATTCAAATCAGAGAAGGAAGGAATAAACAACAGGGAAATGACTAAGTTTGGTTATGCATCCTAAATAGTAAAAAGCAAAGGGAAATACAAACCCCAAAGCCTCTGCATTGAGAGAATCCTGTGGAAGAAAGGACTCTTCTCTACAGGAGATACTTACTTTTCAATTAGTCAAGGATATTAGAAATGTCTCACATGTTGGCTTATGAATCTGTCTTATTTTGGGTTACTCCAAACACAAGAAATCAAATTGAAGTGATTTATTTGAAAGAAGATCTCAGGATTGCCAGTGGAAAGATGATCACTTCAGTGGGGAAGGAAGGGAGACAGTTCTGGGAAGGTAGCCTGTAAGGGCACCTTATCAAGCAAGTTACTGCACGCTAACAGGAGTTGAATCCTGCTGGAGAACTCTGGAGCCAACATAAAACACATGCTTCATCATTCTCCCCCTGATGGCAATAATCAGTGGTTAGTTAAGGGTAGAATGAGGTAGGTGGGGTAGAGACTCATTCTTTAGCACTACTGGTCTGCCATGCCTATGGGCGGAGAGGGTTCCACTCAGAGTCAGCTGCTAGATTTGCATGGCCCAGAGCAAAATGCAAATGTAAAGTCCATTGCTCAAAAAGCCTGAAAAGGTGCCTCTTTTTCTCTCTCATTCTCTGTCTCTGTCATGATTTGTACGTGCATGTTGCATGTACATATGCACGGGTGTGCGTGTGCATGTGCATGTGTGTGTTTGCTATTTATTTAATGTCACACTCCCTCTGGCACAGGTGCTCACAGAGCAACTGCAGAGGTTCACAGTTGCCTGGTTGGTGCCCCATCCCACCCCTGGGTACATGGGACGTGTGGTATGCATGTGCCTGACCCTGACTCTCACCCCAACTTGTGCCCAGGCCCCTGCCATGGGCAGAATGTCAGAATCACTGGGTCAGGGTAGGGGAGAGGCAGATAGGTAGCAAGAAGAGAGTGCTGAGTAGGAGCGAGGCTCCGAGCCTCCTGTACATGTTCTATATATCACACCGGGATTCACTTACGGAACACGAGAGTTCAAGACATGGTAAGAATTTCAATATAGGAACTGTGGAGAATTGAACCTATGAATGGAACTGCCTTCTGAGTGGAGGAACTTGTCTGACTGCACTGGTCACACACTTGAAGAAGCCAGCCCTGATTCTGCCAGCCAGGTGAGCCCTCTGGCAAAGAAATGAAGATGCTGGTAGACTGGAGAACAATGGCAGAACCCAAGGTGTTATTATGGACGGGATGCCAACAGTGTGTGCTACAGATCCAAAGATTTAAACTATAGACACCCTTTCCTGTAATTAATTTTACCTTTCCAATGAGATCATAGAAAATTCTTTAATTGTCCGTGGACAGAATTACCGTTAACACTTCCAGATAATCTTTCCTTTTGGCTCAGTCCCATATATTAGGGATTGACATTGTCACATCTTGCATTAGAAGCCATGCTAACATGTACGGTTTTCCTAGATAGGTTCAATCATGTATTGAATATATTTCTTGGGCTCCTATTATGTGCCAGACCCTGTGGTAGGTGCTAAGAATATAGTGATGAACACGACCAACAGGCTCCTTGTAATGGAGATCATGTTTCAAGTTTCTTCCACTCAAGGCAACTTCTGCTTGTATCTCACTGAAGGTCTTTCTACATCTTGGAAGCAGTGCTAGTATTCACAAAGGGGAAGTGATATCCTTATTTCATGTCCATTGTAGCCCTTGAGAGTTATTCATGAAAATGCAATAGCTACATTTTCCTACTGTTTAAATCCACTTAGAATCCTTGCTAAGCTATAAATTCAGAGTGAAGTCCCTTGGGTTAATTATAGATTTTGTAAAAATAGTTCTTTCTATTTTACTTTACATAACGACAAGCTCACCAGCATATCATCCAGGAAAACCCATAAGCAGTTGTTTTTAATATACTGTGGTTTCTAATTCTTTGGCATAAAGAGCAAAGCTTCATATTAAATCATCTGTAGTCCCTCACCAAATTCTTAGGGTTCACTTTTACTTATCCAAGTGAAGTAAGTCAGAAACTTAGTTTTCCATTTGGGACTCCATTATGATAATCTTAAAACTGGTCTTGAACATTTAGATTGTAATTTCACTCCGGTGCTCCTTTAAAGTATGAAAATAGCACTATATTGATGGCTTCTCTCTCTTTCTCTCTTTTTACTCTATCTTTGGTGTGAAAAGATTTTAAGAAATAACTCCTCCACACCAACAAGGCTTTCAGAACTGTGAAAGAAAAATCACATCTTGAAACAAAAATAATTCTCACTTTGTTCCTAGAAGAAAATGGTCATTGTTTCTTATCTCTGGGGTAGTTCTTGGTATGACGGGTGAAATGGCAAGAATAATTGAGAAAAATAGCTGTGTGTATCACAAAAGCCAAAATGCATCTTTTCTACTACATAAATAATCATCAGCTCTTACTGACAGTTGTTATTGTATATTCAGAGAAGAGGTGTTTGTATTCCTAGATATGATATGAAAAGCCTCTTATCTCTGCTTCACCATATTTGTAGTGATTTAAAATACCATTTGTAGCATTCACTATGTATACTCTACGTATAAAGATGTAATATATCTTAGAACACACCTATTTCAAATGAGGCTGTTAGTAGACTACACATCTGATTGTGGCAGATCACAAATAGCCTGCCTGAGAAGTATCAAAAGCAAAATCACATAGAAATCTGATTTATATCTACAGCTGTATGTATATTTCATTGATAAAATTGTGTGAAAAGAAAGGTTTTAGACATCGTAAATGCCATTTTGTGCCACTTTAGAACTTTTATTTTCAGCAGCATAATACAGAAAACTAATTGCAAAACATTGCACTGGTGAAAAATGGCAGTGAGGTAAGCAATTGGCCATTTCTCATTTATGAAATCTCTAGAACCAAATGAACACGGAGGAATCCTAGACTGGCCAGTCTATTTGAATAACACGAATACTAAACTACCCTTGACCTATGTGTTGGTGTCTCTTTCTTCACACGTGGTATTGCAGAGCCTCCAGCCCCTGCGAGATTTCCCACAGTTACTTCTGTAGTTTCCCCCGGGTGTTTTATCATCATGCCCAAGTCTTATCAGCTGTTATCACATGGCATCTTCCATTTTCTTTATCTCCAACTTCCCTATCTCCAACGGGGACTTGCATCTGAAGATGCCTAATGCTGAGGGCTCTGTTGTCTACAGGCCACATGAAGGTGGCCCACGAATGTCAGGCTCCCATGGATGTCCTGCTCACCTCATACAAGCTGCTGTCTTGGGGGTGGGGACTTCATTCTTTCCAGATATTCTTCTCTTTGGCTAGTTATATCCTTCTCCTACTAAGTTCTTCTTTTCGATTGATATGATGGAATTCCCCAAAAAGTCAACATTTCCGCTGATAATAAAGTATCTTCTCTCCTGCCTGCCGTTAAGTATATTCTCTGATGGGCTTTCATTTTCCTAGAGTCCAAAACTCTGAATCCTCCTAATTCCTCCTTTCCATTCACACCCCATATCTAATCTGTAAGTAAACCCTCAGGAATCTGCCTTGAAATGAATCCCAAATCTGACCAGGTTTCACCCCATCCATCTCTACCACCTTAATCAAGTCTCTATTACGTCTTGCCTGGGCTATTAGAATAGTTTCGAAGTGGTGGGGCGCCTGGGTGGCTCAGTCGGTTAAGCGTCCGACTTCGGCTCAGGTCATGATCTCGCGGTCCGTGAGTTCGAGCCCCGCGTCGGGCTCTGTGCTGACAGCTCAGAGCCCGGAGCCTGTTTCGGATTCTGTGTCTCCCTCTCTCTGACCCTCCCCCATTCATGCTTTGTCTCTCTCTGTCTCAAAAATAAACAAACGTTAAAAAAAAAAAAAAAAAGAATAGTTTCGAAGTGGTGTCCTTATTCCAACTTTGCCACTCACACAGCAGCTGAAGTAATTGTTGAAAAACTCACGTCACACGTCTTCTCTGAACCCCTTTAATGTTTTCTGTCTCACTCAGAATGGGCCCAAAGGATTTCCTTTGTTTTACATAGCCCTTGGTGTTCTGGTTCCTGGCTACTAATATTTTATCATCTTCATCTCCCCCTCACTCACCCCTCAGCCCCAACCCCCAAGTTCATGAAACTTCTTCCCTCCCTTCATTTTCTGCTTTCTGCAACTGTTAACTCCTCCCTCCCTAACCTGGCCATCTTATAAAAATGGAATACCTTTCCCTGTCCACTTATATTCCTCTCTTGCTAGTCCCTTAACTGGGTTTTTCATACCAGCACTTCCTGTCATCTGATGCATTAAATATTTCTTTGATACATTTGGTTATGATCTGTCTCTCCAAATAGAAGGTCAGTTCTGTGAAAGTAGAAACGTGCTTTGTTTTGTTCATTACCGTATCCCCAGAATCTGGCCAAAAGTAGGTGCTCAATAAATGTGTTGCTTAAATAAATGGATAGGTCACCCTCCTATAGTGATGGGTGACTACTGGGACAAAATTCTGATATTTCTGGATCTTTGATAAGATATTATAATAATAGCATTGCACCCTACTATTACTCTAAGCTGTTTTAATGAACAATAATACTACCACCAGTGAATGAAAAGTATGTATTTGAATGAATGAACAGCTTCAAATATTTGGCTGTCTTTTAGGGAAAATCTGGCTACAAGTCTGGGTAGCTGTAATAAGAATATCTTGAGATATGTGATATCTAATTTATATTCACCATTAAATTCATGTAGAGGAGAATATTTAGCTATTAATTTTTAATTCAATCATATCTAAGGTTTTTGTCAAAAGTTGTATTTATATAGCTTTCCTTTCAAAGTTAAATAACTAAGAATTATGTTAAAGGGGGGCAGAAATCTTAAAAAAAAAAATTTCTTACTCTATTTGTAAGCCTAGAAAAGAAGAAAATTTTATAAATAAAAAGGACTTATTGTTGTTTTACACGGCTTACACAGTTTTATAGCAAGTGTGGATGTGTTTCCCTGCCTTTGTCTTCAGTGCCTTTATCCTTTCTAATCAAAGTAATAATTTATCTTCTGTATAAATGACAGTGCATTTAAAATCTTCTTCAGAATAATGTAATTTAAATGAGTCTATTTTAAAATGGGCCCTTTGTCTGCAGGAAAGCTTGATTAGGTCTAAAAATCTATACAAACACAGATTTTTTTTGGAAATTTTTATAAAAGTGTTGTTAACATCCTTACTAACTCAAAATGGTTTTCTAACCTAAAATTAGCTTCATTAATCCCTGGACAATATTACTAGCCTCTAAGGACTCTTGTAGATCAACGAGGGGACCTGAGAAGCATGGGGAGGGATGTAGGAAAAAAGAGAGCAAGTAGGCCATAAAATACATAGTGATCAATTCCCTATGTTAACCAGCATTTATAACATCCTTTGAAGTCCTCAGAAGTTCCATTTCTGGGAAAAATCTGAAGGTAAGAAAAATGAGATATAAATGAAAGATGATCTTCTGGAACATAGAATACCAGTCTAAAAATCTTTAGGTCGGGGAAAAACTTAACTCTGAAAATTTTAATTCTGGTTTTTGAATTAGGCAACCTCATTAAACAAGCATTTTCTGTCATTACTAGAGTATCATTTCTGCAGTGCTGATTACAAGGAATTCTATAATTAGAATCTTCAGTAGCAAAAGAAAAATTATTGTAATACTATTGTAATACTTTTCACCTGAAAAATGGAAGCTGCCTTCTTTTATCAAAGAATAAGGTAATGCTTAAAGGCTGCTAAACTGTAATTATTTTGGTTAATTTTTATATCCCAGGCTGAATGATTAATCCATCAAGGTTCAAAAGTACTTTCGCAAGTGTTTTGATGGGGAATTTATTTCTATCCATGGCCTAGATTTTTTTCCTGTTTTCAACAAAGGTCATCAGACTACAATGGTTTAAAGCTGTGATTCTCAAACTGTAGTGTGCTTGTGAATCGTTTGGAAGGCTTGTTAAAATTGCTGGGCCCACCCTCAGAGTTTCTGATTCAGTAGGTCTGGAGTGGGGCTTAAAAATTTATAGTCCGGTAAGTTTCTAGGTGGTGTTTATGCTACTGGTCTGTGGACTGTATTTTGAGAGTAGTGAGCCACTAATTTAAGTTAAAGCAAGTGGTTATCCCACAAAGTATTTCGTTTGAATGTATGCTCTGGTCTTTAATTGAAGAGATGTTATTTATCATCCAGGGAAATATGTTTGAATAGATTTCTCAGACATGATTTTTGTAAAATGTACCAAGCTCTCTGCTGTGTCTTACTTAATCTCGTTTGGATCTAACCAACAGTGTATGTTTTCAAGATTGCAGGCCTATGCAGTTTGAAGTCATAGAGGAACATCTATATGTTGAAACAGCTGTTGGCCCATGGACTGTAACAGCCATTGTGGAAAACTTCCTCAAAAAATTAAAAATAGAAATATTATGCCATCTAGTAATTCCACTACTGGGTATTTAACCAAAGAAAATGAAAATACTAATTCGAAAAGATACATGCAACCCTATTTTTATTTTGGCATAATTTACAATAGCCAAGATATGGATAAGTGTCCATGTATAGATAAATGGATAAAGAAGATGTGGGGTGTGTGTGTGTGTGTGTGTGCGCGTGTGTGCATGTCCGTATATCTTTACATAGAATAAAAAACAATGAAATCCTGCCATTTGCAACAACACGGAGGCTACTATGCTAGATGAAATAAGTCAGAGAAAGGAAAGTACCACAGCATTTCATTATATGTGGAATATGAAAAACAAACAAATAGCAATAGACTCATAAGCACAGACAAGTGGTGGTTGCCTGAAGGGAGAGGAGTGGGAGGATGGGTGAAATAGCTGAAGGGGATTAAGAGGTACAGACTTGAGTTAGAAAATACATAAATCATGGGGATGAAGTTATAGCATAGGGAATATGGTCAATAACATTGTAATAATGTTGTGGCAGATGGTAACTACAATAACCATGGTGAGCGTTGCCTAATGTATAGAATTGTTGAATCACTATGCTGCACACCTGCAATTAATAGAATATTGTATGTCAACTACACTTCAATCAAAAGAAATGGATCAAGTAAAAATAAAAGGTACTGGGTCATGTCTTCTATCTCCTAATACCTATCAAATTAATTAGCTCGAGAAGTATAGGTAATATCAAATGATAATCTTCTAGTTTGAACTATTTTCATTGATTGCTTAATACTTTATTTACACTGAACTAATTTCTGGAACTCTTTATTAATGCATTGAACCTAGATTACTTTGGAAGAGTCCTTGATCTAGTCTGAACTTTTACTTATCTCCCTTGCCTAAAAAAAAAAAAAAAAAGAAAGAAAGAAAAGAAAAGAAAAGAAAAATTGTACGATCAGATGTACAATGCCAAGCTATTAAGATATGATTCACTATGGGTAGATTCTCATTTAAATAACTTTCTCACATTTTAACTATCTTTTGTTCAATTAAGTATCTAGTTTGAATGAAGGTACTGTTGAAATAAAGATGAGAAATCAAAGAGTAGAAAATCCACTTCCAGGGGCATGGCATTAAAAAGGAAATTATCTTCCCAAAAGAGGTTTTCCTTAATTTGACCTAACTTCAATTGTCTCTCTACACATAACATTAGAATTCTTTAGTTCTACATTAGAAAATGGTTTCTGTTGCTCATTTTGCACTCAGTTTCTTCACGAATATACCTAATGTGAAGACTTCTGCTCTCAGCCTGTCTCTCTCCACCTCAGACATTTAGCAAAACGCCAGAAACAGCCAGTCTTGTGTAGAGGAGACTGGCAGCCTCTCCATGGACATACTACCATTAAGGTTACCTGAAATTGATGAGCTGCCATCATCGTCTCTCGTCCCAGGGTGACTTTTGTTATTTTCACTTTTCCTGATGGCACAGATATTTTATGTTCACTGGGGTTCTCCCAGGCTTTAGAGTTTGCAAAGATGCTTCTGATTTATAAAGCAACCCAGATTTTTCAAAAAAATTTTTAACATTTATTTATTATTGAGAGACAGAGAAGGAGCATGGGAGGGGCAGAGAGAGGGGGGACACAGAATCTGAAGCAGGCTCCAGGCTCTGAGCTGTCAGCACAGAGGCTGATTTGGGGCTCGAACTCACAAACCGCGAGATCATGACCTGTGCTGACGTTGGACACTTAACTGACTGAGCCACCCATGTACCCCAGCAACCCAGATTTTTTAAAGCATATCTCTTCTGAATAACCTGGATAGAAATTTCCATGGATAAAATAGCCTGATGAAAATTCAAATGTGATATTACTAAAAACAAAATATATGAATATTAAAATACTTATTACATTGAACTTTGGAACATATGGAGTGGACAGCATATTTTCAAAAGTCAAGCCTTAGCAAGGTCATCTCTTGTGAACAGAAAAACAGAGGAAAACTGTTGATGCATAGAAAAAGAGAAGAGTTAAGCAAATATACACAGAGGAGTAAGGAAAAGAGAGCAATTGGGCTGGGCAGTTCCTGCCAGCTTTCCAGTTCCTGGCTATCCCAGATTCACTTCCTATCCTCTGAAATGCCCTTGCCTCAGCCAGTTCAAGTGAACGTCTCTTTCTTGCAACTAAACAAACAATGCTCAGCTAAGACAATGCTTATGGCTAAGAGTTCTTTATTTCCAACTGGAGGAATAATAGAATAACAGGGATAACAGACTCAATATGAGAGCCACCATGCTGTCCCACCCAAATATTTCCTATTACTTTTTTCTTTATTAATAATTTGAATTAAAAAAGTAAAAAGTAACACATGCTTATTATAAAAAATCAAATAATACAGAATTAAAGAAAGTTGAAAATACATACCCCAGGTTTCACTTTCTCCAGATTCCATTCCTCAAGCAAATTCCTGTTAATTCGTTGCATAGCTTTCTAGATTTATATATATTTATTTATAGATATTAAAAATACATATTTTTAAAATTTTGTATATTTAAAAATAATATCTATCTATCATCTATCTCTTAGTCCTGATTCAACTTAAATATGATGTCTCTTGTTTATTCTTTTCCAGACACAGGAAACATGTGCTCAGGACCCTCTTATATGAACGCTTCCTGGGTCTGAGGTTGGCCATCAATTAATTGCTTCTGAGTTTTCCTTTCTCCAAGTTAGGCAATCCCAAATCCATGATTTTTTCCTTGGTAGATCTATTTCAAAATAATTTTTTTCTCTTTCTCACTATAAAAGAATAATCAGGCTCTGAATTAAGGGCTCTAATAAAATGTTTACAAATATTTAATATTACAATTTTAATACTGGCTATCTCTGGATCAGTCTCATCATCTGTATATTGGGGTCACTGACTTATCTAGTCAGTTCTGAGGCTTAATTTTGTTTGACATTCAGTTGATTACTCGCAGCTCATAGACACTACTGTCATGTATAGTGGCCGTCATCTCAGTTAATTCATCGTCTTCTTTCAAATTGATACTGAACAGAAACACAGGTTTCTTATTTAACAAAATGTGACCATTTTAAGGCCAAAGATGGGGAATGGATTTTCTTTAGAGATACACTCCCCGTTTCTCCACATTTCCTGCACACTGGTGATCATCTAAATTACCCACTGTACATCAACATCTGAATACTTAAAAAGTTAGAGAAAGGTCTTTTTAAAAAAATTTTTAATGTCTGTTTATTTTTGAGAGAGAGACAGAGTAAAAGAGGGGGAGGGGCAAAGAGAGAGAGAGAGAGAGATACAGAATCTGAAGCAGGCTTAGAGCCTGACATGGAGCTCTACACCACCAACTGTGAGATCATGACTTGAGCTGAAGTCAGACTCCCAACCAACTGAGCCACCCAAAAGCCCCATAGAGAAAGGTCTTTTTAAGTAAAGTAGCTAATTAAAATTTGTTTTACAGTTTTGGTATTTCTGAGATATCCAACCAGAAAAAAATAACAGCTGGTGTTTTCCTTTTCAATTATCTTTTTAAACCTCTGTTGTTAAAATAATTTTTGAAACATATGATACATACATAAAGTATATAAGACCTACCTGTGAAGTTATAATAATAGTAAAAAAAAAAAATCTCTGTAGTCACCACCCAGTGTTGGAGACAGGACATTGCCAGCAGGTTGGAGGCACCTTGCCTAAAGTATTCCTTATGCTCTCTCCCAGAAGTAACTTCTACACTAAATTTTTGTTCCTCTTGCTTTCCTTTGTAGTTTTGCCACCTAGATATCTCCTTAAGCATTATTGTATTGCTTAGTTTCCCCAAATCTTAAATTTTACACAAAGTGAACTACATTTCATGAATTTGTCTGGGATTATGTCAAGATAAATTCATTCATGTTGGTGAGTGTAGGCTGAGTTCAATCATTTCATTGATGAGTAATAAATATTTCATTGTATGAATATTGCACAATTTATTTATCCATTGTATTAGTGATGAGCTTTGGGGTTACTTCCAGTTTCTGCTACTATGGACAATACCTATGGGCATCCTTAGGTAGTTGCCTGGCAGAGGGATTTCTGGATTCCATTAAAATGTTTTTAAACACAAAGCAAAGGTCCTTACACATAGTAGGCCCTGAGAAATACTTGAGTCAATTAATTTCAGTAATCTGCTAGTTGGTGTAAAGTCTTTTTAATATTTCCTAGCAAATATGTACCAAAGAACAAATATGAAGAACATATTTGCAGATGGAATGTAAAGTGAAGACTTGGTAATTGTTTAATTTGATTTACCCATTCCAAAAGGAACTATACCCTCGCTCAAAAAAACCTGGCACAACTCGAAAGGGATAATGTTTCCATCATGTGTGTTCCTTGCTGGGCCACCAAGCAAGAGCACATTTGCCTAGCTAAGCCCTCTTAAAACTTTCTAGGACAAGGACAGATGGAAACAAATACAGTAAGTCAAATATTTGCCCAGCTGACTTTTTCTGTCAAATTGGTGTCTATTTGGGTGGCAGTCAACTTTCCCTTCAAGTCTCCTTCTGGTCCTTTTATTACCATTCAAAACATTCCTATTCCAATTCCCATCAAAAAGCATTTATTAACCACTTAGTTATTCATTGTATTGCAAATGAAATCATGGTTGCAAAGTGGACTAGTGCAAAAGGGCTGTATCCTTTGTTAGTGAAGAAAGCTTAATAACTTTGCTTAACCTATATCTCATGTTAAGACTTTACTTGTAATATCTATTCTTTCCATACAATTTGATGGATTTATATGCCAACAAAGGCCTAGATATCAGGAACTCAAAGGTAACTTATGATAATGTCTTTGTCATCACATGTAATGCCAGGAAAGCCTGAGTTTGTCCATCTTCCCTCTCTGGCAGGAAATATTAGGAGGTAGGTACTTCCTGCCTTGGGATTAGGCCCTTCCGTGTTCTCAGAAAGGGTATTGATCATAACGCAGTGTTCAGGATTCCAGATTTTCTTGCCCTGACATCAGTGACCAATCTTTCTCTCTCTTTTCTTACCTGAATTCCTGGCTTCCAAATGCTTAGCTTATTTCTTTTGTTTCTTAATAGTCATTATTAATGACAGCCATTATTGATTAATCATCATTAATGATCGCTATAGATGTAATTGGGGTGGCCCGATTTCCAGCTGAGATGTGGGTAACTGCCCCAGGTAGTGAACCACATTTCCAAATAGTGTATTTGACTTTACTCACTTAGATAAGCAGTTTAGCAAGAAATCAATCTCTTTTTCTCTGACGCTCATCTCCTCCCAAATGCCTTTTCATATTCCAAGGGCCAGTTCTGCTTGTTCTTGTCATGTTGCCAGCTTTATTGTCTTTATATTTCTTGCAATTAAACAATGCCTGAAACACTTCTTATGGCTGAAATGTCTTTAAATCTAATCTATAGATTTCTAGCTCAAGGGTGATAGGACCACTCTTATTAGATGAGTGTCTGAGGTCAGCTGTCTTTGGGCCATCTTTTCTCTTTGGAATAGTTACCTGCTAAGGCATTAGAGCTGCTATGAGGTCTTACACAAATGTCTCCCATAATAATATTTTATTTGGTAACATTTTGAGTTGGAAGAATGAGAAGTAATGTATGCTTATCTTGTAAGAATGGGATTGGACTCATTACCTTGATAGAATTGCCAAATAAATACAGGATTTCCAATTAAACATGAATTTCAGACAAATGATACATTTTTTTTAGTCTGAGTAGGTCCCATGCAATATTTGGGACACATTTATACGAAAATATTATTCATTGTTTATCTGAAATTCAAATTTAACTGGTCATCTTGCATTTTAGCCTGGCAACTCTACCCCTTGAGCTGGCAGACGTCACAACGGCCAGCAGATGTTGGTTGCTCATTAAAAAAGTCACTACCTCCTCCCATACAGGGCCACTACCTTATGGCTGGTGTTGCAGCCAAAGCTGGAGGGAACCAGAAGTCCCGTAATCATTTAGAATGGCTAATGTCCAAGAGAATGACGATTAGAATTGACTTTAAGATCCAGGAGCTTTTGCATCAGCCAGTGCAGATCATTGTCTGGTGATTGACTCTTCAAGATTTCAAAGAATGGTCTTTCTCCCCACCACCTTCCTCAGTGCTCTACTAGGACAATGGTGTTCCATAGTAAAATTACCCTGAGGTCATCATATTCTAGCTTTTTAGATTCATGCACAGAACCTCCCTTCTATCTGTCATGCCACTTGGTTCTAGCTTTTTCTGCTCTCATGGTGACTTTATTTCTGTGGCTTTTTTTTTTTTTATACTTTTCTTGTCACTGGGCTTCTGTTGGGGTTATCCTAATCTATTCTAACAAATTTCAATTATCTTGACTCTTGGGGTAAAGTGTTTTTAGCTCCTATATTGTTATATCTTAGGAAGCCACTAATCTTACGCAAATATGGTTCCCTCAAGCAATTTCAAAGATTACCTATAATAGCAGTAGCTTCTCTTGAAAGAGAAAGAAGAAAGGAAAGAAGGAAAGGAAGGAAGGAAAGGCAAGAGAAGGGAGATGGAGGGATAAAGAAAGAGAAGGAGGGAGGAAGAGAGAGGAAGAAAAAGAGCAGAAAAAAATTAGAAAGTTCCACTTCTTTGCTGGGCATTAAAAAAAGGAATAAAGAAAGGAAAAAAAAGTTTATTTGACATAGATCCTAAAATGTATTATATGTTAAAATTAAGGGAAAATGAAGCAGGAATGATTCCAAAATCTAGTGATCACCCCTGTACACATCTTTGGCCCTCCAAAGATTTTCCTGTGTGTGTGTGTGTGTTTCTATGGGAATGTATATATAATCATACATACACATGGGTTCATACTCAACAACCTATTTTTAAATACCCTTTTTTTCACTTAATAGAATTTTATAAATATTTTCCATATGTTAGGGGTGGAGGAGAAACAGTAAAGTATCCCCCAAACCAAGAGAGCTCTTTGAGACCAAGAAACAAAGCAGGCCACTCCATACGGTTTACACAGAGTTTTATTCAGAGTATTTCACTACAGGGGGGAATCAGACAGAGGATGCTCCATGGCAGCCACATAGTTATTCTCTGCAAAATCCAGACCTTCATCCACAGATTTTACAGAGTGAGGGAACATGCAGAAGGGGATCGTAGTGAGACCAAAGCGTTCCCATGCCCCTAAAAGGGCTTGCAGGGACCTAATTGACAGCTAATTTTCAATTAGATCTTGTGGCACCACCTGTCCATCAAGAAGGAAAAGCTCATGCTGTCTCTAACAGATTCATAGGAGGTCAAAACAAGCCTCCTCCCATCCTGGCTTTGGTGGGCATTTCTAAAGTATATATTAACCTCGAGGGAACCAGAACATGTAGCTCCATGAGAGGTAACTGAGCAAACTTGAACAAGATGGAGGGCCAAAGATGAAGTCAGTATTTTCAGCACTCCTACACCATGTCATTGAAAATACTTGTAAAATATCATTTTAGAAACTGTAGAATATGCCACCGATTGTAATGCTTAATTATACTCAATCAGTCATCTATTTTGTACATGTAAATTATTCCGTACTAACATCTTATGGCTAGATCTTTGCCTACATCCTAAGTTATGTCCTTGGAACAAATTATCAGCAGAATTTCTGAAGCTGGGTAAAGGGTATTTTACCCATACCCTTAATTTGTTTTTAATTTGAATAATTTTAGATTTACAGAAGAGTTGCCAAGGTAGCACAAAATGTTCTTATATCCTCTTCGGCCAGCTTCCTCTGATGCTACCATCTTACATAACTCTGGTACATTTACTATGACCAAGTTAACAGTGGGTACATATTAAATCGAGGTACAGCATCAATGTCTTTTTTTCTAGTCCAGATTCCAATCCATACAATTATGTTGCATTTTAATCTTTTCCAAATTGTTTTTCGTGACCATGACACTTTTGAAAAATACCAGATAGCTATCTTATAGACAGTTTGCATTTGTCTGATGCTTTCTCATTATTAGACTGGTAATGTGACCATGTGGCTTTAAGATTTTTTTTTTTTTTGGTAACATTTTTGACATACACTTTAGAAGCCCTTTTGCCCAATGTAAGTGATAGGATAACTGAAAGAAGTTGTTTAAAACAGGAAAAATTTTAAATGATACATACATATCTCACCCACCTCTTTTCTTTTCTTTCTTTTTTCTTTCTTTTTTTTTTTTTTTCTTTTTTTGCTTTATGTACCTTCACTTGTCAATATCTTAAGGTTGGGCCAAAGGTTTGAATGTTTGCTTGTATTGTTTTCTGTTTTTAGGACATTCTAATTACTGGATTTCTGAATCATTTTTCTTTCATAAATCATAACTATAATGAATAAGTCACTTATGATTATAGTTACACTTTGCTTACAATGGAGAGAGAACTTAAGCACCTGAAAAGCAGCTCTTCAAGATTTTTACAATCTTCTTTTGTATTTGACTCACCACATCTAATTTGACAGCAATTTTCTTTTTCATTTTCAAAAATCTATATTCATCGAGTCTTTGTAATGCACTTGGTTTCCACTGAAAAAACAAATCACTTTCCATTTACAGATTATATAATGTTAATTAAATAACAATTATAATAATGAATGGAACTGATGTAAGTGTAGGAAAAACATACCTAATTCTTGGTGATAAGTCCCTTTGATTTTAAACCAAATACTAAACATTGAAAAAGCAGCACTGCTTAGGTGAACTTGAGAGACCTCTGGGCTCAAGCATTCAGTGTGCAGAAGGAACTAGTCAATGTGCTTTGTAGAGAGAATGGTGAGTGCTGGTGCATCCAGAAAACTGGTGAAGAAGACAGCAGTAGAGGGAGCTGCCAAATTGGTCTCCAGTAAAGTTGTCATCTATGTGAATTTCCCCTTCTATTCCCATTGCCATTCTACCTTTGACAGCAGTAGATTATAGTATAAAACTTGTATATCAAACTAGATTATATAGAAGTCATCTTTGTTGACAATAGAAAATTCCATGTGAGTGATTACTAATAAGA
Source organism: Panthera uncia (assembly GCF_023721935.1). Classification (NCBI taxonomy): domain Eukaryota; kingdom Metazoa; phylum Chordata; class Mammalia; order Carnivora; family Felidae; genus Panthera; species Panthera uncia. The sequence goes on along the minus strand of NC_064810.1, from coordinate 56,605,192 downwards.
TTGAATTTTCTTTATCATTTTGCTTATTGATCATCTGTATTTCTTTGTTTTATTATTTAAAAAACTTTTTTTTAGTGTTTATTTTTGAGAGAGAGAGAGAGAGAGAGAGAGAGAGAGAGAGAGAGACAGAGCATGAGCAGGAGAGGGGCAGAGAGAAAGGGAGTCACAGATCCGAAGCAGGCTCCAGGCTCTGAGCTGTTAGCACAGAGCCCGACGGGGGCTCAAACGAACGAACCGTGCATGAGATCATGACCTGAGCTGAAGTCGGACGCTTAATCGACTGAGTCACCCAGGCGTCCCGATCATCTGTATTTCTTTGTTTATGATAGTAATGTATTTTTACAAAATTAGCAGCTCAATTCAATGATAAGCCTTTATTTCAAGGTCTCTAGACCAGGAACTGCTTCAGTTATCGGGTAACAATCATTCTAGTAACTACTGTGTTACTAATGGGGAACTGAACTACTGCCTGTCTCTCCCAAGTTGATCTCTGTCTGGTGACTCCCAGGAGGAACATTATAAGGGTCTTCTTCTTTTAAAAAGCTAGATACAATAAGAGAGGGATCATTCACCAAGAGAAAGGCAATTCAGCATGGGGATTAGAAATATGCCTAGATAAGCCTCGCTCCTTGTACTTACATGATCTGCCACGTCTGTCCGTTGCCTCTCTAACGTCCACTCTTACTGCTCTCCCCTTTGCTGGCCTTTGTACTATTCTTGGAACACATTGAGCTTGTTCCTACCCAGGGCTGTTCTGCCCGCTGTTCCCTCTGCCAGAAACAGACCTTCCCCAGTTATCTGCATGGTTCACTCCCTTACCTCCTTCAAGTCTTTGCTCAAATGTCACCTTTCCACTGGAGCAGCAATCGTTGACTACCATACTTAAAATTGTAACTTACTACCCCCACCACTTCTTTTTTTTTTTTAAATTTTTTTTCAACGTTTTTTATTTATTTTTTGGGACAGAGAGAGACAGAGCATGAACGGGGGAGGGGCAGAGAGAGAGGGAGACACAGAATCGGAAACAGGCTCCAGGCTCCGAGCCATCAGCCCAGAGCCTGACGCGGGGCTCGAACTCACGGACCGCGAGATCGTGACCTGGCTGAAGTCGGACGCTTAACCGACTGCGCCACCCAGGCGCCCCCCCCACCACTTCTAACTCCACTTACTTTTTCTTTTGTTCTGTAACATCTACAAATTTCCTTATTCTATCTCATGTACTAATTTATCACGTACGTTGTTTACTTCTGACTCCCATTGCTAGAATGAAAACTCCACTCTATAGGTGAGGATTTTTGTCTGTTTTATGTTCTGACATCCCAGGACACTGCCTGGCATTTAATAAAAATTTGCTAAATGAGTGAATGAATCAGTTTTACAAAAAAAAGTCCTTCAGGTATGCAAAAGAGAGACACAGGAAAGAGAAGTCCCTACTAGGGTGCTCTATCTGGGAAAATAGAAGTGTAATTTTAATCAGGGCCTTTTGAAGATATTTCTGCTCTCTTTGTTGACCATCCCACAAGAGTGACTTTGGATCTTCAAGCCACATAGGTCCATCCTTTGCAGCCCTTTTAGATGGTCTGGTTTACCCACATAAGCCTATGTGGGTGTTATGCCAAAAGCCACCCCATCACTAAAACCTCTGCAGATTAGAGATTTCCACACTCTGGTGCCAAACCATAATAGTTTTCAATGGACTTTCTCTCAGATGATTCTTGAAAGCTCAGTACTAGATGATTCAGCTCAGAATATTATAACAAAATATGATAGACCCTGTAGTTTAAACAACAGACATTTATTTCTCCCAGTTCTGGGCTGGAAAATGTAAGATCAAGGTGCTGGTGAGGTAGGTTTCATTCTAAATCCTTTTCTCTTGGGTTGCAGGTGGTTGCCATCTAGCTGTGCACTCGTAGGACCTCTTCATTGTGTGCTTGAAGTGGAGGGAGCAAGCCCTCTGGCATTTCTTCTTATAACAGTGCTAATCCCATCGTCAGAGCCCTACCTATAAGACCCCATCTAACCCCAATTACCTCCCAAAGGATCCATTTGTAAATACTATCACATTGAGGTTAGAGCTTCAACACATGAATTTCAGGGGGACAAAAACATTCACTCCATAACGCTGAGAGATCAGGACCCTGAGATCTACAGCCCTGAGTACAGAAAGCGTCAGGGAACATTTTCTATACCCTTCTCTCCTAGCTCACCAGCCAGATTATCTGGCCTAAAATAATAATCTCTCCCCCCACCCAACCCTTGGAGGAGAAAGCCAGAAGAACTGCTGTAGGTAAAGGCACTGTTGGTCCTCATTTTCTTTCCACTCACTGAGACTATTACTTTTTTTTTTTTAATTTAAGAAAGTTTTAAGGATTTTTTTTTTTTTTTTTTTTTTTTTTTTTTTTTTTTTTGGTTTAGGCAATAATGAGAAACTGGAGTTTCCACTTTTGTTTAGGACATAGAAAACCATACGAAATGTCACCCCCCCCCCCCATACTAACAACAGGAATAACCCGGACAGTCTTAAAATGTATATCTTTTCTTAAATTTAAACTTCAGACAACTGAAGTTGCAAGGCAGCTGGCTGCCCTGAACTGAATCTCAAAGAGCAACAAACCCTTCCAAGGAGAGACAGGACACACAAACTCCTTCTCCTTTAGCAGAGCCTGGGATGAAGACATGGACTTTGTGTAAGCAGGTGAGAAGAAATTAGTTAAAATGTCAACAAATTCCCATGGGCCAAGGGTGGGCTATGATGGCAGTTTAGAACAATTGAAAGCCCCATTCACAAGGGAAGTTCTCGCTGATTTGCACACTCTTTTCCATGACCTTACCCTGGATGCTCACAAGAAAGATTGGTCAGGGCAGAAGACCAGAGAGAGCTGTCCTTGGATCCTCAGAAATAAGGAGATGTCTGGTTGTCATGGGGATAGAGGCAGGAACAGGGAAAGGGCCCACCCCAAGGTCCAGGTGCACAGACTCTGCCTGACACTGGGGCTGGACTAGGAGAATCAAGAACCACCTCCAGTCTCCAGTGGGAGCCTAGCATCAAATAATAAGCAGCAATAGTCTACTGCTGACAGAGAGGTAAGAAAGAGCTTAGAGAGAAATGCTCTTGGAGGCACAGGCACTCAGGGACTGATGAAGCCTGAGGGATGGAACAGGAACACTGAGAAAAGCCAACACGCCTCCCTGGCCCTGAAGGCCTCACATCAAAGCATAAACCCACCACTGGAAGAATATGAAGACATGTGCCTTGAAATGATAAAAATGAAGCTCAAATAGGACTTTGACATGGGTTGTAAAAAGGTTAAGAAAGCATGTACTTGACAGTCTACCTTTTCAATCTTTCTTGCCTTACACCTGGCTCAACACTTTGATCTTAGGAGAATGAGTGTTTGAGATTTTCCATGGTTCCATTGTTGGCAGCCACAGAGCAGTGAGAGCCTTCCCAAAGAGTGGCTCAAGTGGTGCAGGTGACTAGGAGGTGCAGGACTATCCTTGGTCCTCAGTGCTATCATAAACTGTGACATTCTAGAATCCCAAATCAAACTTTGTGAGTGGTTATTTGTTCTGCCCACATGAGGGGAAATCTAATATTGGGAGTCCTGTGTCTGCTCCTGCTCGTTGCTGTGGCTGTTGTGGTTTGATTTTGGATCCACCTGTTGGTCCTTGCACCACTATTCATGCCAGCGCAGCCAGACTAAGTGGCTATAGCCAGGGTGAATTATAGGAAAATTCATTTACCATTGTTCCCAGTGGAATATTTTTTTTCAACTATCACACGCTGGAAAACATGTACAGGCAATTTGGCTTTATGAAACTTCTGCTAGGAAAATCAATGCAACATCGATGATGTTAAATGTTAAGGTTAGTTTTTAAAAACAATATTTCCCTAGATTCTCCAGCACATTCTCTAGGAATTCTTCTATGAGTTCTGTAAACATTCACAAGAGGCTATAGAATAGTTGAAGATACAATTCATTTTCCAAGGTCAAATTTACTTCTTGGAAGGCCTTCTATATTCCGCATGTGAACATAATTGCACAATTAGGAAACAGCCTCAAATATGTTGATTACAATATAATTTCCATCACTTCACACATGAATTGCTCAAGATTTAAACTTCAAATTTAAATACAACACATATTCAGAAGAGACAAAAAAGTAACATTTACTCATACTGTTCCTCAAAATTTCAAATAATATGTAGATGACTGAATCAAACTTGGAATTCACGATTACCTCGAATGTGTACAGATATAATTTTTCTTAAAAAAGCAACAAATACCTAAAAACAACAACTGTTTTCTACCTAAATAATGAGTTAAAATAATTTAACAATTTGGTTTGTTTAGAAACTATAACATATGCCTGTAATATGAAAAGTAGAAAAAAAAGCACCTTAATCTAATCTCAATTCCCTTCATATTCTGGAGGAGCTGAAAAAAAAGATAATATAAGCCAGTTATAACATTTCTTTTGTTTGTAGGTGATGATGATCCTAAAAATAAAGGCAATTGCTACCTATGTTAGAACTGTAGTGTAGGAATCTGAGGATATGTCAGTATTCCAGTAAACAGTAAGAGGGATAAAAGAGAGAAAAGCCCATGGCATGGGTTCCTGCTATCTGTCTTCCTATCTTCAGATATAAGCTTTTGCAAAACAAAAGTGGGTGGGATTATGTCTTTTTCATGTCCTCCTGAGGGCACAGAAGATCTTTTTAATGTCATTTTGGTTTTTTTCTTTTTAAGATGGTCCTGGATCTTCCTTTTATTGTATTAATTTGTGGAAGAATGTAGCAGGCACTTGGATCAATTTGCTGGGGGCCCACGTAGTAGTTTAGAGCTAGCCCTTGTGACAAAGACTGTTTGCTTCAAGAATTAGTTTGTTACACACTTTCTGAATTGGGAGAATTCAATTTTATTCCAATGTATTTCGAACATCTACCAAATTCTGCTTACAGTTTTTCTTAGGTCTCTTTTTTTTGCATTTTTATTGAGCTTTCTTTCTTTGTTTTTCTGAGCATGAGTTATACATGTTCATTATAGAAAATCTAAATATCACAGAAATATGTCTCCTATAAGCTTTCCCAAAGACGTTAGTTTAGACCAATAGACTTTTCATTCTGTAACCTAACACAGTCTAATGATAGTCTGTGTTATGGAGAAAAAAAATACTTTAGAAAATTAGAATGTAGTTAGGTTGTTCAGAAATTGTCACAAGATATGTGGACCTAAAGTTTAATAAATCTCCTATGTTCCTTCTTAGACCTCATTCTGAGTCTATTCTCTTCTTATAAATTATGATACCACCATTTTCAATACAGTGTAAAAAATACCTCCAAGCTCAACTCAAAGATCTAATGTCATTGTCAGTAGTTCCCCCAAAGAAATTCACTTTGTTTGAATTTAGATTTAGATTTTGGATTCTGAAAGATATTTTAGTTTGCCTTCCAAATAATGAACAAATATAGGGACCAAAAAGAAGGCCTCAGAATTGAAAATGTTTGGGTAAATATCATTAGTTTACAACTTACTAAGGTTGGTTAAATAATGTTTAAATAAATTGCATTTAGTAGTTTTATTATACTGCTAATGTTCAGTAACACATTACCTATCTGGCATTTAGTTAACCAGCAACCTTAACCCTTCAGAACATAGCTTGAAACCAAAAATAAAACCAAAATAGATCACAAGAACAAAAGTTCTCATTCCTCATGTAGAAGGTCTCCCAGGTCCTCCTTCAAAGTCAATTTGCTCTTATGTAGGACATAATTTTATTAAGTTTTATATATGATTTTAATAAGCTTGGCTATCAGGTTTATGACCATCTTCAAGGTTAGAAGAATCACATTAGGAGAAGGGAGAGTTGCTTCTCCATTCAAAGACATCAGCAACCGTGAGAAGTAGGAACTATGAACTTGAAGACAAAGGGAAAAGAATTAAAACAAAATCTATAAATAAAAGACCTAATTTTTCAAAGATTTCAGTTTAGGTTTGGAATAACAGCTCCTTAAATGGTCTATTGTATGCCCTATGAATCACAAAAATCTCCCTTACACACCCAATGTCTTTAAAGAACATGTCATCAACCTAGTAAACAATACTTTGCTCTTCTTTGAGGATAGAAGGTCTCTTCAGACCTCTTTCAGTGGTAGGTAGTATGGTCCTACTCTGATCTCCTATGGGTTAGAAGTGGATTGTCTACATTTTTGACCATCTAACCTCCTTATAACCAGCACCACCACTCCTTCACATTCCTTCTCACTTAGAGCCTAGGTTATCTAGCTATTAGCATGATATGGTATAAAGGACACTAACTCTATAGTCAAAGAGACACAGTTTTGAATCCAGCCCTGCCATTGACAAATTCTATAACCTGGGATGAATTACTTAGGCTCTATGATTTCAGTTTAATCATCTGTGAATGATTTTGATCATCTGTGAATGAGGATGAGGGAATACTATCATAGGGGTATTGTGAAAACTGAATATGAAAATGCCTAACTATGCATACTATATAATAAGTGTTCATTATTGCTATTACCAACTAGCTACCCTCACTCTTCTCTAGTAATCCTCAACTGCTGAATTTCTGATGATTGCACAATCATAGAAAGCTTTGGTACCTGGCTTGTTGGTTCTTTGTCAGTGCTTGACATCGTCCATTCAATATCCCTACCTCATTATTACTTTGCTACTTTTCAGCAGCCCCTTGTCAGGGGCTGACTTGTGCCTTGGTAGTGGATCTATCATCTCATTGTTTCCCAGATCTGCTGTATATCTGAGATGTTAAATTCTAAGGTGTGCTTTGTTTTGTTATTGTCTTCTTTTCCTCTACTTCTTTTTCTTTTTGCATCTATATTTGCTTCTACAAATAGAGTCCAAAAACTTTAGCCCAATAACTGCTTAATTGTCTTCTATTATATAAAGTCCACTTTCTTACTTTCTTCTCCTATCCAGTCTACACCTGGTGACTCAAGGCTTCAAGCATTCATACAGTACTCTCTTCTCTCTTGCCCCTTGTCCTTCCAATGTACCCCTCTAAAATTTCCTTATCTATGTGCAACCTAGCTTTTCTGTTCATACAAGTCCTTTATGAGATATATTTGTTGAAAATATTTTCTCAATCTATGTTCTGCTTAATCATTTTCTTAAATTGTGTCTTTGGATGAACAGAAGGTTTTAATTATGAAGTCCAATCACCAAAATTTCTTGTATGGCTGGTGCTTTCTGTGTCCTGAGAAATTGTTGCTTACTTCATAGTCATGAAGAATTTCTCATATATTTTCATTGGAAGTTTAGCTTTTACATTTAGGTCAGAAATCCATCTCCAATTAATCATTGTGTATTGTGTGACATAGGCGAAAAGGTCCATTTATTTTTTTCATATAGTTACCCAGATCTGTTGGAAGACTTTTCTGCCCCCACTGAATTGTTTGGTACCTTTATGGAAAGCAGTTGCTCAAACGTGTGTATCTCTTTATTGATGGCATATTCTACTACATTAATTTATTTGCCTTTCTTTATGCCAATACTATTGTTAAAAAACACATCTCTGTAGATCCCTTGTAAATTCTCATGTCTTGTGAGCAGAGGTACTAATGATCTTTGCTCTGGATTACTTTTTCAAAGATATTTATATAGAAAATAGTCTTTAAAAACAGAAATAATGTCACCCTCCAGAATAAAAGGAAGGCTTGTTTATTGCCTATTATTATAAATATAATAAAGATCATGTTTCCCTCGTAGGCAAAGGTCAGGCAGGCTCACTGTCTAATATTAAAATATTTTGGGTTCCCTAAAGTCGGGATTCCTCTCCTGTACTGGACTCTATTGTGTGTTCAGTTAGCATCTGACACTTTTTGTGTCATTCTGTGGGAACTGGTGCTCAGTGAACTGACACTAATGCTGATAATCTGGCTATAACTATTGCCATGAGTAATAAGGTCCTTTATCTCTGATCCTGGAGTGTTAGGTCTTCTGCCAGCATCCTCGAAAACTGGCAGGCTACAGGTCCAGCATATGCTCTGTCTTGGTGAACTTTCTATGTGGATTTGTAAAGAATGTATATTTTCCCATTGTTGGATGCAGTATTTTATAAAATCAATTAATTTAAGTTGGTAACTACTGTTTAAATCTTGCACATGCTTATTTTCTTTCCAACTATTTGTTCTATCAAAGACTTAAGGAGAAATTTCAAGGATGTCATTCTCTACTCTGTCTATTTCTATTTCATTCAGTTTTTGCTTTGTGTATTTTGAACCTATGTTAATAGGTGCATACGCATTAATGACTGTTGTGTTTTTTTAACAAATTGATTTGTTTTTAAACTATGACATGTCCATCTATACCTGTGGTAATATTTCTTTTTTTAATGTTTATTTTTGAGAGATAAAGATAGAGATAAAGATAAAGAGAGAGAGAGAGAGAGAGAGAGAGAGAGTATAAGCAAGGGAGGGGAAGAGAGCAAGATGATAAAGGATATGAAGCAGGCCCTGTATTGACAGCAGACATCCTGATGTGGGGCTTGAACTCATGAACCATGAGATCATGACCTGAGCCAAAGTCAGGCGCCTAACTGACTGAGCCACCCAGGTGCCCCAATATTTCTTGTCCTCATGTCTATTTTGTCTGCTAATTACATAGCCACTTAAACTTAAAATCTCCAATGGCTCCAAATAACCTTCATAATAAATGTCAAACTCTTAATCTTGGCATTCAAAATTCTTATTATCTGATTTATGTCTACCTCTCCATCATTAAATGTCTTACAGTTCTGCCACCTTAACCCATTGTAGTGACAAAACAACTTCTCTGAGTTCTTAAAATTCTCCATGCTCTTCCCTTTTCTCTAGCTGGCTAACTTCTCTTTATCTTTAGAAATCACCTGTTTTGGGGAAACTTCTCCCAACCCCTCTCCCAAAGCACACATCCTGGCTTTGAATTAGGTGCTCCATTTCTGAGCTCTTACAATACCTTGTGGCTATCTATGACTATAGCATAGTTATTATAAAGTTGCTTTATAAGTTTAATTCTCTTGTCTATCTCTCATATCATAGTGTAAGTTCATCAAGAAAAGGAGTTTTCCTCTCATCGAGGTACCCAATAAATGCTTATTGAAAGAACGAATAGAGCATGATCCATTACTCACAGAGAGGACCATAGATCATTAAAAATATTTTATTTTTTAATTAAAAATTGTATTTACTTAGAAGCATTCAGAATGTCAACAAAACAGCTACAACTTTTTTTTTTTGCCATTACAGAGTAGTATTCAGTTAACAGAACAATAATTATTTCACATAAGCTGCATCAGAGACAACTGAAGATGAAAAAACTACCATCCCCATATATAACTAATTTGTGCTGTGCACTAACAAGAACCTGCTTTAAATTCCCATGCCAATTTACAAACTGCATACTGTACCAGGCAAGGTTAGTGACTTTTGACAATACTACCAGGACAGGGCTATCTAAAGACACATTTCACAGAGTGTTAGCTATACAAAAAAAAAAAAAAAAAGACACGGTACAACTTAAAAAACAAATCTTACATAGCCTTACATTTTAATTTTTTTTTTCTTTAAAAGGAGCTGTGCACAGGGGGGTTAAATGCTTTATAGACAAGAAAAAAAAACTGCTCTAGAACCAACTTATTCACCATCATTGTCTTCATCTTCCTGGTCCTCCTCCTTTTTCTTCTTTTTTTTTGCTTTTTTTGGCTTGACAACTCCCTTTGTAGCCTCAGGCTTTTCTTTAGCTCAGTATGCAGCAATATCCTTAGCCTTCTTTTCATAAGGCTGCTCATCATCTGCGGCAGAGTTATTCCACATCTCTCCCAGTTTCTTTGCAACATCACCAATGGATAGGCCAGAGTGTTCTCCTTTGATTTGGGGGCAATACTCAGAACAAAACAAGAAAAAGGCTGAAGGAAATCTCTTGGGAGCAATGGGATCCTTAAACTTCTTTTTTGTTTCCCCTTTAGGGGGGATATAAGTTTTCATTTCTTTTTCATAATGGGCCTTGTCCGCCTTTGCCATGTCTTCAAATTTTCCTTTCTCTTTAGCAGACCTGGTCTTGCACCTCTCTGAGCACTTCTCAAAAAACTCTCAGAAGCCGACTGGAGCATCTGGGTGCTTCTTGTGCTCCTCTAGGCAAGTTTGCACAAAGAATGCATATGATGACATTTTGCCTGTTGGCTCCTTAGGATCTCCTTTGCCCATATTAAATTATTTTCCTTAGGGAGGCACAGAGTCACCTAGTGCTGGTCTGGCTCTCACTTGTCCCATTGCTGTCTCTGTGGAGTTAAATGTACTGTAATGGGTGTAAGAGTGGGAGCCAAATGCAACCTCCAAAAAGATTTTAAATTATATTTCATGTGCTCTATTTAAGAAGGCATGAAAGTACATAACATGGCTTAAAAATTCTATCATAGAGGTATATCATGTCCAAAATGCTTAACATTTTTTACATGATGCGCATCCTCAGAAAGGCAGAAAACTTGTTACTTGAAGTAAAACAAGTTTGAAGGTTTGTTATGATTTATTATTAGCTCCGTATTTTTAATAACAATGCAAACAGCCATTTGTTCCCCCCAGCCAAACAGCAGGTTTATTAGTGATGCTGGATTCTGTACACATTGTGCATTGTGCACCCAAGCATTCCCTCGGGAGTCTCTCTGGCGGGAGGGACGACACTGGAGTGGTATAAATGAAGCTTTGGTGTGCAGGTTTTCAGGAGAGAGCACAGGTTACCACTGCAAGCCGAACGCTTCACACAACACCAGCTCACAATGTGGATTGGGTTTTTGGCCAAGGGGGTAAATTTGAAGTGACTAGACACTGGGGCCACCGCAGACCCGACTTGGGACCAGGCGCCTAGGGCTGGGGCTCTGCCGGGCCCTGTCGTTTTGCCTTCATCTGCAGGTACTGCCCTTTGCCTTGCTCAAAACGCTTCTTCTCGTCCTTGGTCTCGGGCACGAGCTGGGGTACCAGCAGTGACTTGTTCTCCTGGCTCAGGCACATGTAGGTGAAGAAGGCACTGGCAGCCCGGTAGTGCTTCTGTGAGTTGTCCATCACGGGGTTGGCGTCCACCAACACCTCGATTTTCACGGACCTGTTGCTCGTGAATGTCATGTGCCCAGAGATGGTAATGATGCACTCTTTTCTGAGCTTGTCGTGTAAGTTAATGGCGTCCACAGACGCAGTGACTATGTTGGTCTTGCAGTGATGTGTGGCCACAATCCTGGACATCTCGTCCACGAGCTTCATGGTGACATCTCCATGCATAAAGCCGTGCAGGGTGCAGTCGGAAGGCCCCACCGGGTGGATCAAGCTGGACTGGCTGTAGCTGACCGTGTCCGGCTCTGGGTTCAGGACAGGCTGGACGACATCTCCCTTCCTCTACTTGGTCTGCATGCGCTCCAGCTTCTGGGTCTTGTACCGCTTCCGGCCCTCCTACTCCTGCTCCAGTCGGGGATACATGACTGGAGGCACCTCCAGGACCTCCAGGACCTTGTCCACATTCTTCAGTGACAGGGGCACGTACCACAGGGTGGCCTTGTTGGTCAGCTTTTTAGTACCTGTGAGGATGTTTTCAGACATCACGTTGACCTGGACTTTCATGGAATGCTTGGGGGTGGAGGTGATACCTGCGCATAAGTGCACCACCTCGCGGATGCACAGGGCGACAGGAAGTCGGTGCGCTCCATCCGGGCCAGGGCGGCCACGCGGCTGTTACAGTCCCGGGTGCTGACAATGGCCCCTGCCTCCTCCCTCACCTTCAGGATGGTTCCACTGTGGACACTGCCAGCCACACTGACACCATCCGGCCGCGTGATGGGGCAGACCTAGATGGAGGACTAGATGGTCTCCGCGGCAGGACCCGACATGCTGGCCCCGTTGGCGAACAGCTGAAGGAGAACCCAGGTGTCTGGCAGGCCTGGCGCGGAATGAACGACCCCGGACGGCGCCCTGGAGGGGGAGGGCCAAAGACGCCATTTTTTAATATACAGAATAAAAGAAAACAAGATAACCTATCAGACACAATTCCAAAATACTGGCTACGTTTCTCCTGAAGAAGTCTGTCAAAATGTCTTTTCACCTAAATGTACCCCTTAAAGACAGGCAGGTTCCTGGCTTTTTGACCAGGGACTAGCAAGTCCTGACCCACTGACTGCTACTTCTGTTGTAGAAGTTAGTAATAGTCTCCATTTGTTACTTGCCATGATCTGGTGCCTTTACTCCTGTCAACAAATGAAGAAGTGAACTGCTTCTTCGGTAGAACTGCTTAGAGGTAGCAGACCAGTATTTAACCTCAGGCCCGTGTGACTAAAGTCTGAAAGTAAACGACCTGGATACCAGACTCTTTCTGTTTTCATGCTGTAGACTGTGGTTAACCTCGACACTAGCCTACTTTTGGTGATAACCATGGATCATAAACACAGAACTTAATGTCAGTATTGTTGCTAGCTGTTTTAGAACAAAGCCTTCTGAATGGCGAATACAACCTCCATATATATTTCTGTTTTCTTATCTGTAACATTTTATTGATAATCATTCCTTACGGGAAGAGTAAAAATTCTCTGTAATAAAAGGAATGTCTGGCATTTGTAAAATATCATAAGACATTTAGAACAAAAACAAATGTCTTATAAATTCGTTTGAGTTGCTTGAAGAAATGTGTAATATTAAGGCAAATTATTAGTGGTTGAAATGTATTTTTCACAAATCCCACCAGTTGTTTTAAGTGCAATCTCACGGTAACAGTTTGTTCAGCCAAGATTAACATAAGCCAATATACACATTTGTAGAAAAATTCAACCCAATTACTTTGAGAAACACTGACATATTTTAGATTAAAATGCCAAAAACTGGAAATTTCTTAATAATTAGTTTCAAAAATGACATTTTTTGGAGAAAAACTGTCCTTAAAAACACCTCCATGCACTTATGTTACATCTACTATGCCACATATTGAGTTACATAAGTGGGCAAAATAAGAAAAGCAACTAATCTCAATAGTTATGGCTCATGTTTTTTTCTAGTTGACATATGAGGCGAGTTGCCTTAAAGGTCATTAGTCATGTGCTCTTGCAGATAAATCTCACAACTGATGCTGTTTAACTTGGCAGGACTATAAAATATTAGAAAGCTGTTATTGAAGTTCTGGAAGTTTTTGTCAAGTCCTAAAACTTCAAAAATTGAAACTATTACAAAGATTGTTCATGCTTTTATTTTGTAAAATCAAACTATAGCATCTCCTGGCTTTTTTTTTTTTTTTTACCTCCTCAAATACAGCTACAAGCATATCTTTCCTGGTTTAGGGAAACACATGTATCCATACGTACCAATTCAATAGGTTTATGTGATTTTTATTGGGACTTTGGGAGAATGAGGAGAAAGCCATCAGAAATACACCTATTATATTATTTTGTATACAGAAGATTAAGGAAAATATAAGACACTGTAGAGCTGAATGAGCAAGTAACAGAACACTTCAGATAAGAATACTAGGCAGGGACTAGCTAAAATTATTATAATTTCAGATGCTGTCTGCATGAAAAATGTAAACCAGTTATTACAGTAAATCAATTAGAGCATTTCAGGAGTTATGTATGCTGATGAGTAGGAGAAGGAACTTTAGGAGTAGATCAACAGAGCAAATAGACTTTAACCATCAGTGTAAAACATGTACTGGAATTTGGACTTCTTATTCCATCACAACTTGGTATAATCTTTAAGACATGTAGCTCTTAAGTTCCCTTAGCCTGTGACACAATCTCTCTTCTTCTTAAATACTCAGGAGAAGGGTATTCTGTTGATCAAGATCAAGGTCACATATCACTTAATCCTTCATCTAAATGACCACATTACTTCTTGTCTATACCATTAATTTTTACTGCCTTGTGGCTATTGCTGAACTATTACCTCAAAATGCAATTGAATTCTTACAATTTTTAGGGCAGACACCAAATCCTTTACTGCTTGATATACTCCCCTATGACTAGCATTGTAGATGCACTTTAAAATTCACTGAAACCTGTCAGGTAAACATGGCTGATTGAACAAATGTGTTCATCTCTCCACTTTCTCCCAAATTTCCAGCAAAATTACAGGAAGGAATAAAAAAGGTACTGATTTATACAATACAAGATAATGAGAATGGGAGAGAAGACAGCAGTGGACTAGAAAGATAAAAATTGGGGAAATATAGCAAGTGCATGGAAGAAACATTTAATAGTGTAGGGGAGGATGAATCTTAAAAGCAAGCAAAGGGAGGTAACAAAGTGCAAACCTATTCATTTGTCAAACAGTGGAAAGGCTCAGGCATTAGAGGTAACAATTAATCAGAGGAGGGGTATTATGGTCTGAATGTCTGTGTCCCCACTCCCCAAATTCATCTGTTGAAATCCTAACCCCCAAGGTCATGGTATTAGGAGGCAGGGCCTCTGGGAGGTGATCAAATCATGAGGGTGAAACTGTAATGAATGGGATTAGTGCCCTTATGAAAAAGGTCCTAGAAATTCCTTTGTCTCTTCCACCATGTGAGGATACAATGAGAAGTCTGCAACCTGCATCCTGCAATCTGGAAGAGGACTGTTACCAGAATCCAACCATGCTGGTACTCGGCCTCCAGAACCCATGCTGGTGCCCAGCCTCCGGAACTGTGAGCAATACATTTCTGCTGTTAATAAGCCACTCAGTCTATGGTATTTTGTTATATAGCCTGAGTGATGAGGAGTAATGGAGACTAAAAACTAATGAATTGGGTTAAGATACAAATTAGGATTAGACAGTCATCTAGGTACCCCCCTTACCCCATGCAGCATATGCCCACCCTGATGCCACCTCCAGAGGAAATGAAAGGTACTATACATAAGGTACTCTACATAAGGTACTCTATACATCCTGGCAAATGTCTTCCTTGTTATCCCTGACCCATTTGGCTCATCCCCCCACCAACAACTCCTCCAGCAACTCTCAGTTGGTGCTCTGCATTTAACTCTCCTATGTTTTGTCCCCCTCCTTGTTTTTTATATTATTTTTGCTTCCCTTCCCTGTGTTCATCTTTTTTGTGTCTGAAAGTCCTCATATGAGTGAAGTCATGTGATATCTGTCTTTCTCTAACTAATTTTGCTTAGCATAATACCCTCTAGTTCCATCCACATAGTTGCAAAGGGCAAGATTTCATTCTTTTTGATTGCCAAGCAATACTCCATTGTGTGTGTGTGTATATATATATATATATATATATATATATATATACCACTTCTTTATCCATTCATCCATTGATGGACATTTGGGCTCTTTCCATACTTTGGCTCTTGTTGATAGCACTACTGTAAATATTGGGGTCCATGTGCCCCTTTGAAACAGCACACCTGTATCCCTTGGATAAATACCTAGTAGTGCAATTGCTGGGTCATAGGGTAGTTCAATTTTTAATTTTTTGAGGAACTTCCATACTGTTTCCCAGAGTGGCTGCACCAGTTTGCATTCCCACCAGCAGTGCAAAAGAGATCCTCTTTCTCTGCATCCTCGCCAACATCTGTTGTTGCTTGAGTTGTTAACGTTAGCCATTCTGACTGGTGTGAGATAGTATCTCATTGTGGTTTTAATTTGTGTTTGCCTGATGATGACTGATGTTGAGCATTTTTTCATGTGTCTTTTAGCCATCTGGATGTCTTCTTTGGAGAAGTGTCTGTTCATGTCTTTTGCCCATTTTTTCAGTGGATTATTTGTTTTTTGGGTGTTGAGTTTGATAAGTTCTTCATAGATTTTGGATACTAACCCTTTATCTGATATGTCATTTGCAAATATCTTCTCCCATTCCTTTGGTTTGCTGATTGTTTCCTTTGGTGTGCAGAAGCTTTTATTTTGATGAGGTCCCAATTGTTCATTTTTGCTTTTGTTTCCCTTGCCTCTGGAGACATATGGAGTAAGAAGTTGCTGTGGCTGAGGTCAAATAGGTTTTTGTCTGCTTTCTCCTCTGGGATTTTGATGGCTTCCTGTCTTACATTTAGGTTTTTCATCCATTTAAGTTTATTTTTGTATGGTGTAAGAAAGTGGTCCAGGTTCATTTTTCTGCATGTTGCTGTCCAGTTTTCCCAGCACCACTTGCTGAAGAGACTACCTTTATTCCATTGGATATTCTTTCCTGCTTTGTCAAAGATTAGTTGGCCACATGTATTTGTGGGTCCATTTCTGGGTTCTCTATTCTGTTTCATTGATCTGAGTGTCTGGTTTTGTGCCAATACCACACTGTTGTGATGATTACAGCTTTGTAATACATCTTAAGTCTGGGATTGTGATGCCTCCATCTTTTGTTTTCTTTTTCAAGATTGCTTTGGCTATTTGGGGTCTTTTTTGGTTCCATACAAATTTTAGGATTGATTGTCTGTGAAGAATGCTAGTGTTATTTTGATAGAGATTGCATTGAATGTGTAGATTGCTTTGCATAGTATCAACACTTTAATAATATTTGTTCTTCCAATCCATGAGCATGGAATATTTTTCCTTTTTTTTTGTGTGTGTCTTCTTCAATTTCTTTCATAAGCTTTCTATAGTTTTCAGTGTCCAGATTTTTCACCTCTTTTGTTAGGTTTATTCCTAGGTTGTATGGTTTTTGGTACACAGTAGTTTTAATGTTTAAATAATAAATGATCCCAAACGAAAGTATACGAAAGTAAAAGAAAATGGGAAGAAAAATTCATAACAAAATAATACAAGACCATGTCCATGAATGAAGGCTATGAATCTCCAGATTGAAAGTGACTTTCAAGAGACCTGGATAATTAGCTAAAAGAAAAATAAGATAGTAACAAGTAAGATACACTCAGACCAAAGTATTGCCTCATGAAATTCAGATCACCAAGATCATGAGAAAATTCTAAAAGTCTCCACAAAAGAAAACAAACAGGTAACTTACAAATTATTGGGACTAAGAATAACATCAGATTTTCAACAGCCATCTGAAGGAGGAATATCTTGAAAACTGTGATGAAAATGATTTTCAACCCTCAAGGTTTGTCCATAAACAAATTATAAAGAAGTTGAGAGAACAATAGGGTGTCACTTTCAAGCAAGTAAGGTCTAAAAACGTTTCCTTCCCATTCTCTAAGTTTTAGGTAGTTACTCTAAAATGAGGAGTTAATTCTAGCAAAAGAGGAAGCCATGGAATCTGGAAAGAGCAGATCTAACACTAGAGAGAGTTGAAGGCGGTTCCCCAGATGATGGCCAATGCAAGTGCCAGGATCAGAGGCGTACAGCGAGCTTGGAGAGCAACAAGTTAAGACGGGTTAGAGTGACTTCAGGAAAAGCAGAGACCTGACAGGTATCTTGAAAAAAAGAGGCGTAAGCATGTGGACAAGTGAAATAGCAGCTGTTGGAAGCGGTGGGAAAAATTAGCAATGGGTAATAAAGAAAACTTAGAAGTGTTTAAAAAAAAGAAATTGTTAATTCTAGGGGAAAATGAAATTTGATTTTGTTTCTAAGGTGTATACACACTGTAGGCAAATGAAATTTGGTTAAAAAAGGTAATAGCACGTGGTCTGCCGAAAACATTAATGGAGATACTAAATACTGACTTAATAAAAAGTTTTTGATATTTTTTTATTTTGTGGGATGGGGAAAGAAAAAGCAGGGTAAGACTGCCAGTGTCTCCCTATATGAGGAAGTTAAGAACTAACGTCTAAAGTGATAAATCAATACATAACATATTAGAAAAAGAGCGCCAATGTTGTAAGTGACTGTTTTTGGTAGCAGGATAGGTTGGAAACAGGGAGTCGTTTCCATTTCAAGACTTTAAACTCTTTGTACATTACTGCAATAAATATGAAAATTAACAGTTGCTTTTTGGATATTGGGAGTTACCTTATTTCCACTGAGAAGGGTCAGTTGATTTTACCTTGGTGCCTAAAGAGTCCAAAATGTATGTACCTACCCCTCCTGGTACACCAAAGGAGGGGTGAGAGAAAATGAGAGCAACCTTTCTCCCTTCATCCTGAAATGTTGCCTAAAGTGGAAACTGGAGGCTTCCGTAGTACCTGCTACTGTGATCGGAAAGATAGGGCCAGAGGCCCCAACTTCCGCCAGATACTCTCGGTAAAGGCAGCGCTGATATTACCAGAAGTAAGGCTTAGGACTCTTGTGGGGAGGAATCCTTACATCCTGGTCCTCTAATTTCTCAGAGGAAGTGTTTCTTCTTAATACTTCCGTTATTCTGTACCCGCCCTCCTCATTGGCTCCTCCCCCAGAAAGAAGGAAGGAATTCATTTTATTGGTGGATTTGAGGGAGGGGAGGAACCGGACATGCCCTGTTCTGCTCCATTTTCATCTTGAGAGTGCTGGCTCCCGAGGGTGTGCGGAGGGAGGCTTGCTCCTCCAGGCTTTGCCAGGTAGAGTGTCTTTCACTGGGAGGCTCTTGAATATTCAAGTCTGGCTGGTTATCCAGTTTTGCTGGTAACTGTGTGGGGTTAGTCTGCCCAAGCCTGCAGTTCACAGTTAGGAAGTCCGTTGTTGCCCTGTACCTTCACTCAAACTTTCAGTAGTAGTAAAGGTAATGCTTTGGTTCCATTAGCCAACTATCTTGTCCTTAGTTGTTATTTATGGGGCTGAATCTAACTCACCATTAACTCTGTCAGGTATCTATCTGGCTATTGTTCCTTTGGTTTCTTAGTTCTGTAGGATTTTCTGTGGTCAACTTAGTGGCAGTGTATAAATACAATTTACATAAATTATAAATTTATTAACCTTATATCAAATTATTCTTTGCATTATTGGTGTAAAGTCAATTACACAATGAGCAAATGAAGATATTAAGTTAAATTTCCTTTATTTGCAAGTTACCCACATTGAAAATATAAAAGTTATCAACTGAAATACAGAATAACATTTTGTTTCTCTCCTGGGAAAACATGGAAGTTAGGAATATGAGGACGCATTAAAGTGAAATGTTGATGAAAATGATGTATACTTTCCTATTGTATCCCAAGAGAGTGAGTTCAACTCACATTAGGAAATCGACTTTTATAACATATGTGCTTTGTAACATAAAATCATTGAGTATTTTCTATGTGCCAGGCAGTATTTTAATGCTAGGGATACAATAGTCAACAAAACAGGCAAAACCCCTACCCTTTTGGAAACTTCCTCCTTTCCTCTCTCCCTTCCTTCCTTTCCTTCTTCTTTCTATCCTTCCTTCTTGCCTGCCTTTCTCTGTTTTTTTCTTTCTCTCTTTTCCTTCCTTCTTTCCTTCCTTCCTTCCTTCCTTCCTTCTTTCCTTCTTTCCTTCTTCCTCCCCCTCCTCCCTCTCTCCCTTTTCCTTGCCTTGCCTTGCCTTGCTTTTCCTTTCCTTGCCTTTCCTTGCCTTTCCTTTCTTTTCCTTTCTTTTCCTTTCCTTTCCTTTCCTTTTCTTTTCTTTCCTTTCCTTTCCTTTCCTTTCCTTTCCTTTCCTTTCCTCTCTTCTCCTCCCCTTCCTTCCTTCCTTCCTTCCTTCCTTCCTTTCCTTTCCTTTCTTTATTTGCTTTATTGAGGTATAATTGCCAAATGAAATTACTTTCTCATGGGCAAGACAGATAATGAACCATAAATAGGTCAAACATATAGTATGTTAGAAAGCAATAAGTGTTATGGAGAAAAAATAAATAGGATGTTTGAATATGGAGTGTTGAGGCTGCACATTAGAATTGCAGTTTTAAAATAGTGCATCATTTAGTAAGGACCTGAAGGCAGTTGAGGCAACAAATTATATTCTTGTCATCTTCCAACATGCTATTTATATTACTAAGGGAGAAGAGGTCAAAGATCTGAGCTGCTGGATACTCCAACAGTAAGTATGGGAGATAAAGTGAAGGAAGGTGAAGAAGAAACAGCAAAGCAGTTTGCAGGAAATGATTTGAGAGGCCTGTTACTTATCTGAGCAAGAGCAAATAGAGGGAGGCTCAGGAAGACTTAAGGTGTTAACTGAACTTGGCATTAGAGAATAAGCAGCACATTGATGGGCAGAGTATTTTAGATGGGTAAAAATGAACATAAAGGCAGTGACAGGCATATGAAAGAAAATCATATTTGGAGTTTGATGAGTATTTTATTTGAGTGTTCCTGGAAAGAGGGTTGGCTGGGGTATGGGCTGGGAGCAAGGTTTGTTGGGGGGAGTTAAAAGATGAAAATTGGAAGTTGAAAAGATGGCTGTCTTTAAAGAGCTGGGTATGATTACAGATCATAAGTGATTACAGATTATGAACAGATTAATAGGAAATCTTACAGATTAATATGAAATCATATTACATATGATTACAGATTATAAGTGAACTTTATAATGGAGACAACAATTACCAAATGCCAAAGTCAAGTAATGATGTTTTAGTAATATTACTCTGGCGACCTTCTCATTTTCAATGGGGTAAGGTTGGAGGTAAGAAATTGACTTTGTGCATGACTATATCCAAATTTGTTGTAGTTTGGGATAGGCACTTGACCTCCTAATTCCTTGACCTCTAATTCTTCTCCTCAGTTTATCTAAATTCCATTCACTTTTTAAGGCCTAGTTTGAATTCCATGTGTTCTGTGTGGTTTTTAAAAGGTTGTTCATTCCAATTTCTACTGATCTCTCCTCTCCATGATTTATATTATTGAAAAGAAACCTTTTTCTTTTTTAATTTTCACTATGGTTGCACTTTTTCTCATTGTTGTTATTGAAGAATTTTAAAGCCAGGGACATGTATTTTCATTTCTTTATATTGCTTTCCAACATGTTGTAGTATGCTTGACAGTCTATTTTATTAATGATTTATCCTCATGATGTTCATGAAGTCAGGTCACATGCTGGCTAGAACTTTTTCATGGGCTCTATACCACATAGATAATAATGTCAAGCCTGTTGAGTGCCTTCAACCTGCATTTATAGTTTTCTTTCTTATCATTCTGTACCATTTCCATGGTTTAAATAGTTAGGCTTTGGAAAGATAGACATTCAACCAGACGGGTCATGCCCCCATCTCCTAAGCTGTAAGCCTCTTCCTTCGAATGTTATCATTTTGGTTCTGATATCTGAGATACTCGGATTTTTTTAAAACACTTTAATTGATATATAATTTTGAGATCATAAAATTCATCCTTTTAAAGTGTGCAGTTCAAGGAATTTTAGTATATTCACAGAGTTGTGTCACCCTACAATATTTGCTTGCAGAATACTTGTATTGCACTAAAAGAAACCCTGTGTCTTTAGTTACTACCCACTCCTTCCCCTTCTAATTCCTGGCAGTTAACTAGTCTACTTTTGTCTCTATGGATTAGCTATTCTGGACACTTCATATAAATGAAATAATACAGTATGTGGTATTTTCTGTGTGGCTTCCTTCACATGGCATAGTCTTTTTAAGATTTATTCCTGTTGCAGTACTTATCAGTCACTTTAATGGCTGAATAGTATTCCATTGCATGGATATACCACATTTGTTTGTCTATTTATTAACTGATAAACATTTGGATTGTTTCAACTTTGTGATGATTTTGAATAATGCTGTTTGTGAACATTTGTGTATAAGTTATTTCATGGACATATGTTATCATTTTTCTTTGTTATGTAACTTGGAGTGGAATTGCTGGGTTCTAGGGCAACCATATCTTTAACCTTTTGAGGAACAGTTCTCCAAAATGACTGTACCCTTTTATAATTCTACCAGCAATGTATGAGGGTTACAATTTCTCCACATTCTTGATAACACTTGTTATGATCTGTTTTTTTAATTTTATTATTTTAGGCATCTTCGTGGATATGAGGTGGTATTGTTGCAGTTTTGATTTGACTTTCCCTGGTGGCTAATGATACTGGGTATTTTCTCATGTATTTATTGGTTATTTACATATACATATATGTGTATATTTAAAGACATGTCTATTCAGATCCTTTGCCTATTTTTCAATTGAGTTGTTTGTATTTTCATTACTGAGTTGTAAGATTTCTTTTTGTATTTTAATACAAATCCCTTATTAGATATATGATCTACAAATATTTTCTCTAATTCTTTGGGTTGTGTTATCATTTTTTTGATGCTGTCATTTAAAATATAAGAGTTTTTAATTTTGATGAAGTCTAATTTATTTAGTTTTTCTTTGTTGTTCATGTTTTTGTTGTCAGTATTTAAGAAATGCTTCCTTAGCCAAGATCACAAAGTTTTATTTCCATTTTCTTCTAAGAGCCTTACAGTTTTAGCTCATATATTTAGGTCTATGCTCAATTTCAAGTTAATTTTTGTATATGGTGCGAGATAGAGATCCAAGTTAATTTCCTTTATGTGGATATCCAGCTGTCCTAGCACCATTTGTTGAAAAGATTGTTCTTTTCCTATTACATTGTCTTAGCACCGTTTTCCAAAATCAATTGATCACATAAACATATGGTTTTGTTTTGTTTGGCTTATATGTCTGTCTTGAAGCGAGTATGACAGTCTTGATCACTATAGCTTGGTAGTACGTTCTGAAATCTGGGACTTTCAAGTTGGTTTTTCTCCAAGATTGTTTTGGCTATTCCAGGTCCCTTGACTTTCTATATAAAGTTTAAGATCAACTCATCAATTTTTACAAAAAAGCCAGTTGTGGGGCATATAGGTGGCTCAGTGGGTTAAGCATCAACTTTGACTCAGGTCATGATTTCATGGTTTGTGAGTTCAAGCCCAATCTGGCTCAGAGCCTGGAGCCTGCTTTGGATTCTATGTCTCCCTCTCTGCCCATCCCCCACTCATGCCCCCATTCAAAAATAAATGAATTTAAAAACTTTTTTTTTTTTTTTTTTTTTTACAAAAAAGCCACTTGGGATTTGACTAAGGATTCTATTGAATCTGTAGATCGATTAGGGACATATTCCTATCTTACTAATTGTCTCCTAATCCACGAAAATGAGATGTCTTCCACTTCTTTCAATAGTGTGTTATAGTTCTGAGTATATGTATTTAATTTCTTTTGTCAAATCTATTCTTATTTTGTGTGTGTGATGCTATTGTCAATGGAATAGTTTACTCAATTTTGTTTTTGAATTGTTCATTGCTAGTGTATAGAATTCCAAATGATTAAAAAAAATTTTTTTTAATATTTTTGAGAGAGTGAGTGAGAGAGAGACAGAGACAGACTGTGAGTAGAGGAGGGACAGAGAGAAAGGTAGACATGGAATTCAAAGCAGGCTTCAGGCTCTGAGCTGTCATCACAGAGCCCAATGTGGGGCTTGAACTCACAAACCGTGAGATCATGACCTGAGCTGAAGTCGGACTTTTAACTGTCTCTGCCACCCAGGCACCCCCCAAATGACTTTTTAATATTGATCTTGTATTCTCCAATTTTGCTCAACTTGTTTATTAATCCTATTTTTGTGTGTGTGTGGATTCTTCATGATTATAACACAAGGTCATATGATTTGCAGAACAGAGATGGCTTTGCTGTTTCTGTTCACATCTGAAAGTTGGTTTTTTTGTTTGTTTGTTTTACTTGTCTGTTCATCCTGAATAAAACTTCCAATGTTAGATAGAAGTTGTAAGAGCAGATATCCTTTGTATTGTTTTTTATTTTAGGGGGGAAAGCATTCAGTTTTTCACTATTAAGTATGATGTTAGCTATGCATTTTCCATAGATGTCCCTCAAAAGGTTCACAAAATTTCATTTATTCCTAGTTTGTTAAGTGTTTTTTCTCAGGAGAGTAGTTGGGTTTTATCAATTGTTTTTCCTCTCTCTATTGTGGTGATCACGTGGTTTTGTTCTTCATTTTATTAATTAATCTCATGTATTACATTGATTTTTGGATGTTAAACCAACTTTGCAGTCCTGGAATAAATCTTACTTGGCCATATTGTGTAGTTTTTTTTGTTTTGTTTTGTTTTGTTTTTTACATATTGCTAGTTTTTACATTTGCTAGTATTTTGTTGAAGATTTTTGCATCTGTATTCATCAATAATATTGGTCTGTAGTTTTCTTTTATTGTGACATTGTAATCTAGTTTTCACATTATAAGGCAAGTTCTCTTGTTGGGATATGCTGCCTGTGTTCTCCTCAAGGATTTTGATGTTTTTTCGTGTCACATTTAAGTCTTCATCCATTTTGAATTTATCTTTGTGTATGGTGTAAGAAAGTCGTCCAGTTTCATTCTGCATGTCACTGTCCAGTTTTCCCAATACCATTAGTTGAATAGAATGTCTTTTTTCCATTAGATATTATTTCTCATTTTGTTGAAGATTAGTTAGTTGAACATACAGTTGTTGGTCCATAACCTGAGTTCTCTATTCTGTTCCATTGATATATGTGTCTGTTTTTGTGCCAGTACTATACTTTCTTGATTACAGCTTTGTAATACAGCTTAAGGACTGGAATTATGATGCCTCCCACTTTACTTTTCTTTTTTAACATTACTTTGGATATTCAGGATCTTCTCTGGTTCCATACAGATTTTAGAATTGTTCATTCTAGCTCTGTGAAAAATGCTGGTGTTGCTTTGATAGGTATTACACTGAATGTATAGATTGCCTTGAGTAATATCAACATTTTAACAATATTTGTTCTTCCAATCCATGAGGAAGGAATGTTTTTCCATTTCTTCGTGTCTTATTCAGTTTCTTTCATAAGCTTTTTGTAATTTTCAGCATACAGGTATTTTCCATCTTTGGTTGGTGCAATTATAAATGGGATTAATTTCTTGATTTCTCTTTTTGCTGCTTCATTATTGGTGTGTAACAATGCAATCAATTTCTGTACATTGGTTTATATCCTGTGACTTTGCTGAATTTATGTATCTGTTGTAGTAATTTTTTGGTGGAACCCTCTGGGTTTTCTACATAGAGTATCATGTCATCTGCAAAGAGTGAAAGTTTGACTTCTTCCTTGCCAGTTTGTAGGTCTTTTATTTCTTTTCATTGTCTGATTGCTAAGGCTAATATTTCCAGCACTATGTTGAACAGCAGTGGTTAAGAGTGGACATCACTGTCATGTTCCTGACCTTAGGGGAAAAGCTCTCAGTTTTTCCCCATTGAGGATGATATTAGTTGTGGGTCTTTCATGTATCACCTTTATGGTATTGAGGTATGTTCCTTCTATCCCTGCTTGATACGGTTTTTATCAAGAAAGGATGCTGTATTTTGTCAAATGCTTTTTCTGCATCTATTGAGAGGATGAAATGGTTCTTATCCTTTCTTTTATTAATGTGGTGTGGTGTATTTTGTTGATTGATTTGTGAATATTGAACAAACCCTACAGCCTAGGAATAAATCCCACTTGATTGTGGTGAATAATTCTTTAAAAATTTTTTAATGCTTATTTATTTTTGACAGAGAGAGAGACAGAGCATGAGTGGGGGAGGAGCAGAGAGAGAGGGAGACACAGAATCCGAAGCAGGCTTCAGGCTCTGAGCTGTCAGCACAGAGCCCGATGTGGGGCTCAAACTCACAGACTGCGAGATCATGACCTGAGCCGAAGTCGGACACTCAACCGACTGAGCCACCCAGGTGCCCCTATGGTGAATAATTCTTTTAATGCATTGTTGGATTTTATTTGCTAGTATCTTGTTGAGAATTTTTGCACCCATGTTCATCAGAGATACTGGTCTGTAATTCTCATTTTTAGTGGAGTCTTTGTCTGGTTTTGGAATCAAAGTAATGCTGGCCTTGTAGAATGAGTTTTGAAGTTTTCATACTCATTTTTTATTCTTTGGAATAGTTTCAGAAGAACAGTTATTATCTCTTCTTTAAATGTTTGGTAGAATTCCCCTGGGAAGCCATTTAGCCCTGGACTCTTGTTGGGAGATTTTTGATTACTGATTCAATTTCTTTGCTGGTTATGGGTCTGTTTAAATTTTCTATTTTTTCCTATTTCACTTTTGGTAATTTATATATTTCTAGGAATTTGTCCATTTCTTCCAGTTTGCCTAATTTGTTGGCATATAATTTCTCATAATATTTTCTCATAATTGTCTTTCTGCAGTATTGGTTGTGATCTCTCCTCTTTGATTCATGATTTTATTTATTCACGTCCTTTCTTGTTTCTTTTTGATCAATCTGGCTAGGGGTTTATCAATTTTGTTAATTCTTTCAAAGAACCAGCTCCTCGTTTCATTGATTCTGTTCTACTATTTTTTTTCTTCTTATTTCTATATCATTTATTTCTTCTGCAATCATTATTATTTCCTTTCTTCTCCTGGTTTTAGGCTTTGTTTGCTGTTCTTTTTCCAGCTGCTTTAGGTGTAAGGTTAGATTGTGTATTTGAGATTTTTCTTGCCTCTTGAGGAAGTTCTGTATTGCAATATATTTCCCTCTTATGACTGCCTTTGCTACATCCCAACGGTTTTGGACTGTAGTGTTTTCATTTTCAGTTGCTTCCGTGTATTTTTTATTTCTTCTTTAATTTCCTGATCAACCCATTCCTTCTTCAGTAGGATGTTCTTTAATCTCCATGTATTAGTGGTTTTCCTAAAATTTTTCTTGTGGTTGATTTCAAGTTTCATAGTGTTGTGGTCTGAAAATATGCATGGTATGATGTCAGTTGTTTTTTTACTGGTTGAGCCCTGATTTGTGACCCAGTATGTGATCCATTCTGGAGAATGTTCCATGTGCACTCCAAAGAATATGTATTCTGATGCTTTAGGATGAAATGCTCTGAATATATCTATTAAGTCCATATTGTTCATTTTGTCATTTAAAACCATTGTTTCCTTGTTGATCTTCTACTAAAATGATCTGTTCATTGTTGTAAGTGAAGTGTTAAAGTCTCCTACTATTATTGTATTATTATTAATGAGTTTCTTTAAGTTTGTTGCTCATTAGTTTATATATTTGGCTTCTTTTATGTTGGAGGCATAAATATTTACAATTGTTAGATGTTCTTGTTGGATAGACCCCTTTATTATCATATAGTGCCCTTCTTCATCTCTTATTATAGTTTTTGGCTTAAAATCTAGTTTGTATGATATAAGTATGGCTATTCCAGCTTTCTTTTGATGTCCATTGGCATGATAAATCATTTCCCACCCCCTCACTTTCAGTCTGGAGGTGTCTTTGGGTCTAAAATAGGTCTCATGTAAGCAGCATATTGATGGCTCTTTTTTTTTTTTTTTTTTTTAATCCATTCTGATACCCAGTGTCTTTTGATTGGAGCATTTAGTCCATTTACATTTATAGTTATTATTGATAGATATGAATTTAGTGCCATTGTACTATCTGTAAAGTCACTGTTCCTGTAGATTGCCTCTATTCCTTTCTAGTCTTTGTTGCTTTTGGTCTGTCTCTTTCCCACTCAAAGTGTACCCTTTAATAATTCTTGGAGAACTGGTTTGGTATTCATAAACTCCTTTAGTTTTTCCTTGTCTTGTAGACTCTATATCTCACTCTATTCTGAATTAAAGCCTTGTTGGATAAAGTATTCTTGGTTGAGTTATTCCTCCCCCCTCCCCCCCATTAGCACGATGAATATATCATAACACTCCTTTCTGGCCTGCCAAGTTTCTGTGGACGGGTCTGCTACTAACCTTATGTGTCTACCCTTATAGGTTAAGAACTTCTTGTCCCTAACTGCTTTCAAAATTCTCTCTTTATCTTTGTATTTTGCAATTTTCACTCTGTTTTGTTGTTGGCCTGTTTTTGTTGATTTTTAGGGGAGTTTTCTGTGCCTCTTGGACTTGAATGCCCATTTACTTCCCCAGATTAGGGAAGTTCTCAGCTATAATTTGTTCAAATAAACCTTCTGTCCTCTTTTCTCACTCTTCTTCTGGGACTCCTGTGATATGGTTATTATTGCACTTTATGGAATCACTGAGTTTCCTAAGTCTATATTTGTGATCTAATAGCTTTTTTTTCCCTCTTCTTTTAAGCTTCAATATTTTCCATAATTTTATATTGTTATCAGATAGGTTCCCCTTCTCTCATCGTCATTGTGATTAACCCCACTCAGTTTCACATCTCTGTTATAGCATTTTTTATTTTGGCCTGACTACTTTTTAGGTCTTTTATCTCTGCAGCAAGGGTTTCTCTGGTGTCATCTATGCTTTTTTCAAGCCCAGCTAGTATTCTTATGACTGTTGTTCTAAATTCTTGTTCAAGTTATATTGCTTATATCTTTTGAACAAATCCCTGGCTATGATTTGTTCTTGATCTTTCTTTAGGAGAGAATTCCTCTGTCTTGTCATTTTGTCTGTCTTTGTCATTTTATTCAATTCCTCTGTCTTTGTCATTTTGTTCAATTTCTCCTGCTCTTCATTTGTTTCTGTAGATCCAAGTTTCTTATTGGTATCATATGCCTTCTGTCTGAAGGACTTTCTTAACATTTGGTATGTTCAGGTTTGCAGGCCATGAATTTTCTCTGAGATTGTTCATCTGAGGAAAGTTTTATTTCTTCTTTATTTGACAGGAATTTCACTGGGTATAAAATTGTGGCTTAACAATTTTTCTTTCAGTGTCTTCAGGATGCCACTCAAGTTTTTTTTTCTTTGTATTGTTTCTGATGAGAAGTTTGCTATAATTCTTATCTTTGTTCTTCTGTATATATTTTTTGTTACTGCCTGTGGCTGTGTTTAACTTTCTCTTTCTGTCTTTGGTTTTCAACAGTTTTGATATATGTGTAGATATTTTCTTTTGTGTTTTTGTATTTATCCTCCATGATAATCTCTGAACTTCTTGGATCTATAGTTTGATATCTGTTATTAATTTGGGAAGATTCTCAACCATTGTTTCTTTACATTTTTTTCCTTCCCTCTTCTCTCTCCTTCCTCTGGAATTTTCATTACATATATGTTGGGTTATTTGCTATTGTTCCATGACTCTTGGATGCACTGTTCATTTTCTTTAACTCATTTTTCTTTTTGTGTTTTATTTTGTTAATTTCTTTTGACTTATCTTAAATTTCATGTATTTTGTGTTCTGCTAAGTCTTATCTAATGTTGAACCCACTGCAGCCATTCTTCATCTGTGTTATTTTAACTTCTAGCATTTTCATTTGATTTTTTTTTTTGTTATGGGTTCAGTGTCTCCACTGAAATTACTATCTGAATTTGCATGTTTGTCTGCCTTTAACACTAGAGCTTTTTATATATTAATCATAGTTATTTTTAATTCCTAGTGTGTTATTTCCAACGTCTGTATCATATCTGAGATTGAGATATATTTATTGCTTTGTTTTTGACAATGCATTGTTTCTTCTTTGCTTTTTTTGGATGCTTCTTAACTTTTTCTTGGTACATGGACATCTCGTGTGGGATATCAAAGACTGAGATAACTAATTTTTGTGCTTGAAGACGATGCAACAACTTTTTTTTTTCTTGTCTGATAGGACTTTAGTATAGAAGGAGGTTGGGTCAGTTAAAGTCAGGAGTTGAGCTCCATCTGCATTTTGTTTTGCTATGGTTACCTTGCGGTAATACCAACTTAAAATCCTTTAGCATTACCTTATGCTCAGGGTGGAGACTGGTTTGCCAGAAGGTTTTTCTGATGTCTGCTCCCCCACTCTGTTTTATTTATTTATTTATTTATTTATTTAATTTATTTTTTTTTAACGTTTATTTATTTTTGAGACAGAGAGAGACAAAGCATGAACGGGGGAGGGTCAGAGAGAGGGAGACACAGAATCTGAAACAGGCTCCAGGCTCTGAGCTGTCAGCACAGAGCCCGACGCGGGGCTCGAACTCATGGACTGCGAGATCATGACCTGAGCCGAAGTCGGCCGCCCAACCGACTGAGCCACCCAGGCGCCCCAACCCCCACTCTGTTTTAAATTTTACTTTGAGAGGGTCTCCCTCCATGATCTTGCTCCTTTCCCCCAAACGGACTGCTATTCATTGCTACTCATCTTTAGTTGCATCATGGTAAGTGTGTATATGTATGTGGTTGTGGTGGTGATGTTTCTGTTGTTCTTATTAAGATTTAGTTTAACAGGCATTGTGTCCTGGTCATTGGAGTCTCATAAGTCATCTCATGATGTGTCTCATCCAGCCAGAGAAGACCTTTATTGGTCTGGGACGAGCACTTATTCCTGCCCCTACCATAAGGGTAGGGAGTTTTTTCCTATTCCAATCTCTTAGCTAGAATGGGTTTTCAAGAGTGCTCTAAAGGAAGGGGAACAAGGATTCCCACATCTCCCTTCTTCAGTTTTAAGCCCTTTGATTCTAGGAGAGATAGGAGAGAAGGATCCAAGTGGAGTTTTGTGCTTTTCCAGCAGACTGTTCCCTTCCCGCATCTCAAGGGAGGCTTTCTTAGTATAGTACTCTAACCAGTGTTTCTGTAAGCATTTGGCAAGGTCTGTAGAGACAGGGCTGGCAAGTGGGTGCAAGTTCCCCTTATGTTTGCAGCCCCCAGGCATTCTATATTCCTTGGCTAGCCCGTACTCAGCGTGTAGTAATCCTTTAAATATTTTATCCTAATTTTTATTACATGTGTCCAGCAGCATCTGCCCCAGGTCAGTAAGTTCTTGCTTTCTATAGTTTCCTTAGATTTGAGGTTAGTTTGTTGCTCTGCAACCTCAACTAAATGATAGGTTCAAGTATTAGAGATTTTTCTAGCATTGTATTTTTGTGTACTCAGTGTGAGATTACATGGAGTTTAAATATTGAGCCACCACACCTTGAGTATAGAATTGAAGAAGATATTCAAGTCATAAGGACCCAAGCTGGATAGCCAATCTGTCCAGTTGTTCTTTTCATAGCACTGGGCTTTTAAGGTGCTTCCAAACTGAAAAGTCTTGTGCCTTTTCCAGCAGAGGAGACACATCTGTTTAAGGTTTTACATGGAAGAAGTTGGAAGAATGATTCCGGATCTTTATAGAATAGCAACAATGTAGTAAAAAGAGTTGGATTGGTAATAATTCTTGTTTTCAAGTGCCCTTGATGGGTGATTTTAAAAAAGGAAGAAGAAAAAATAGAAGAAAAATGATAAAAAGACAGCTGAGCTCAGAATAGTGTGGAGCAGTGCTGGAAAACCTTCTGGGCAGCCTAGCTATCTCTTACCAGAGCATCCATTTACCTATAATCTTAACAGATATTTGATCAATTCAACGTTGTTAACATGTAGTAAGACTGCTAACTTTTTGGCATGTACATTTATGCCATCTGGTTACACAAGCACGGAGCCCTGTTGTTCAGATGATGGTACAGCTATTATTGTAAATTTAGCCATCTCATTATAGGTGAATGAAATTCAAATCGTCAGAGTATTGGGTACAATAAAAGCTTTATCTACTTTCCTGTCCTTCCTGCCAAATAACACGACAAACACATTTTACTTTAGGAAAAGACTTAAAAGTACCCTGAAGTGAAAAGTATTCAGAGGTCTCCAGTTTCTGCAGAAGAACACACAACAGCAAGGCAATTGCAAATCGGCCTAATCTTCAAGGTAATAGGATACTCTTTAAATCTCTTGGACTATGTCTCTTTTGTATCTAACACTGCAGAATTGTCAGAGAAGAGAAAAGAGAATCCCATAGTACCTTTGAAATTTAAGTTTTAAAAATCTAATTCATTTTATATTCAGTCATTTTAAAATGTAGGTCCCTAAATCCTGATCTGTAAAGTTTTCTTGATGGGATTGTATTGCCACAGAACACTGCCAATGACACTGCTTAAATAGTAGTCTTCTTTGTTCTACCTGCCCTCTTACCCTTTTCTGTCATGCCAAGGCCCTCCCTCTGTGCCTTAAAAATTCTATACAAACCCATGATTTTTATACAGCTTTCACAGACATATGGCTCCAGGGCCTGGTCTCTCAGCAACAGTATGGCCCTCAAGTCTGATTCTTTGCATAGCTGAAACTAGCTGTGTGTTTCAGTGTGTGTTTTTATATACTTACATATTTCTATTCATCCTGTCTGACAATGAGTGTTCTGCTTTTCAAATACAGAAA
The DNA here is from genome assembly GCF_023721935.1 of Panthera uncia. Classification (NCBI taxonomy): domain Eukaryota; kingdom Metazoa; phylum Chordata; class Mammalia; order Carnivora; family Felidae; genus Panthera; species Panthera uncia. Next base: position 56,573,335 of record NC_064810.1, on the reverse strand, counting down.
ACATATCTCTCCCCTCACATCTCTCTACAATATCTTGTATACTGCTCTTCTTTGTAGTTCCTTCAAATTAGATATAAAATCAAGCTCTGAAAGTACTGACATTTTGAAAAATCTTACTAGCCCACTAAAATTATAAACTGGCTGGGGCATAATATGCAAAGGAAGAATGCTAATTGTTTTGAGCTCAGGATTAGGGAAAAGCAACAATTTAGTCTATATATTTCTCCTCAATTCTTCATTTATTATCTGTCAACTGTCTACCTATCTATCCATCCAGCATCTGTGTGTATGTGTGGTAATGGAGTAAACTCACCAGTAATTATCTTGACATACAGATGGAACCCCCATGCAGTGAATAACTCATTGACTACCCCCAAGGTGAGACCTTGGCATCCTTTTTTAAGTACCAATTTTATAAAGAGCCCATATCAGGGTACGAATTATAGAGTGATCTCCTATTGGTCTTATTATTGAGACCTGATGGGTGAAAAATTCTGCCTGGGTTTAGCAATATCTGCTAAAGCTAATATTTAAAGGAATTACAGTATTGAATCTTGGGAATAAAAGTATTAGTTGACAATCATTAGTACTGATTTACTAAATAGTTGCCTAAGACATACATACAATATCCTTTAACTGGGATAGAAAAGGCTGTTTAAAATAGGAGCCAACTGCAGAAGCTTTTGCATATAAGGGGAGCAGCCAGATTCCTATTAGAGAGATGGCTTTTGGTTTGGAAATGGGAGAGATGACAGATACGACAGACTCACTCTTCATGTATTCATGGTCTAAACCAGAGATATGGAAACACTTGAGAAACTTTAAAAATTCTGATGTCTGGAACTAGGACCCAGGCATCAGTTTTTAAAACTCCCCAGGTGATTCTAGTGTTGAGGAAATTTGGAAACCTAGTCTAGAATCTTGCTGCTCAAAGTGTGGTACTGGGTGCTTATTAGAAATGCAGAATCTTGAGCCCCACCTCAAGTCAACTGAATCAGAATCTGTATCTTGACGAGATCCCCCAGTGGTTTCTATGCACATTAAACCACAAGAAGCACCGGGCTAGAAAAGTTTTCAACTCTAGCTGTGCATTAGAATTACCTGGGGAGCTGTTAAAATATAATGATATTCTGGCCTCACTCAGAGAGATTATATATAGCCCATTTGGTGTAGGGTGGGGACTGGATATTGGTATGCTGTATGCTTCTCAGGCGATTCCAGGGTGCAGTCGCAATTATGAAATATAAGGCAAAGCTGAATAACTTTCACTGAATAACTTCATATAAAAGAGAATCTGGAGGTTACCTAGGTAGCCTGGAAGATAGAGATTAGGGACACTGAAAAAAGGCAAAGTTTGAGGATGCCTATGGTAGGTAATACTCCAATGTGCTAGGAAGCTAGGCTTTGAGAGGAAAGGTTTCCCAGTGAGAAATTTTCATGGTGGTGGGGGAGGAGAGAGTAGAGGTTGGCTAAAGTACTTTAAAAACAGAAATGTGTAATATTCAATTTTAGGTTGTTGGCTTTTTTTATGAAGCAGGGTAAGAGGTGACTATGAGAGAATTTGACTCTAGTAATTCACACAATTCTTGTGATGTCATAAAATCCTCATAGGATTATGAAGGATGGAGGCTTGAGCTACTTAAAATATAAACTACAGGAAGAGTAACCCCAGAAAGTTGGAGGATTAAGTTTGAGGCATCTTCTGATCAGTCATGTGGGAAACAAATACATTATAGAAGGACATTTTGTCCTTTGACCAGCTGCTGCTTCTCCTACTTCAGGAATGAGTAGTATCTCTCTAGCTTGGGTCTAGGTCAGTCAGTATCTCATTCTTGCTTTTTGGTTATCTAGCCTTCTTTTTACTCATTCATGCCTCCTTCTTGAGATCCATAATGTCCTTTTACTCCTTTCTCATGGCTAGTTATTAATGCATTAAGACTTTTCATCTAACTCTTTGTCTCTGGTTCTTTGTCCTTATGTCCAGACACTCTAAACAAGGAAGAAACTTTTCTGACTGCAGGATATATCCCTTTTAAATAAGGATACAGAAACAGAACAAAGTCAGATAATAAGCCCAGAACTCTCTTTCCTTCTGAAATTAGAGGAGTCATTTACATCTACTAATTTCAGAGGGAAGTGTGAAAAACTCCCCTTGAAACACCTGGGTCATCTGTGTTAAGCTTGGGTACACATCCACACTCAGTGTGGCTGTATCTTGTACCTAAGACATTTAAACCATAGGGAGTATTTATTAGGCATGTAGCAAGAGCTTAAGTTATTGAGCAAGTCGCTTCTCAAGGGAGGAAATGCTTTACCTCATTTCATCTAACCTCTCTGGCCTCCCTCCTGAAAGAAGGAAAGATGGTCAAGAAGTAGTTGTGGAAGATTTGTATTTAAAGTGGTAACATATTTTATAAAAGTGCTATTTTTGTGTACATCCTATCTTGGACTGCAAAACAAGCAGGGCTTCTGTGGAGCTTTTGCTCCAGCATAGAAGTAGGTGTGAAAAGTTGAAAAATGATCAAGGCTGAGTGTGGGCAGTCTAAACAAGGGCAAGTTATGAAGGGAAAGTCAGAATTGAGAGAAGGTAAGGTGATAATACCAAGGTACCCCATTGCCTTATCTATCAGGTAGAATATAATTGTCACTATTTAATATTTATCAGAAAGGATCTTTGAATAAGAATACAGCCTGTGCATGAATCTTCTACATTTTGCTGGTTAGCAGAGTAGAACCACATTTTCCTTTTGTGTGTCAAGATGCCATTGAATGACTAAAATTAATTTTCCCCCATTAATTTTACTTCATGTTAGGTTACAGACAAAAAGTGAGCAAAGATGTCTAGGAAAACAGCCCAGGAATGAAGGAAGAAACTGATTAAGTAATTGGAGCAGTACAGTGTGAGGTCACGTAGTGTAGAAACTCCCCTCCGAACCACTGGACTTAACCACATGGGGACGAGATACTAAAAACTGGCAATTACAATAGACCAGTAGGTGGGAGGAATTCAGTGAATCGGTCTGAAGTCCAAAGTCCTCAACGGCCTTGGGACATTCAGAACACCAGCATGATGCTCATGATAAGGACTCTGTGTTACCAAGAAAAGGGTAAATGCTATCCCTGTTTATTGGAGCAGGGAGGAGTATTATACATCTCAGCCAGACTTTCAACAAAATAATTGCATTTTTTGCAATGGGATTTAAAGGGTTAAGCTTTCAATATCCTAGATATTCCTTTACTTGGAAGACCTTCGTGGGACACCAATTGGGTAACTAAAGTGTCATGATACTAACATATAGTTTTCTCTTAGTTACCAAATAGCATTCTTCTTCCTTATCTAATCTGCTGCTTACATCTGTACTTTTAACCTTGTATTAATGTCACCCTTGAAAGTTAACTTAAAATTACCTTTATTTGGTTGCTTATTAAAGTATGTTGGTATATTCCCTTTCCCTAGTCGTGCACTGAGCCCACTTTCCTCTCCCAACACACTTCTCAAACCTTGATCAAACATAATTTGATCAGAATGTTCCCCTACCTTCTCTCTAGCCTCTCTGCTCTGTTTCTTATCTTTTTTATTGAAACTAACACCTAGACAGTTTGTTTCTCGGTCATTGTCATTGCTCACCTCCAATTTTAGCTCTTCAGATGGTATCACACTTCTCTCTCAACACATGCAACTAATTCAGCCACTCGACATGTTTATTCCTCACATTTATACAAAACACATTTAAACATTCACTTTTCATTTGCATCTGCATTTCATACTCTTTAGGAAACACACACACACACACACACACACACTCACACACACGAGAAGCATCTGCCAGAGCACCAGTTCTTGTTTCAATTTCATTGTGCTTCTTTTTTTCTTTCCTTTTTCTTTTCTCTTTCTTTCTTTCTTTCTTTCACTCATTTGGTAATGAGGGGAACTATGACATGATTAGGTAATACTTGGCTTTTACCATGTCAAACAAGGTGCCAGTATTGCCTTAAATTTATGCCTACGTAAATATATTTGAGAATGATAGTTCTCTGTGTGTGTGTATTCCACATGGATGAATGCACATGGTCATGTATATAATATGTATTTATAGCAAGGTTAGAAGATTGGCAGCTTAACCGTCAATTTCTATCAGACAGGAAACAAACCAGTCTCTTCTTTAGCACAAAACCACCAAAGAGACAGTGCTGTCTGGCGGTTGCTTTCAGGTGAATGATCAATTGTTCCTTTGCTTCCAGTTTTACTTGCAAAATTTCTACCACGGACCAGAAATACTCTAAAGCCACAATTTACCCTTTCAGTCCTTTCACACTTTAGCCCAGGCAGTAGGTTTTATCTTAAGCACTCAAGAGTTTTTCTTTCAGTTAATCATAGCCATATAATAATTTCTTGGTCTCTAACTTCGGCATTTGCTCAAGTGTATTTAAGTAACAGCAGATGATGCTTGCAGGCAGTGTAAGGGTAAGAAGACAGGCTGGTTTGGTAGCTAAGCAACAAGCCTAGAAGTGATAATTTATAATCTGCATTGCTTTGTGACCCTCAGCCACTTTTTGCCTAGTTTCATTTCTGGTAAGATGGGGCTAGTGGGCTGATGGTAGGTATTGACATGACTTATATGAGATAAATAGACAAAAAAATATTATGTACTTCTTAAATCACAGAATCCCATTTTACCTCTAACCTGCAGTGAAACTTTTTTAGGCTGTGAGATTTTGTATTTAAGCCTCCCTTTGTGCCTGAAGAATATCTAAAAGCTGCTAGGTGTGTCATTGTTTTTCCCCTTCAGATGCAGGGTTATCCGTTGATTCTATATGTTACTAACCTCATCATATGTGACCTCAGGAAATTGATTAACCTGTCCACTTCTTCAGGCTACTGTAGCCCCTACACAATAAAATAAACAAATCAATCTTTTAAACTGTACTTTCTCGTATTCATTTGTCTTTCAGAGCTCCTCAATTTCTCTTTTCCCAGCTCTACAATTATTCAGAGCCGGTGTAACCTGTTAGGTGGGAGCTTGAACTCCACTCCCTTTCCTGAGATATGAAAAACTTCCCTTGCTTGGTAAACAAAACCTATTAGTAAGATTCTGTGTTACAAGTATCTATTATACTAAAAAGCAAAAACAAAAACAAAAACAAACCAACCAACCCCAAAACCAAAAAACAACCCCCCTCCCCGACCAAGTATCTATTCTATATATCTTGGCTTAGAAGACAATTTACCTTTTAGAAATGCAGGCGCCTGATGAACAAAAATTTTAGTGAGGGATTTTTAACATTTCACACTAATGGCATTAATAGAGCTAGGACACACCGCCTTGGTCAGAAGGGAATACAGGCCTCCCTAGTGCGTGCTGCGCTTTCCTCCTCAGGAAATTCTTGTCTTGTAGCTCACGGTGCCTGGCAAACATGGTAATGTGTCTGTAAATTTCAGCTGACAGAAACACATCAGGTAATCAGCCACCTCAGAAAGTAAACAAAGCTGAGCCACTGAGAGCAATTGCTGAGCAGCCAGAGGGGTTCTTGGAGGTGGTGTTAGGAAAAGCACAGTGAGACTAGAAGGAACACCGAAGATAATTCTCCTGATCCTGGGTGGGAAACTGCCCTCCGGTCACTCCCAGAATGCTGACACATTAAATACTTGCCTGCCTCCTTTGGCTGGTAATTAGCTGGTCGACCATGCACCTTGATGCTTTGTACTTTGTCATCAAAACTCTTTTCATCTCCCTGTCTCTCATTTTTCTACTTTGAAGAGTTAAACAGACGCCAGAAAACTGTGGAGAATAATATAGCACCAATGAACCCTCCTGGAATTTAAAAACGGAGCCATTTTCACACAATGCTCTGGACTTAAAGCATCGATAACACTGGTTCCCTTTTCTTCACCTGGTCCTGTTCTTCTCCCTGCTTCTCTCACAGAGGGAACCATTTAATGAACTTAAGGTGCCCTTTCCAGTCAGTTGTTAAAGAACTACTTATAAATTTATCCATGAATCAGCATATAGTTTTGTTGGTATGCATAAAAACTTAACATTAAATGATCGTTTCATTACACCACCTAACCAATTATTTCCTCATTCTCCACCTTTATACTTTTGTTGCCCTGTCTTTCCTTTCATTATTTTTCTTTGCCTATTTTTTCTCTCCTTTACACTCAGATCTGGCTCATTTTATTCCCTTCACTTTTTTCTTTCCTCATTTGTGTTCTCTTTCCTTACTTTTGAGTTGCGAATGCGCACGTGCGTGCGGGGCAGCCATCTAACTTGTGCACTGGCAATAACCTCACACAGCAAACTGCAGCCATCGTCTTGCGGGTGGACCTTCCCAGAGATGGCTTGCCGTGATGTGATCCTCACTACCACAGAAAGAACAGTTAAGTCCACACCAACAAAGGAGGGGTACATACAAGAGCGTGAAGTCTCTGATCTCTACATTAACTCAAATGTCTAATAATCAATCCTCTTATGGAAAATGACCCCTATTGTGGGTGATATATAAGCCTTGTGAAGGAACAGTGCATTGAAATGAACGTGGCTGCCTCAGTCTTATTTTGCCTATTTCCTGTCCATGGAAGCAGCTGTAGTTTCTGGCTACAACTTGTATGGTGTTAGGAGAGATTTGGCATTTAAAAGGATCTTGGGACCCACTTTTACCCTGATAGTTTTGTAATTAGGTCTTAGAATTTCCCTAGAAAATAGTAAAATTATTCTCTTCACTATATATACCTCCTGTTGCAATTTTCTGGTCCACTTACTGAACTCCCCACTCAGATCAAAGGGCCACATGCTTGACTCACCAGATTCTTGACCAGCTGCCGCCCTCTCCTAGGTTACCTGATGCTTTTGCCATGTGGCTTCTTGACCGCAGGCTCCTGCCCTCAGTTAAATACTGACACTCACTCGTATTTCCTTGTGCACTTTTGATTTACCGCTTCCTTTTGTGAGAGATCCAGAGAGCATCCTCATACTCCGACAAATGCTAAACCTCTTCCAAAGGACTTGAGTAATTATGGGTATCCTGCTCTTCATTTTCATAAAATTTTCATGGTACAAAAGGGGTGCTGAAGAGAGAAGGCAGAGAGGTGATGGATCATTTGCCCCAGTGATTTGATCTTCTTTGCACACTTTTTGCCCCATGTAATTAACCCTTGCTTTATTCAGTTTAGTTTTGTCTGCCCAAATGGATTTAACTTCTTTGAGGGTAAAGCTCATGACTATGTCATTCAATCTATTTGTATGAAGCAAATGCTATCTATGGAGCTCTGTGCCACAGGCATAGTGAAGTTCTTTTGGTTTCTTGAATATAATCTCAATATACCATAGTCCCTTGAACACAACTGTTACCGTTGCCTGAAACATCCCCAGTAAACCCTTTCCCCACTCCAACTCCCATCCCAGTCCATCCCAGGTCTTCACCCCATATGGTATGTCTCAGCGTAGACATTACTATCTCCAGGAAATCTTTGATATTTCAAGTCTGAGAGCAGTCTCCTCCTCTCTCAGCAGCAGGTTCTGTCCTTACCGCTGACGCTGACGTACCTGTACATCTCCCTGACTAGACTGCAAGCCGCGGTTGTGGTGTTCAGGGTGCTCCTGGAATGCCTGGAGTAGAGTCTGGTATGCGATATAACTCTTCATATGCGCCAGTGTTATAGGTTGAGGGGGCTTTTATTTTGCTCTGTGCAACAACCTTGTAAAAACATCTGACTTTTTTTAAACCTCTCTATTTTTCTTTTAATAGACTGTTTTCTTCAATTACAGAGGAAAGAAACTTGTTTTGCTCTTAACCTGTTTGTGAGTGAATGCACTTGAACCAAGTGAGGAGCTACTTATGCATTTGTAGCTACTTGAGTTCACCTGGCTAAAACCTTGAGTTTAATGAATATAAAACTTACCTTGCTAAAATCCTCATCTTAAAGAGTATGAAGCACCTTAAGCAGAATCCATATTTCAGTTTGTTTCTGATGACACATTCACCAACATCTCATATGAATAGTATATAGCCTTTTTATCTTAGGATTTCACGTGGCTTTACCAACACTAATTAACCAGGGGAAACAAGGTCCTGTGTGTAGAGGTAAAGAGATGACATCAATAACCCCTTTTATCATTGTGAACTAAGAATCTCCTAGATTCTTATCCACTAATGAGAAGGTATACATTAAAAGTTGTATCAGTCCAAGACGTTGCTTAATCCAGGAGACTCTCCTGCCCTTTGGCAGTTAGTCGTTCTTATATAGGCTATCCGTTTCAACTTTTGAAACGTTGACCCCTGAGTGTAGCCAAGCTGAGCAACTTCAAGAAGGAGTTAAATGATTATTTTCCCCATCCTTTCTTGTATGATTCTTTCTGTGTGAAAGGAAAAAAAAAATCTGGTGAGTCATGTCAAGCAAGTAGAGAAAAATGGCCCTGGAAAATGGCAGTATACTGACTCATCACATTTACACTTACATTATAGCTTATTTTAATATAAATTCAAGCTGCTAAAAATTACTCCCACAGACAGCTGTATAAAGTCACTTCCCCCCCACCCCACATTTTCTTATAACCAAAGCCTTAGAGTAACTCTTTTAAATGTCTGTAGAGGAGAAAATGAAGCTTTTGTGTCAGTCAATTTCCAAATGAGGAAACCACCTCAGTGTGGTGACCATTTCCTGAAGAGGTACTCCAGAGAGCTGAGGTTCCTCTTGCTCAGGAGATCTTGCTTCTTTCCAGCTCTAAGGCCTGGACCGCTGCTGGACAAGTCTCCTTACTGTGGCACAGAAGTAGGCTGTGGATTCAGAGAATCTCTGCTCAGGTATTCTCTCTGCTGCCTTCCAGCTCTGTGACTTTGATGGTTTATCTGTCACTTATACTTGCTGCCCAGGTTTGCCATGAGGGTCACATTGGGTGATGTAAGGTGTCGGGTACTCTAACTAGCACACACATAGTAGTTACTCAATAAATGTTAGCTCCTTCCTGTCTCTCCTGTGGCCTTGCACACTCTCTTTCTCCCTTGGCAGATTCTCTTCTATCTTGTCACCTTCCAGGAGCAGTACTTAGAACACTCACTGTGAGAGTGATTTCATCATTCAAATCCACACTGATTGGCATCTGGCTTTAAGTTACTCTTAATTTTTGTTGGGGGTCACCAGTTTGTTATTACCTTTCTAGTTATATGGGTACGTAGATCCTGAATACCCAAAAAAAATGTCTGTAGACATGTTTTATTTTTATATAGCTGCCTTAGTACCTAACATTGCAGGTAGCTAATCAAGAGGTTCCAAACTATGTAATTGATTATTATTAGCTACCACTCAGGCAGATATGTAAGATGTTGGTAAGGCTAATCTCTAAAAAGACAAACACAGTGGGGTTTTTTGGGGGGTTTCAAGCTTCTAGTTAATTAAACAGTCATCCTTTCATTCTGTGAACTGACCTAGTTTTTAAGATAAACTATCAGCTGGTTGAGGCTTTTTTTTCCTCTACATAATTTTTCTTGCAAAAATCAAAACAAAATTAAAATTTCTCATTCTGGTGTGGCATTTGAATATCAGTGACTTTGGATAGCTAAACACTTATTATACAGTCCCTTATTCTATTCTTAAGGATTTAGATGATGGGTTTAATTTTGGTGGCACCAGAAAACACGATTCAGGGAAGATAACCAGTAACATTCCTGCCAGATGTGATCAAATATACTGAGGAAAGATAACATAGGGACCATTCTTTGGGAGCTGCTAGCCAACATAAGTTGAAGATGAAATTCAGAATTGAAGGTAGCTAAATCTTTCTATTTATAAGTGCACAAAAAACATTCACAGCAAAAAACAGTCACAGATTATTAGATAAAAACACCCTAATGCTTACAAATAATTTCTTTCAATAAATTAGTGTCACTCTAAAGAAGTTATTATCCATCATTAAATATATAAATCCCTGCAGTGCCTCACCCTAGAGCACCTTACATGGAGTTGCCCATTTGAGAAGCAACTCAAATGTGAAATAATACTTTCAATTCAAGAGCCTAATATTGTGATTTTTCCCTTTAGGGCTAGGGTAAACATACATTTGACTTTCTTCAGGATTTGTGCTGGTTTATGCCTGTTGTCCTGGCATAATTCCTTATTGCAAAACTTTCATTATCAAAAGTATCTTAGTTTGACCATAATTTTTTCTTCATCCTTTTTAGGGTCCAACTTGCAGCCCTATTTGTCTTCTGTGTTCATAGCATCTTATAGCTGGGTCCTACTCTCCAGACTGGTATTTAGTGCCTGGCATAATGTGGGCTCTCCACCCATGTTGGCTAAATTGTCTCTATTGTTTGTTCATATCAAAAGATATGTTAAAGTTCGAACCTCTGTCACCTTATTTGGACATACGACCTTTTGGGGGAATTCGGTATTTGCAGATGTAGTCAAGTTAAATGAGGTCATACTGGATTAGGGTGGGTCCTAAATCCAGTGACTGGTGTCTCCGTAATCTCTCTGAAGATTGGAAGACACAGAGAGCACACAAAGAACAAGGACATTGAAGATTGTGGCAGAGACTGCATTTATGCTGCCACAGACTAAGGAATGGGAAGCATTGCCAGCAAAGCACCAGAAGCTAGAAGAGGCAAGGGAGGAGTCCTCTCTAGGGCCTTCAGAGGGAACATGAACCTGCCAACAGCCTGATTTCAGATTTCTAGTCTCCAAGTTGTGAAAGAATACACTTCTGTCATTTTAAGCCACTCAGTTGGTGGTAATTTGTCACAGGAGCCCTAGGAAACTAGCACATTGCCTCACTTTACCTGTTCCGGAAGAGGATTGGGCTCAAAAAGTGAAGTCTCTATAACCCAAGTTTTAAATCAGACCAGCCCAAATGTACTTCATTTGTACTTCAAATGAGGTAAAATTTAGCCTCAGTTTTGGCTACCTTAGAAAGGCTCCCAGACTGAATTTTGCATTTGACATAGAGTCTATATTTTAAGTCAGATCATCCCAAACATATTCTTCAAAGTTGGTGAAAATCTTATGTAGTATGGCAACTACAGGTAAGCTGACAAAGTGTCAAAAACTCCTTTAAAATTTTGATATAGGTAGATGAATACAGATACAGATTTATCTAACATATAACATTTCAAACAGGTTATCTATCCAGTTGTTAGTTAAAAAATTATGTCTGAATCTATACAGAGGTAGCTATAGGTATGGATATTTATATATCCTATATGTATCTCTTTATGTCTATATCTCTATCTATATGTGTATTTTTCAGTATCTGTCCATCTGTCAGTCTGATATATCTACCTGTCAATTGATGGGTGAATCTATAGATATTGATAGATACAGATATACAAAGCCCATGTACCTATGCAGGAAATGCCATGAATGCAAACTAACTCTTGGAAGACTTCACAATTGGACCTTGCTCATTTACAGAGATAGTGTATCCTTTCTGAAGCTGTCTTCCTTCTATTGCTGAGTCTATGGGAGTAAAATCTACTAAGCTGCTGTTAGGATTTAGGGAAACCTTTCAAGGCCTGATGGCACTAATGGCAGAGCAACCAGGAAGGGGTGGATGCTGCTGAAACCCTGCTGGGGAATAAGGAATGAGCCATCTGGACCTCCAGCTGAGGCCAATTGGATGCAGACAAGAGCTGCCAGCAGGAATGGTCTGGATCTGGATGAGGGCCATCCCTCCCGAAGGAAGTGGGTTGGCCCTGGAGCAGAGGGAGTGGGGATGTTCTTCTCAGGAGAAAGGATCGGAGGACGTGTCCTCTCAGAGGTCACAGCAGGGACAGACATGTTATAATTATTAACCTTGATGCAAGGCCAGCAAGATGATGAGTACTGATGAGAACATGGAAGCGTTCCTCGTATTTGTCCAGAAAATCATTTATTCTGGTAAAGAGGTCAACCCTTTGGTGTTCTTGTCCCTTAAAGCGTAACTTTGCAGAAGATTACTAGAACCAAAGACACCAACCGCTTTCTCCTATCAATCCCATCCCAGATGTTAGGTTTCTATTGAAAATTTCTCGTGGTGCTGCTGCTCACATCCCTTCACTCTCCATTACTTCTGCATTGCCTCTAGAAGAAAAGAAACATCCCCTGGTTCATCACAACTTTTCTAGTAGTATCTACAGTATTTTAAAATGATATGGTTCAATAGCATTGCTGCTTCACAATGATTAGTGATTATCTAGTCACTAGATTTGTATCAGCACGTCTTTAATTCTAGAGTAGACAAAGGGGAACACCGAACGAACTCTCATTATCCACTATAGTTTATTCATTGGGCTTAAAAATAAGCTCTTGGTGTAATTTTGTCTAATGATGTGATTTTGGGGGGTCTAGTTTAGATAAAGCCTGATTCAGGGTGATCACTATACTTATTGACTTTTGCTTCTCTGTGCATCGGTATCATCAAAAGCATAGTAATGTTGTTGCCGTGAGCGCCATGACAGAGAATCTAAACAAGTTTTGTCTTTAACTACCCTAAGCCATTTTATTTATTTTTTTCCCATCAAATTATTTGGTTTTGGCATTTTGTCTCAGAAGTAGTTAAGAAATGGTTTATTATTATCAGAAATGTGCACCAGACCTAGAAATGCGCATCAGACCTAGAAATGCGCATCAGACCTGAGAGTTTGATTGTTTTTAAAATGCTTGTGTCAAGGTTACCTCTGGGGTTTTTGATTCATTTATTCTAGGGTAGATACCTACTGTGTGTAATTTTGCAAAATCATCTCAAGCCAGCCTGTTGGGTATCGTGAGTAAGTGTCATTATTTTAAAGAATGTTCTGTTGTGTATCATACACTCAGCAATCCAAGGGTTTCAGTACTACCCTAATTTTTGTCTCATTTCTGCCTTCGTCAAAATGCTAACCTTGTACTTTGTCCATGGTAAGGTGCTCAGTTGTCTCTATACACATAGACCTGCAAACTCAAGGCCATCGGATTCTATATTCCTAGCAGTCAGACTTTTCCACAGCTTTGAACACCAAAGACTTTCATTAACCTGAGAGTCTTAACCTTGTCCCCAATTTGACCTATTGATAATAAGCAGGGTGGACTAACCTAATCTAGAATTAGCCATTTACCCAATACTGAGTAGTAAAGGGGCCAAGAGGAAGGTTGGCAATAGTGAACTGAAGCAAGGGTCCTCATCAATCAGATAATTAGTTATCACACATCCATCTTCTGGGTGATGGAGAGCAGACTGAGAAAGGCTGAGACAGAGGCAGCAAAATAAAAAGTGAGGTGGCTAACTCAGTCTGCTGTGACTGTAAACACAAAACCAAATAAAACAGCGACAAAGGATTAACAAAATAAGAGAGGGTTAAATAGTACTGTAATAGACTATATTTCATTTGAGACTGTTTCTACTGGAACATATCACAAGTCTAAATTGGAAATAAAAGCTATTAAGTTTCAGTCAACCCATGAAATTATTACTGCAAACATTCATTATTTTTCGAAGCTGCCTATTGACAGCCCCTTGCCTGAAGAAAGAATTATATACCCAAGTCACAGTGGAACACAATCACTGAATTTCAGATTATAAATTCATCACTGTGCTCATAAGCCCATGCCATTGTTTCAAGTAATATTTAGGTAAAATATGTGTAGATATATATATATCTTTTTTACACTTTTGGTGCGATATGTTGCTTGATGGAAATCACAGTGCTGAAAGTCAAAATGTGCCAGATTATTCACAGAGGCCAAAATTAGAATGTCTTTGTATATTAAAATATAGGACAGAGAATAAATAGAAAAGTCTGAAGATGCAATTTTGGACACATGTGCAAAATGATCTTCTTCTTATATGAATAGATATATTTTTCATTTGTCATTTATTTATTCGAAGAAGCGTACTGGGCAACAACTCTGTCCCAGATATCGATTGAGGCAATGGGAAAACAAAGTTGAATAAGTCATCCTCTTGTTCCGAAGGACAAGCAGACTTGTCGATCAAAGACTGCTGGGTAGAGTGAGGAACTGTGGCTGTCGCGTTGTGCATGAGGGGCTCTGGGAGCACAGAGGAAAGATGGTTAAGTGGAACTGGGTAGTTAAAGGAGGACTTGCCAGAGATGTGACATTTGACCTGAGTTTTAAAGGAGCATCGGCAGAGCAAAGGGCAAGAGGAAGTGAAAGAAAGTTATTCTGGAAGAATGCTAAGTGAAAAATCAGGTTTCCAATACCTTTTTGGGTTTTGTACAAGGTCACACAGTCTTGATGGAGTTACTAATCTTAGAGTATGAAGGCCCACAATGCCTTCAGATTCTTGATCACCTGGGCTGCAAGATGGTACAAAATCCATTGTGAAAGTTGTGTGTTATTTTTATTTCTGAGGAATGTATTTTTGAGAATGGCAACTTCAACAAATTATCTTTTTGTTATGATCTGTCTTCAGAGAGATTTATTGAGTTTTGTAGGGTTAAAAGAATTCTACTTTCCTTATTCATTTTGAGTTCAGTGGAGTACCACATGCTGCAGTATAGACAAGCTGCAGAATGGGTGACTCTCCAGTGTAACAAGGACATCATCAAGTGATCTGATACATCAGTTCTGATTAGAACAAAGTAAACTTCAGTCGGAACTGAGATATCCATTTACACAGGGCTCCTGTTTACCAGAGCAAGACAAATACTTTTTATAGGTCAGTGTACTTTCAGAATAGAATTTGATACATTTTCAGCATAAATAATGTTAAGAGCCTTTAGATTTCAGTCTTGCATTTACTGGGTCAATAGAAACCCAGTAAATTTCTGGATTTCTCTCCACTTAGCAGGGAAATATGCAAAGTGCTTTTGTTTGATGTTTTATAAAGATAATGAAGCATATAAACAAGAACATCTATATTCTGGAAGTAATGAAGTAGTACTAAGGAAAAATATATTCAGATTTAATTCTCTGAATAAGAAACATGGTCTTCGAAAAGGAAAAATTGGACATTTGCCGAGTTAATTTGATTATCATGCATAGAAGGGTTTTATCACGTAGTGTGGCTATGGTTGACTACAATGATTACATTATACTAAATGTACATCTTGTAGACCACGTATTTGGTGTAGTCATAGCCTGAGAATAAATTGAGTCATGAGATAAAGTATTTTGAGAAGCCTAGGGATTAGGCTGAACTTTGACGGTTCCATACAAAAGTCAATTTCTGGCAGCAGCCAAAGAGAGATTCATTTTCTGATATTTTTTTTGTACAAATTACGTACACAAAATGCCTTTCTTCCTCCTGCCCCATTTTCTGAAGCTTTGGCAATAGGTTAACATGTGCCAGTGATAGAATTTCAAGTGCGTTAAGGACCCTGTAAGTAAGGACCCTGTAAGTAAGTACATGGTGGATTTAGGATAATCTGTGGACTTGATTTCTCAAGGCTATGTGGTACCATTCCTATCTTTCCCCGCCCCCCCCTTTCTTACTCTATCTTCAAGTCATATAATAAGCCGGACTTTAAATATTCCATTCATCCCTCATCTGATTGTTAAAAGAATACAGTCACAATTGTCATCCAGTGAGAATTGAATACTTAATAAGTATGTATGTCCCCAGTGCAGTGGCGTTTTCTAAAAGTAAGATTGATCTGAGGGAGGGGAGACATAGATAAGCAACTGGAAGAGTGACCTGTGATTTCTGTTTTTCTAAGATTTGAACTTTTTGTATCCATTTGTCACTTTAAAATGTTTCCAACCTCGGGGCGCCTGGGTGGCGCAGTCGGTTAAGCGTCCGACTTCAGCCAGGTCACGATCTCGCGGTCCGTGAGTTCGAGCCCCGCGTCAGGCTCTGGACTGATGGCTCGGAGCCTGGAGCCTGTTTCCGATTCTGTGTCTCCCTCTCTCTCTGCCCCTCCCCCGTTCATGCTCTGTCTCTCTCTGTCCCAAAAATAAATAAAAAACGTTGAAAAAAAAAATTAAAAAAAAAAAAATGTTTCCAACCTCATCTTCTATATATACTTCTATGATTTCTTGAAGTTCACCAAATTTACAATGCGCTTTCATGCCCTGTGTATTTACTCATGTTGTTCTTTCTGTCTCCAGCTACTAAAACCCTTCACTCTTGATGGCTCCATTCAGTGGTCACAGCCTAGGTCTGATGGAAGGGTGTGGCAGAGGTAAAGAGGCCTGGGCACAATTTCTGTCTCTTACAGCATAGCTATCTTGGGAGAGTTATTCAATTCCTTTGAGCTTTAATTTCCTCGTCTGCAAACTGGGGATAATATAAGATTATTAAGTAAGGAAAAATATATTTTCCTCTTCCTCAACCTCCTCCTTTTATGAAGCTTTCTCTGCTGACCCTAAATAGTCTCTCATAGTTGTCTTTCTGTCTGTGTGTTACTATGCTTTTTTGCCTCAGTAATTAAAGTATTTTCTTATTATTTGTACTCTTGTTATTAAAATTTCTCTCTTATTATGATTGGATATTTAAATGAACATTTTCTCTTGTAAGCTGAAAGCCCTATGAGGGAAGGGACAATATCTTGTTTAGTGCATACTAAAACATTCAGTAAAAATGTGATGGCATTCAATAAAATAGGAATTACATGCTTCCTCCTGCCGCCACCCCCTGCCTTGACTTTCCCTGAATCATCTTTTGACATTTTCTTTTATTCTTTCTCCTTCCTTCCTTCCTTCCTTCTTCTTTCTTTCTTTCTTTCTTTCTTTCTTTCTTTCTCCCTTCCACCCTTCCTCCCTTTTCTTCTCCTCCTCCTCCTCCTCCCCCTCCCCCTCCCCCTCCTTTTTCTTTTATCTTTTGGCATTTTCTCAGATTTGAAGTTATAAAACATATATGGCATTAAAGTTGCAATAGATAGTAAAATAATCTCAGCTCAGTTAATCTACTTGGTAGTTTATTTTGTTTTTGTTTGTATTTACTGTCAGAGAATTGAATCATTCCTGAGTGAACACATTCTTATCTTGTTATCACATTTCAGGATGCCTTGGTTTCTTGGGTAGGTTTCTGTCCGTGACTTCCTACAGATAAATAAAAATTGGGTACATTGTCTGGGCAATGATGAGCTAAAAAACATGGTCGGTGTCTTCTCTGGGCTCTGCCTTATGGAGAGACCTATAAGACTGTACCGTACTAAAGCCTTCTTCTTCACAGAAGTACAGGGCAGGAGAAAATGTGTGTTGGTGAGTGTGTGTGTGTGTGTGGTAGGTGGGGGATGTGCGAGCACGCTGGGTGATGTTGGTGACAGAACATTTGGCATGCTTCTTCTACATCTGTTGGAAAGAGCCAGCCAAGCCACCTGTTGTATTTCAATTCCCCATTCCTCAGGGACCTGACTGCTTGCCGCAAAAGGTTTAAGATAGCAGAAATCCACAAAAATAGAGAAGTTATAGGTCACCCAGTTCTTTACACTGGGGATCCCCATCAGACCATTCTCTGCAGTAGGCTCTTTAATACAATACAGAACATTTCTCAAACAGTGTGCTCTTTGTCTATCTCAGTTTAAAACATTCTAAGGGACAAAGGTTTCACTCTCCTCTAAAGGAGATGAATCCAAAAATCCCATTGTTTACAAGGTCAGGAAATGTGTCCCTGATTGTCTGGCGACAGAGTCACTTTCAGAACTTCCTAGTATTCTCCACCTCATTCCTTTTGTACTTTGGGTCTTGAATGGAGAAGGCTCTGACTTATTTTGGCCCATAAAATACCCTGCAGGATGTCTCAACACATTGAAGAAAGGTTTAATCTATTTCTGTTAAAGCCGGGAGAAAACCTTTCACCTCTCTCTAGGAGCTACTAACCCTGGGATACCTTCTTTCTCTCTCTCTTATTTTCTGTTACCTGTTCTATCTTTCTTATGGTGACCACAGTTTCTAAGTGTGATCTCCATTGGCTTATTTTTGAAATTTCTTTTTCTTTCTTTCTTTCTTTCTTTCTTTCTTTCTTTCTTTCTTTCATCCTACAGTTTATAGTAAAAATGTAAAAGCAGCTTTCTTAATTTTCTAATTTTGAGTCTTAGTCCAACAGAGAAATTCAGAGGTGATCTGTTCCAACGCCCTCATTTTATAACACAGGTGACTAATACTCAGAGTGAGGAAGTGCTTTTCTGGGAAATATTACAGTCCCCCAAAGCCTAGCCCAAAAAAGTACCAATAATAAGTCTTCCCAGCATGTAGAGTAGGACACTGTCTTAGTCCCCCTCTGTCCACATCACGGGAATAAGAACTCCACAAATGTGCTAACCTCTGTGAGCACTTACCATGAAGTCTCAAAGACATTGTGACAGCAAGCACAAGAATCCCACACCTGCCTGAGCTGGTCAGGCTGCCTGCTCTGGAATGTCCCTTTACTAGCTTTTGGAGATTCTGTGGCTCATTTTGGAGAGTGGGGTCCTGAACCCCAACCAGCTGTAGTGGATCCTCAACTAATGTTAAACGCCTGCACCAATTCTGGTCTTTGTTGGAACAAAGAACTTATATTTAACTGTCACAAGAACAAGTCCACTTAGCTGCTTCTGTAAGACAGGAAAGTAGCCTCTATACCCTGGTAGTTACCCATCAGGCTCAGGAACCTCACAGCATTTGGATAGGCTGAATGCCCAGGCTATCATTGATTAGTTCCTGGCCTTGGGACCAATTACCTAATCTCTTTAAGAGTCAGGTCTCTTATCTATAAGATGAAAAAAATATATATATTAGTACCTACTCCCTAGAGTTGACTTCAGGATCACATAAACTAGTAAGTGAAAAACACTGCATGTTCAAAACACTCAGTAAACATTAGCTTTACAGATCTTCCTCGATTTACATGGAATTATGGCCTGATAAATGGATCATAAATTGAAAATACCATAAGTTGAGGGGCGCCTGGGTGCCTCAGTTGGTTGAGTGTCTGACTTCGGCTCAGGTTATGATCTTGAGGTTTGTGGGTTTGAGCCCCACATCAGGCTCTGGGCTGACAGCTCAGAGTCTGGAGCCTGCTTTGGATTCTGTGTCTCCCTCTCTCTCTGCCTCTCCCCTGCTCACACTCTGTGTCTCTTAAAAATAAATAAACATTAAAAAAAAAAAGAGAGAGAAAATACCGTAAGTTGAAAATGCATGTAATATACCTAACCTACCCAACATCATAGCTTAGCCTACCCTACCTTAAAAGTGCTCAGAACACTTACATTAGGCTACAGTTGGGCAAATCATCTCATGCAAAGCCTATTTGATGATATAGTGTGTGGAATATCTCTTGTAATTTACTGAGTACTGGACTGAAAGTGAAAAACAGAATGTTTGTAGCGGTACAGAATGGTGGTTAAATGTATCTGTTGTTCACCCTCGTGATTGCCAGGCTGACTGGGAGCTGCGGCTCTCTGCCACTGCCCAGAGTCACGAGAGAGTATCCCACCACACAAGGCTAGCCTGGGTACCGTTTTCACTCCATTGTAAAGTCAAAAAATCGAAAGTGGAACTATTTATTCTAAGTTGGGGACTGTCTCTGTTTTTTTCTCTTCAAGGTTCCCTGAGTGAAAGTGGGGTCACTCTGAGAGAGCTTCCATGTTTCATTGGCTGTCCCTGGCCACTGCTGGACTCTAGCCCTCTAAACAGCATTACTGTCCTCGTTCAAGTATTTCTGAGTGGCCAGCAGGGGTGTTGTGTTTCTCAGGGACTCATGTGCAACACTGATTGTTTCCCACACAGTGCATTTGCACGGCACCGTTGCCTCTTTTTCGGGGGGCTGCTGTGACCACTGAAATGGGGGGCAATCCTGTAGTGAATTGGGGTGGAGGGAATGCTCCTCTTCCATTTTTGGTATTGTCCTTTATTAGAAGTCCTCCCAAAGTAGTAGTAACTTGCCCTTCATTGTCTTTTGGTTTCTGCTTATGGCTTCTGTCTCCTTAGGACCCAAATATGAGTGCCCGAACATAAGGCCAGAATGGCAGGAACCAAACTGGCTCATCAGCTGAGTCTTGGGGTCTGATTCCCTCTTTGGAAGAATTATCTTCCAAGATGTTCCACAGTTCCCTGGATTAATATAGTTTAGCAGCCAGGTCCCTAGTTCACAAGATCTCCCCAAGTGGGTTTGAATTTCAGTTGTGGGGCCCCTGCCAATGTTCATTTAACCCAAAATGGCAGAACTCATATCGATAATGCTCATCTGAGTGAAGTTAAGGAAGATGTTAACTCATTTAAGAGGAGGAAAGTAAGGCACAATGTATGTGACCAGTCACCATTCAAGTCACAGTTCAGACTTCCCCCAGGCATTAAGACCTGCCACACGCAAAAGCTATGGGACTTAACTTTTTGATCTTAACAGCAAAATCCTATATCTGTCTTAGAATGGCTAACTTAAAAATCAAGTCTGCCCAAGGCCTGTCAGTATTTAAATGCCTAGTATTGGTCCTCATTTTTTTTTTTTTTTTGCCTCAACTTTCAACATCTCTTAAAGCTGCCACTTTCTAATGGGCTAGGTGTGGGAGATGCCAGGGATAACAAGGAAGTGATTTGTCAGCTTAAGAGATGTCACTGGTCATCAAAGAGTCCTTGTTCTTTGTGTGAGCTGTAAAATCCATCTGAGTCACAAAGTCGGATAGATGATGCCTGGTACATCTACAGAAACTGAACATTTATGCCAATTACAGACTCTGTACATGAGGAAGAACAGAACTGATTTAGCCACTAGACAGGTAACTCACCTTAGGGCTCTGAAAAAAAAATGTGTAATGTTAGGTAACAACCAAAATAGAAGCTAAAATTTACCTAATTATAATTTGCTGCCATCACTATTTATTCCTTAAGTGTCATGGAGACAAATCCTCATGAAGGGGTGGATTACCTAAAATAAGTTAATTGGAATTTTGTGAGGCAGACATATGAATATTTATGTGCAATATAAAATACATAGTATTATGAGTATAAATATTTAACAAGAAGTTCTGTAAAGGATTAATAACATACATGATGTAGTTCCTACTTGCAAATTTCTACAGTCTAGTTCAAATAAAGATGTACACATGGAAAAGACACTGGTAATTCCATGAAATAATTTTGTGCCAAATAAGTAGAACAGACACTTGACACTTAGAGTGGACTATTCCTTTTATTTGGGATGGTGGGGGGGGGGTGGGGGCGGGTTCTGGTAGGAAATGGGATCTACCTGGACTTTGAAAGATGAGAAAAGTGAATATAGGTTGATTATTAAGAAGGAAGGAACTCTTTTGTTAGAGAAATAAAGTAAAAAAAAGGGGGATAATCCAAGTTGTTTTGGGAGGACTGCGAGTAGACACTTAAAGCTGGAGCAAAGGGATGAGCTTGGGGGAACAGCAGTGGAAGGAAAGCTGGAAATGCAGGCTGGGCTCTGTTGTGCATTCTCTTGAGTGGTAGGTTAAGGTTTTAACATATTCTTTTTTTTTTAATACTTTCTATGTTTATTTTTATTTTTGAGAGAGAGAGAGAGATGGAGCACGAGCAGGGGAGGGGCAGACAGAGAAGGAGACACAGAATCCCAAGCAGGCTCCAGGCTCTGAGCTGTCAGCACAGAGCCCGATGCAAGGCTCAAACCCATGGAATGCGAGATCATGAGCTGAGCTAAAGTCAGACACTCAACCGACTGAGCCACCTAGGCGCCCCAGGTTTTAACATATTCTTGACTCGCCAAAAAGAGCACCATTGAAACTGTACAAAGTAGTGTTCTGGGGACTCAGCCTTGGAATTGTATGGGATAGGTCAGGGAGGTGAGACTAAATAAAAACAGGCACGTCAATGTAGAGGCTTAGAATATTGTATGGGATGATTTGGGTGGAATTTGTGATGACCAGTGGTTGATCTGGAAAGAAAAAACCTCCTCAAGGATATGGGAATAAAAAAATAAATAAATGAAAAGTGACAGACCTTGGTGACTTACTGACTTTACAGGTGAAGGAAGAGGGAGAATGAAAAGTGACCTGAAGGTTTTTATCTCAGCTGACTGGGAAAACTGTGGGACCAGAATCAGAAGTGGGGAAAGGGGGGAAGTAGTTTTTGCTTGATTGTTGTTAAGGCTTCCTGAATATCTGTACTGTTTTTTTTAATGTTTATTTATTTTTGAGAGAGAGATAAAGAGAGCACATGAAAGTCAGAGGGGGGCGCAGAGAGAGGGGGCAGAGGATCTGAAGTGCTGTGCTGTCAGCAGCGAGCCTGACATAGGACTCAAACTCACAAACCATGAGGTCATGACCTGAGCCGAAGTCTGACACTTAACCGACTGAGCCACCCGGACACCCCGTTAAATGTCTATTTTAGAAATAAGCCTCTTCAAGTTGGCAAATTAAACTTTAGCTCCATTTGTACCTCAAGGCCTGTACAGGCCATCTGTTGAGGACAAGTAAAGGTAGGTATGAGAGGGAGGATTGTGCAGCATAAAACAGGTAGATAGGTAATGCACTAAGTGCATTGACAACATCTTTGACTATCCCTGGAATTTATTAGAAATTATTCTTTGAAAATGCAACTTTTATGTGGACCTGCATTCATTTATTTTTTCATAAGTCAACACTATCTCTAGGGGATTTAGTTTAAAAGATTAAGTCGCTAACCCTTTAAATGAACAGGGCTTCAGCTAATTATTATTTTCTTTACTGAGAGATGTTCATACTAGCTTTTGAAATTTGAGCTTGGTAATGCTAGCAGAATTCTTCTGTGTTGCTAAACTGTTACTGAGTCAGATGAGACTGAGTTTGAATCCTTGCTTTCCACTTAATAAATGTGCGATCTTTTGTCAAAGCAGGTTCTTTTGTAGAATAAGACATGGTGAAGATTAAGGTAATATGTGTGAAGTGCTTGCTGCAGTAGCTAGCATAATACGCTTTGCATAAATGCTAGGTGATGGGTGCATGCGTGCGTCCGTGTGTGTGTGTGTGTGTGTGTTGACACTCACCAGCAATTATGAACTCTAAAGCAAAATAATTCTTTAAATATTCTGTTCAACATGGCCTGGAACAGGCAGCTTGGCATTGTAAGAACATCTCTGTCCTTGCAGAGCCCGGGAACCCAGAGGCTATCTTAGATCCCAGGGTTAAATGGGATTATAATCAAAGCCCATCAAGAGAAAGTCAGTTGTCTGGTTGACTGTCTGCAGCCTCTGGCCTCACTGGGCAGGTGCTGGCTGTTAAAAATGTACTGTCTTCCCGCTGCATCATCAGGGTGCAGGTCCACATTGAGAGAGGAACTTTCCTAGCCAGGATCACCCCAGCCATGGTCACCCAGGGCCAACAGACAGCTGGACCTCAAATATCACTCAGCTCTTAGGTCTATATACATACATTCAAACATACGTGTGTTTCACACAGCTTTTTTTTTTTTTTTTTTCCCCCTCTCCTGTGGTAAACCCACTGGACCAGGGTGGCTGGTTCAGGCAAGTTTTCCGCAGAAGTAATCCATGTCTGAGACAACCCAGACCTAGTCTGGAGTCTGGCTCTCTATTTTAGAATCTGTTTCTCATGGTGAGATTTCTCTGAGCAGCTCCTAAGCTCCTAAACCACCAGCTAACCTCAGCCATGTCAGTTCAAGGTGTTTGAAGAATCTGCAACCTTAAAGGGAATAGGGGTGCAGTTTTCCATCCCTTTCTTTCCAGAAACACTTCAGAAATGTGCCCATTCCCATTTCAGCATCCCTAGAGCTCCCTATGGTAAGGGATTTGGGGAGAGCATCTTCAGTTGTGGGGGAAAAATAAAAAGGAAACCTGTAATACCTTTGCCCCATAACAATGGCTGCCTGTTTGTCTTATACCACTTAATTAAAAGTGGTTCTTTCCACAGCTAATTGATGTCTCCACTTGTAGAAGCTGAAGGGATTGGCAGGTTTTGAAATGCATATTCTCTCATTAGAAGACTTGAAGTTCTGCCTCACCAGTCATCCCTCTCCACTATTATTTTTCTTCTTATTATTATCATTTCAGAATTGAGGAGCTAAAAAAGTCCCTTGAGAAGACAACCTGAGAGAAAGAGGCAAGTCTGATTCTTTTAAAAATCCTGTACTCAAGTCAATTACCATTCTAGCTTTGGTCTGAATATACAAGAAGGTACCCTAGCTTTCTAATGAGGTTTTCCCCATATGATATATTGAATTTTAGGTCCATTTCAGATGACCACGATTGTCATTTTTTTCAATTAAAAATTTCTTAGCAATTTGTGCCTTTAAAAAAGCCTCAGGAAATTCTTATTGCTCATAGTTCACATGAAAACCAGATAACCACCTCTTCTACCTGTGGCTTTAATAAAAAGGGAGAAAAAGTCTCATTGTTACAGTGTGATCACTGTTAGTTTGACATCCCCATCAAAGAAAACAGCTCTCCAAGCAAGCCTGTCCTTAAACCCGGAGACAGACTTGTCAGTAACTTAGAGCCAGAAAAACTAGATTTCCAGAACTGTGATCAAACTGTCAGGGCAATGCTGCTTCCATGGGGACCAAGACAAGCCCACCTGTCTGAATTTTTCCCAGACATAACTAAGAACTCTGAAGATGAGCCCCAAGTAAAAGACATCAAACAATTGCATCACTGTTTCCCTTGAGGGATTTGGTCCTGAAGACTAAGAAAACCCTCTTAAATTAGCTCTAATTAAATGCTGTGAATCTGCTGTCCCACCATTCGGAAAATGGATTGCCTCATTGTGTTTTTTTCGTGTTACTCATAGAGTAGGAGAATTGAGATTCTTTAAAAGAAGATGAAAAACATGGAGGGGACCCAAAAAACATTTTAAAAAATAAAAGAAAAATTGACAAGGCTATTCTGGATGCCCCGCGGATAAATGGTGGCCCTAGATAATCATTCAGTATGTGTTGACAGAATTTGTTGATGGGATCACTCAGGTGGTACGCTCGCCATATTGATTACAGAGTGATACGTATAGATTATTAAGATGACTACCAGTGCCTTTCACACCACATTGGCTCACTGTGTATACAGACAAGAGCAAATTATTTTATACAGACTGTTCCTTGGGGGGGGGGTGTGGCAGGGTAGTGAGAGGTGGTGTGGGGGGTTCACTGGACACTCTGCTTTAAGTTATCCTGACAACACAGGGTTATTTGAAGATTTACCGTAAAGTGTTTCTGCACAAAGGAAATGTTTTGTGGAAGGAATTCCTGACACCGCACAAGCATGTTTCTTTAATTGGAAACTGGATACACTCTAGTAAACATTTTATTGGAGAATTTATTTCACACTTTATGAAGGATCCTGAGAGAAATGCTTTGTGATTAACTGTGATTGTCCACATATGAAAAATGAGTAAAGGGACAAGAATAAATATGCAATTAGTAGGGCAGGCGTCCAATCCTTTATTTATTTTCTGCCATTTCCAGCAGTGCCCTTTCTCTCAAAGATAGCAGTGTTAGGCTGGACATCTAACACCAAACCTGGTCAGTTTGGTACCCTGTAATCTTTTGTTGTTATTTTAATTTTTAATACTAGTCGGGTGTAAATCAAAAGCTAAAGATACCACTATAATCCTGCAAGCAGTTTCCTTTGAACAGAGGGAAACATGAGAGCCAAGACCTGCACTGTTTTTAAGCTCTTAGATAACACTCCTGACTCACTTATAGACTAGTGACTTTTTGTTTCGTTTTTGTTTTTGTAATGGATGGATCCCTAGTTTATGTAAGCAGCATCAACATCACCCTGACACTTGTGAGAAATGCAGATTCTCAGGTCAATCCCAGACCCGCCACATCAGAAATTCTGCAGTGGGAGTCCAGTAATCTCTGTTTAACAAGCCCCCCATGGTATTTCTGAAGCCCACTAAAGTTTGAGAACCACTGAACCACACTATTAACTCCTTCCTCTCCTTGCTTTGCATCCCCAAGCATGCTCTGCGGAGAGCACAGTCATGACTTAGCACAAAGTATAGTTCAGTCCTTTAACTAAACCTGCTGGCTCTGTGGTTTCATAAACACAGTGCTCCCAACAATTGAGCTGAGCAGACACACATAAAGGAAATATGTGAGTTTCCCCTCAATCTTTCTTTTTTGGGGAGGAAGTGTGGTATTTAAAGGTCGCATTTTTCTAAAACTTTTTTTTTTTAACGTTTATTTATTTTTGAGACAGAGAGAGACAGAGCATGAACGGGGGAGGGGCAGAGAGAGAGGGAGACACAGAATCTGAAACAGGCTCCAGGCTCTGAGCTGTCAGCACAGAGCCCGACGCGGGGCTCGAACTCACGGACCGTGAGATCATGACCTGAGTCGAAGTCGGACGCTTAACCGACTGAGCCACCCAGGCGCCCCAAGGTCGCATTTTTCTAAAGTGTCTTAGTAGTTGTGGGGCTTGAAGCAAGTAATTTAATTCCTCTCACCTTTGTGGTCTTCACCTATATGCATACACTCTTTCTGGAGTTGTGCCGAGTATGAAAGGAGCCCTGGCTAACACTAGCACATTGCCTTTCTGGGAATTAGAAACAGGTGTTCCTCTTGGGGGGACCAATTAGTAGAAAGCATCATCGGTTAAGGATAACACTGTGTTGTCCTAGATTTGGCCAGGAGAGATTGGGCTGGATTTCAGCCCTGCCTTCTGCCTCCTCCTCTGGACACCTTTGTGCAAGTATATGCAGAAGTGTTGATTGAGACAATGTATGTTGCTTTTCATGTGGTATGCTACATACATGACACATATTACACATAAACATACTTTTCTGAGATGTGTCTATCACAGTTCATGGAGAGGAGCGTGTGTGGTCATCATTTGGTTATCAGTAAAGATGCTTAAACTGCTCAGTAAAAGTTTAAAACGAATCATGAATCATCATATTTCTCAACGCTGTGATGCATGGACCAAATTAAGAGGTTAATTGAAAGCATTTCATTTTACCCTTAGTGCAATGTAGATATATCTTCTCTGGACCATTGAAAAACGAGATCTGGAAAGAAAACTGGTTTCACATTTGCTGCTCAGATGCCATCCATGACTTATCTACTGACTGATGGAATAATTGAAATAGGGAACTGACATTCCAAAATAATAAATAGCACTTAGATATACATGAAACATAGAGAAGATATTTCTGATATGATACCACCCAGGTGCTGAGGATTGGTTTCAAATCCTTTTATTAAAAATATTTTTTAATGTTTATTTATTTTTGAGAGAGAGAGACAGAGTGTGTGCAGGGGAGGGGCAGAGAGAGAGAGGGAGACTCAGAATCCAAAGCAGGCTCCAGGCTCTGTGCTGTCAGCATAGAGCCTGATGCGGGCTCTGACTCATGGACCTCGAGATCATGACCTGATCATGACTTCAGTCAGATGCTCAACAGACTGAGCCACCTAGGTGTCCCTCAAATCCTTTTTTAAGGGCAATGTCAACAAGGAGGAAAGCCTGGGCTCCTGCAAAAAGAGGCTGCAGAAGGAGACACAAGAAGGGGAAGAGTGAAGTGTTTGGCTTCTTCACAAGTTCACTTAAGGTTGACCCCTCCTGTTTTTCTATCTAAGAACTTGAGTGTCATCACCTTAGGAAAGACCTACAACCCACTGTCATCTTTGGCTATCTTAGATTTTGGTATTTACTTTTAGCACAACTCATTATTACTTACTATCAGTTCCCTGGTGCAAGGAGCAAGGATCCTGCCTAACAGTCATCATTACATATGAAATTGGCACAGTGAAAATGATGGAACAAAGCACTGGCTTAAAAGCCATAAATTCTTTAAAGACTACACTAAATCCTTGTGCATCTATACAATGCTAGGTTACAGCTTTGCTACCGTAATTAAATGCTATATGAGGAAATGTAACAAGATATGTGGCCAAAGTAAAATGCTAACCTAAATAGGATCGTTAAAATGTAACCCAGGAAATAAAATTGGAAATCACTATTAGAACACTGCTCGTGTTACAAGATGTCAGAATCATGCATAATGCAAGAGTGGAACTGCTTACAGAGACTTTACACAAGAGAATTTAAACTTGCTTCTGTGGACATGAGGAACTGCTCTTTGAAGCATGGGCTCTGATGAGATTCTGCCCGGCTGTAACAACATTCCAAGGGAATGTTCTGTTTCCATCAGATGAATATTTATTTATAGGGTGCTGAATGAAGGCACATTCATACTACGTGGCAGATTGTACCTCCACCATATTTTTCATTAATCACCTTTTCTTTGGCATCTTCACCATTGCTTCATTATTGATCTGTTTTTTGAACCCTCTATGTGAATAAACCTACAATCGCAAAATTACCCATTGATCAATGTCAGCAAACACATTCCTGCAAACACAACCTTTAACTCTTTTTTCTCCGAACCCTCATTCCATTTCATCTCTTGGGCAAAGGCCTGAAAAAACAGATGATCCTTGTATTATTCCCTGAAGGTCAACAAATCCAGACTTTGCTTGGTTTACAAGGCTGAACATAAAGCCCATCTCAAAGAGAATACTTTTCCTCCGTTGCTCAGATTTTAAGTCAAAAGGCCTTTCTTGCATGCTCTAACATTCTCCCTGTACTCTGTGTTGAAGACTGTCGATCACATGTTGGTCTCTGTTGCCCCATACTGAGAAATCACCTTCTTTGAATACTTGTGCCAAATACAAACATATTTATCCACACACTAACCTCTCTAATTTGGTCATAATTAGAGAAAGGGCTATTTAATTAGTGAAAAGTCTTAAATTATAGATGGCTGATTGCTTTCGAGTATATAAAGTAATAGCAGGAAATGACTAACAAAGTGTTGCCAAGTACAGGACCTGCCAGGCCTGTTTTAATGAATAGCTAAAGATCACTGAAATTAGCACATTAATTGTATGCATGTAAATTGCTTCTGCTAAGTGTATTAAAACGTTGTTCTCTTTGTAATCATGTTGAAATTACTTATTTGGTTAGTACGCTCTTTTCACAATTGTTCATGAAAGACAAGAAAGTGAACTTCAACATAGTCCCTGACTAAATCAGAACACCACCAATTACATGCCTCCACATTTTATCATGCATACCAATGACTCATGACCTATTTTTTTTTTAAATTTTTAACGTTTTATTTTATTTTTTGAGAAACAGAGAAAGAGCGCGAGCAGAGGAGGGGCAGAGAGAGAAACACAGAATCCAAAGCAGGCTCCAGGCTCTGAGCTGTCAGCACAGAGCCCGACACAGGGCTGGAACCCAAAATGTGAGATCATGACCTGAGCCGAAGTCGGTCGCTCAACCGACTGAACCACCCAGGCACCCCATGACCTATATTTTAAAAACCCCAAATGCATATCTAATAAAACCCATCTTCATTTCCTTGTCTTGTATCTCTTTCAGAATCTCATGGAGGGTAGGTAAGATACCACCAGGCTCCAGACTAACCTCCCTGAGTGTGAATCCCTGCACAGCTGTGTAACTTTGGGCGCATTGCTCAATAACTCTGAGCGTTAGTTTCTCATCTGCCCTCCAAGATTGTTGTGAGAATTGAATGGATAAAATGATGTTTTGAAAACTTTTCTCAAACTTCCACAAGGACAGCAATCACCCCGGGGCACGTGTAAAACCGGCAGTTCCCAGGCTCCTTCTCTGAGGTCTCCGTGGCTTCTGATTCATGGGGAGCCGCCAGCCACCCCCGGAGATTCTAATCAGCTGAGAAACATAGCTGGGAAGCACCTGGTTCATCGTAGCTTCTCTTCGCTCACGTGCTGTGCACTGTGTATTTCATTAGTGAGCCAAGAAAAACAAAGGACAAGTAGACTGAAGGTGCAGGAACCAAAAAAGTCATCAGAATACCCCTGACAGCTTTTTCTTCAGTGCCTCCTGGTGCAGAGGAGTTCACCGTCTTAGAGGGAGAGCAGTTTTCTCCACAGTTGAACAGTTCCATTGGTCCAAAAGACAAATCTCTCATTGTGCAGAAATCTGTTTCTTTTGAAATTCTGTCCATTGTTCTTGTCCAATATTTGGAGCAACATGGAACAAGTCTGCTCACCTGCCCCTTAGGACAGCCTTTGTAACACTGAAAGAGCCGTCTTATCTCCTTCTGATTTTCTTTTTCCAAGCTAAATATACCAAGTTCCTTCATCCATTATTGGTCATGGAACATGGCTTCTATAGTTTTCACAGTCTTGGTCACCTTCCTCTGGAGCCAGCTTGAGACTGTCAGTTTTCCTCATAAAATGTGTTGTGTGATAGCATTGGGTAGAGTGCTATACATTTCTGAACAGAATAGAGATAAACTGTATTTCTATAAAAGATGCTCAAAATAGATTATCTGAAAAGAAGGGTGCACTGAATTAAAAGAAAATTTCTAACTCCAGTTCTTTGACTTCCTGTGTGACCTTGGATGAGTCATTTAACATTTCCAGATTCTGAGTGACCTGATCTGTGAAGCCAGCATAGCAATATTCCTCTGCCTACTTGCTCACCTCATAGGGTCATTCAGAGGATAAAATACAAAAGAAAGAGGTTGGAATGATTATGGGCTACTTTTATGATCAAATCAACAAAGCTATGTTCAAAATAATAGTTACTTAAAAATTAAGATATATTTTAAAATTAAGCAAGAGAAAATGATATATCACTTGCAAGCTCCATATAAAATAAAACGTATTAGATTTTTAACATTTTTTTTCTCTTTCATAGAAAGTATATCACACATTGGTTCATATCAAGTTCATGTCAATTTAATAAAAATCCTTGATTTTTTTTTTTTTTTGAGAGTAGCCAAGCCAGATTATCTCAAGCTTGAAAACTGGAATTCTGAACTTTACTTAAAAAAAAAAATGCCTTTCATGCTTCTAGGATGAGGGTCAATAGCCAGGAGACTGGACTCTAACGTGAAATCTTAAAAACCTACCTGTTAGGTCTGAAGAGAGAATTGGACACCACCTTCACGTCTCTCAAGTTTGCTGGAATTCTCTTTAGAGAGGAAGGTGTGGTTTGCAGAGTTTCCTCAATTCATTTAAGGGATTTTATTATCAATACTTTTCTACTCCTTTTTTTCTTTTTTCTTTGGTGTGATCTCAAGGTCAAGTTTAGAGTAAATGAGAAGTAGGTCTCTCACACAGTAGATTGGGACTTCGATTAATGGGAGAAATAAACTCATTATAAGAATGAAGATTTAGCCTTGCTGATGTTTTCAAATAATAATTACACAAGGACATTTTTTTTTTTGTCTAATGGTGAGAATAAAAAGTAGAATACAAAATTACATACATATGGCATGATCAGAAGTATGCAAAATGTGTGTGAACAGTTACGTGAATAGAAAAATAAAGAACACTGGGAGGAAATAAACCAACATATCAAAAGTGATTATTGCTTGTCAGTGAGATTGCAGGTGTTGTCTTCTCTTTATACTTGTTTATATTTTCCAAATTTCCTATAATAAGCATGTATTGCTTTTATAATCAGAAACAAGTTAGCAAGAAAGTGCAAAAAAGAACTTTGCTGCTAGGTGAAAAGTTGATGTTTGTATTAGAAACAAAATTTCACGAATACATTTTTTTTTTTTTACTGATGCCAACTCCGGAAGGTGGGAAAAGGACCTTCTTTTATTCTTCTCCCCATTTAATCTGACATGTAGGATCCTCTTTTAATGATAGATTTCAATGAGGGAAAGGCACCTGGGGCAACAATCAAGGGAGATTGCGTTACACTGTGACAAAATCTTTAGAAACGCTTTTCTGTCTGGGTCATCAAACAGACTGCAACAGGTGTAAGTCCTTTTTCTTTTTTAAAGTAATTTTCAAGCAGACTTCTCACACGCTGAGATACACGTTGATTATATTAATAAAAAAAAACCCCTCTGACCTATTTCCAAATAGGATTCTCACTTCACATTAATTTTCTGGTTTTTTATCCAAATTTAGGAAGTCAGGTCAGTGGCACCTGACCATTAGAATTAAAGCTCCATAAAAGTAGGAACTATGCTTATTGTTTATTTTTAAAATTTATTTATTTATTTTGAGAGAGAGAGAAAGAGAGAGAGAGAATAAGTGGGGGAGGAGCAGAGAGATGGAGAGACAGAATTCCAAAAAGGCTCTGTGCAGGAGCACAGAGCCTTACTTGGGGCTCCATCTCACTAACCGTGAGATCCTGCATGACCTGAGCTGAGATCAAGAGCTGCTTAACTGACTCAGCCACCCAGGCACCTCTATTTGTTTATTTTAAAATCATCTCCATGTCCTCAGCATCTAGCCCATTGCCTGACACTTAGTAAATGCCAGCCAAACAAAGAAGCGAGCCCTTAAACCTGCTGACCCGGATACAGAATAGAACTCTCTTTCTTCCTTCCTGGGGCATCAGTTCTTGGGTAAAGGTCAGAGAAACCTTAACCTGGGTAGAGAGGAGTGAGTAAGACTTTGCTGTTACCTGAGCAAACTGGGGAGGAGCAGATAGAGGAGGGCTAGGGAGTCTGCCTGGAATCACTTCCACATGGAACCGTGGAGCTCTGGAACTGTGGAAGATTTGGACTTTGGACAATAAATAGCAAAGACCACTGTTTCAGGGGTTTGGGCTTGTTGCTTGTTTTTGGAAAGAGGTGGGTGAATTATGGATAGTTGTAAATTCACTCAGGAATGTTTAAGAAAGGGTTGGGATAGGACCTGGACTGACAAAGTGACAAGGACAAGTTGGTGGGCCCCATGTCCACAAGAAATAGAGAGACTTTGGCCTAAGTAGTGATTTAGCAGACTGGTTGAGCAGAGCAAGGAGGGCCAGGTCTTGGGGAAAAGAAGCTCAGTGTGACTTCACATAGACTCCCCTTTTATTGAGCTTAAACTCTGTAACCATCTGACTGAGGTTAGGAATGCCCTGTGGCTTTGAGGTGTGGGAAAGGGCAGATGGGAGTCAAGTAGCTACCTCTGTTGGGCCATTTGGCCTGGGGAGGCTGAAAAAAAGAGGTGGATGGTGTGGGGTGGGCACTAAGTGGCCTTGGCTGGCTAATCTGAGACAGTAAAGCAAACACACTTTGAAGGGAAGCGAGAAAGGCAGCTTGGTAACCACCACATACCTGCAATTTGCTGACAGGCATATAACTCCTGTTCCAAAATTCCTCTCCATGTAGCTTCTTATGTCTTAAATTACTGGCTGGAATGTGTGAGGATCCAAATGACTCACTGTGAAAGAGAGCTGAGTTCCCAAAGTTGGGGTTTCAAGAGAAAAACCACTTTGGTCCCCTGGGAGTGACAGAGGCGCAAGAGTTTCTAATTGAGGTGTGGGATGATACACAATAATTTTAAGAGGCTTTAGGGTGTCAGCACCTTAATCTAAAGTAGTGATTCGAATGGTGGGATTTCAAGTACTGTGAGAAACTTGAGAGAAATAGGAATAGAGGCTTCTGAAATTCTCATGCCTGGGCAATCTGGACAGCTCCAGAGTAAGGCTAGATGTGGTTTCCAAGGGATTCTT
This sequence comes from Panthera uncia, assembly GCF_023721935.1. Taxonomy (NCBI): domain Eukaryota; kingdom Metazoa; phylum Chordata; class Mammalia; order Carnivora; family Felidae; genus Panthera; species Panthera uncia. Next base: position 56,540,072 of record NC_064810.1, on the reverse strand, counting down.
TACCATGCCTGCAGTGATGAGGACACAGCATTGCTAAATTATCCCCATTCAGTGTTCCATTCTGTGCATCAGGAATCCTTTTGAACTAAAGTTACCAAATAGCCAATATGCTAGTCAAGTCAATTTTGTGCTGGTCAAGCTGATTCTTCTTTCAAATCCAAGTCCTCTGGCCTTGACCGTTGCCCTCCCTGGGGCCTGTTGTAAATCTATTGACCTCCTTTTAGTGGTCCTACCTGTTATCTCTAGATTAACCATCTCCAAACACTGCTTCCATCATGGTTTTCTCCTGTGCAGTCAACTTTGATGGCTTCCCATGGAGCAGGGTCTCGAGGTGTGGTTCTTGTACCAGCAACATTAGCATTACTTGAAAAGTTGTGTGAAATGCAAATTTGGGGCCCAACTCCAGACCTACTGAATTAGAAACTCTGGTGGTAGGGCCCACTGATCTCTGATGCATGCTGGAGTTTGAGAACCACTGCCACAGAGTTCCTCAACCTGGCATTCAAAGCACTGTCTCCTCTATGGTCTTATAACACCTGTCTCTTATGTTTGGCATTTATTGATCCTGCCTTGTATTAGGATTTTTTCTTTGTGTAATCTGATCTCACCTTCAGAGATGTAAACTCTTTGAAGTCGTGGTCTGTGTTTTCTAGATTTGCTAACTTGTAAAATCATAAAGCTGGAAGAATCTGGAAAAATACTATCTAATCTCTTCATTTTGCAAACCTTTCAATGGTACCATGTGCCTGGTGGACATTCAATTAACAATTGCTGTATGAAGTAACATGCCCACGGGGAACATGGAGTTCGTGAATTAAGACTGCTGAGACTTCAGTGTCATCGCCTTAATTTAGATTGTCCCTTCTGGTACTCTCTAAGGGTTTGTGAATGCCTGGGGAAAGTCTTGGATGCCTTTGCCAGTTTCCCCCCATGATCTCCCTGAATGGGCTTTGGAGTTTGCTCACTGAATACAAGGCAACAGTGTTTTGAGATACAAATGGCAGCACAGTTGAATTAAGAAAATAAAAACAAAAACAAATTTGATGTTGTTTTTCTTATTGCTGTTTTGAGAGTCAGCATGAAATATGAATCTGCCATACACAAGAAATAATATCTTGCTGAATATTTAAGGCAGAAATACAAATTAATTGCAGTGCACAGCTGTTAATTATCAGGCTTTGGAGCATTCCAGGAGCAGTTGCTCATGAATACCTATTCAGCTAAAGATCCCTCACTTAATAGGACCTGATGACATTGGCCATGAAGTTGTTGATTGGTTGCTTCTGCATAGTCTAGAGGTCCAGGCTGCCAGGGGTCATTGTACTTGTAAGGGATAGGCTGCCATAGCAGAAACGGGGCATGTTTGGCTTAGGAAAGTACTCTTTCTCCATCTCAGGAATGTTCACACCCCAAAGAGGAGACCCTTGACTTCCACAAATGGTTTTGTGGTGACTCTTCTAAATGAATTGGGCTATGGCTATGGCAGACATCTGTGTGTATGTCACCATGCCAAATTAATATGGCTGACTACATTCCCCATGCTGTACATTGCATCCCCATGGCTTACTGATTTTATAACTGGAAGTTTTTACTTCTTGATCCCCTTTATCTATTTTGTTCCACCACCCAAACCCCATCCCTCTAGCAAGCACCTATCTGTTCTCTGTATCTATAAGTCTGGGTTTTGCTTTTTGTTTGTTTGTTTTGCTTTTTAGATTCCACGTTAAGTGAAGTCATGCTCTATTTGCCTTTTTCTGACTTATTTTACTTAGCATAATACTTTTAAGGTCCTTCCATGTTGTCACAAGTGGTAAGATTTCATTCTTTTTTATGGCTGAGTGATATTCCACATACCACATATCATATATACTGCATCTTCTTCTTCAATTCTTCCATTGATGGATACTGAGGTTGTTTCCATTTCTTGGCTATCATAAATAATGCTGAGTAGACAGACAAAGGGGTGCACATATCTTTTTAAATTCATCATTTTCATTTTCTCCAGGTACGTATCCAGTAGTGAAATTGCTGGATCATATGGCGTTTCTATGTTTAAGGTTTTGAGGAACCTTCATACTTTTTCCAAAGCGGCTGCACTAATTTACATTACCACAGTACACGAGGGTTCCCTTTTCTCCACATGCCAACACTTGTTATTCCTTGTCTTCTTGATACTAGCCATTCTGACAGGTGTGAGGAGATAGCTCACTGTGGTTCTGATTTGCATTTCCCTGATGATGAGTGGCTTATCTTTTTACTATAGGTCAAATTCATTAAAACAAACTCACATGGACTTTCCTAATTATGTTTGTGGTGGTTGTGCCGGGATTTGGTTTAAATAAGAGTGCTGCTATTTGTTTGTGAAGTTTCAGGGTAATTGTAGTGATTGCAGTTTTGGGACTGCTGGCCTGGTTTTGCCAGTCTTATGATTGTCTGGTCCTTCCTGCTCTCCAGTTTCCAATGCACCCGCACCCACCATCATGAGCACAGATTGTTCCCTGAGCCTTCTAGGCTCTCTGTGGCCAGAATTTGAGACCTGGGATGGGGGGCATTTAAGGAACTCTAACTCAACACATTTGTTCCTCAGCATCAAGTTAGGCGTCTAGTCTGCCTTTGCCTTCCGCCATATTTCCAGAATCATCTATGTCTCTTTTTCTTTTGGGTTCAGTGCACTTCTTGTACTGGTTCCCGTCTCAGGAATTTGCCAAGCTTTCCCAGGTCCTCCCAGAACTTGCCATCCCTCCTCCCTCTCAGCCACCAGGGCGCAACCCTGGCACCATTGGCTGACTGAAGCTCCACCGTCACAGATTAGGCTGTCTGATGCTGCCTGCCTGAGTCTTGGGACATGTTTTGCTTCTGAATTCCTTGGCACCATGCTGTGCTTTCATATTGAGTGAACTTCCGCTATTTCATGTTTGCCTCCTGATGCCAATTTCCTAGCTGCATTATCGGCTCTTATGTACTGCCATATTTTTTAGCTACTTTGTTCTGCCTGCCAGACTGGACATTCTCCCAGCACCTGCAGCTGGGCCATACTCCCTGGTGGCTGGTCTAGTGTCAGGTCCCAGCATCTTCCATCATGACCTGCCCAGACCCAGTTTAACAAATCAACAACTATGAAGTATGTCCTTCAAAATGTTTATGTTTCAAATATATTGTTTAATCATTTTTACTCCAATTAGGTTGTGCTACCTTTAAAGAATTATTCCCACACTTTTTTAGTACTCTATGTGAATTGTGAAAATGGTTGCCTTTCCCCATTTGCGGGTGTTTTAAGTAAAATGCAAATCAACTTTGCTTTTAACGGAAATTCTGAGCAAAATTCTTTTGTGAAGAATTAAAAAAATTTTTTATACATTTTCATTTTTGAGAGACAGAGACAGAGTATGAGCGGGGGAGAGGCAGAGAGAGAGGAGACACAGGATCTGACGCAGGCTCCAGGCTCAGAGCTCTCAGCCCAGAGCCTGACGTGGGGCCAAACCCATGAACCACGAGATCATGATCCGAGCCGAAGTCGGACACTCAATCAACTGAGCCACACAGGCACCCCGCAAGAAATTTTATATTTAACGCAACTATAATCTGATAAAATTGTTCCCATTTCTGCCCTGATGTCCAAGACAGGAACTCTGGGCCTAATTATTGTGTTATCATCCTCGGTGTTAAGCTATGTATGAGGAGCTGAAGAATGGGCAAAAGCAAAGAAAATATATGTGTGCGTGAATGTGCACGTGTGCGTGTGTTGTATTGGGAGAGTGAATGGGAGTGAGGTAAGGACAGGGGAAAGCAGATATGTCTGTTTGACAAGTGTCATGGGCTTCCTGTTAATGTAATAGTTATTGATGATGTGAACACTTGTTATGGTGTTCTAATGTGTGCTAGTGTGCTAGTAAGTACTTGGATTAGCTCACTGAAACCTTCTTAAGTAGGTACTAATTTTGTTTCCACTTAGCATGAGAGAAGATTGAGGTTTAGAGAGGTAAATTAACTTACCTGAGTCCACACAGGAAATAATTGCTAGATTAGAGAGTTGAACTCCAGCAGTGGAACTCCAAATTTGTATCATCCTGATTCTATTGTTTTCCTGTTCTTCACTATGGTGCTTCCAGATTATTCTTATAGGACCAGAGAATAGAGAATATAGGAGGAAAATAATTAACATTTATTAGTTATAATTTTCAAAGGGTTTTTACATTAATCTTCAGAAACAGATGATTCTTGTCTCCATTTAAGAGGGCAAAAGAGAGACTCAGAAACAATGACTCTATATTATCAAATGTAGCTGTAGTTTACTATTGCATTATGGGAGTCTACCACATCATCCTGACCGTGGACATTGGATTTTTTCCAGGCTTTTTGTATTGTATATAGTGTCTCTGTAAATATACACATATTTCTCTCTCTCTCTCTCTCTCTCTCTTTTAAATGTTTGTTTATTTTTGAGAGACAGAGACAGAGTGTGAGAGGGGAAGGGGCAGAGAGAGAGGGAGACACAGAATCTGAAGCAGGCTCCAGGCTCTGAGCTGTCAGCACAGAGCCCGATGCGGGGCTTGAACTCATGAACGGTGAGATCGTGACCTGAGCTGAAGTCAGATGCCCAACCGACTGAGCCCCCCCGGTGCCCCTACATACACATATTTCTAATGCACATTTTGCATGACCTTGTCTCAGGTATACACCTAAGAATATATATGTTAAAAATGAACACTGAAGACAACGAATAAAAAAGGCGGCCACGAATGGAGCAATGATGACAGTTGTGGACAACGATGAGTGTCATGAGCCAGTAATTTTTATTAAACGAATTCTGTGAACCTGGGCTAAAAAATTTTTCGGTAAACCTGAGGTCTCACCTTTCCCCCCAGAACAATTACCTGACTTGGTGACTTGTCTAGGACGATGGAGTGGTGGAACTGGGACTAAATCGAAGTTCTATAGTTATCGACAGTTCTTAGTCCCATCCGATTTCTACACATGAACATTATCCTCATCATTCCACCTGGGTGGGCTGACAACTACAGACTTCACAGGTTCAGAGGGGAGATAATACACCACTGATTTGCAGCCCTGTTTTTGCAGAAGAGATTTGGTTTTGAGAAATTACTCAAGTGTTGATATTGCTTCACCCATGGGCCTGTGTGCTGTTAAGCTTGAAATGAAAAGAATGGCTTCGTGGTTTAGTTTTATGAGGGAACCACAGCCATAGAGTTATGATCCAGTGCATATAACATTGAAGGATAACAATTTAAACTCCAATAACTCTTGCCATATATCTTCACCAGAAGGTCTCAAAGAGTTTTATGAGAAATTATAGACTAAGAATTTGGAAGAGTTATGTGCAATTTATGGTTAAAAAAGGAAGTGCTAAAGTTTTCTGGAATGTTCCAAGGCTTTCATTAGAGAAGGCATGAAGAGAGCCCAGGACCATTGATTCTTTGGCTAGGAACCCTGGCAGGAATAGATGTGACCAAACGATTTAGTGATTCTGAATGGCTTCAGCTTGCTTTGAGTGGCAATATTACTTTTCCAGGGGCCTTGCTGATTGAAGAAGGACATAGAGGAGCCAGCATGAGTTGATTCCCCAGAAACTTTAATAAACAGTGATACTGTGGTGGTCATATTAATACAGCTTCTGTAATATACTCTCTGATTAGTGTTTCTCCCACTTTAATTGGGATTCTAAGCACCATAATGATGTGAGCCAGCTGAAGTTTTTAAACAGTACAGATATAAATGGTTATCCTAAATTATATTTAGGAGAAACTCTACTTGAACTATTTAGGTTAATAAATAAAGACACCAAATTAATATAGGCTATTTTAAGACCAAGCATGTAATACTATAAAACTTTGGTGATCTGTATGCTTTCTGTTGGCTGGCCATGGGATTTTTAATTGAATTACTACAGAAAATTCAGCTCAAAATATTATCAGATTTAACCACCCACTGAGTGTGTTGTTATTGTTTTATTAGACTAAATCAAAGGTTACCACAGCTCTTTTCTGCACTGACTTTCAGCCCAGAGGGGTAAAGTCTTAAAACGAGATGATGAAATTTTAGAAAAGAGCAAGAACTTAATGTGGGGATAATAGTCACATATTTTCTTGAGAAAAATGAAACTGCTTCATGGCTACTTTATATAATAACATTCCTAGCTTTTTAATAGTGTCTATGACATTCATGTTCTGAAGTTTGTAACTGGTCTGAGGTTGAGACTGAAGGAAATTGTCAGGGGACAGAGGTGCCCCTGGAGAAGAAACCCATTGGCAAACCCAGTGTCAACAGTATCCACATTGCAAGCACACTGCTTTCTGGCCATATCATCCCCAAAGCTCAAAGTGTAGGTGGGATGGCAGCATGGCTGGAGGAATCAACTCAGCAGATAATCATTTCAGAGCCTATAGGTCTTTATCGGCTTGCATGTGGTTAGGAATGCACCTCCCCCACTTTTTAATCTGTTCCAAGACTGTGTGTGTGTCTCATCTTTCAGTGGATCTCAAAGCGCAGTTCTCCAAACCAGCAGCACTACCCAGGACCTTGTCAGAATTGTATATATATGTGGTATGTGGTACACACACGCACACACACACACACACACACACTCAATGGAATAGTACTTGGTGATGAAAAAGAATGAAATCTTCTCATTTGCAACAACGTGGATGGAACTAGAGTGTATTATCTTAAGCAAAATAAGTCAGTTAGAGAAAGACAAATACCATATGATTTCACTCCTATGTGGAATTTAAGAAACACAACAGATAAACACAGGGGAAGGGAAGGAAAAATAAGATAAAAACAGAGAAGGAGGAAAACCATAAGAGACTCTTAAATACAGAGAACAAACGGAGGGTTGATGGAGGGGAGGTGGGTGGGTGGATGGGCTAAATGGGTGATGGGCATTAAGGAGGGCACTTGTTGGGATGAGCACTGGGTATTATATATAAGTAATGAATCACTGGGTTCTACTCCTGAAACCAATACTACACTGTATGTTAACTAACTTGAATTAAAATTAAGAAAAAAAGAAATGTATACTCTAATGTGCTCATCCAGACATACTAAAGCAAAAACATCGGGAGTGGACCCCAACAATCTGTGTTTTAAAGGCCCTTCATGCTTCATGTAATTCTCATGTCTGCTAATGTGAGAAAACACCTGATTTAAATTCTGTTGATCGGGTTTTTTTTGTTTTGTTTTGTTTTTAATCAAAGAGCAGGTTTCCCATTGTTGGATTCATAGTAGGCTCTCAATAAATGTTGCCATGAAAATGAAAATACACTTAATTGGTCATGCAACATTCTGCAATGTTTACCATCATATTTTAGTCTCTTTGTTATTGTATACTCAGGAATGAGCACTTGCCCTCACAGATTATTCATTTTCTTTCCCTTTGAGACTAGCTCTTCAGCTATTCATTTAATATGAAAGGTCATCTTCAAAGAAAATTGTTGTCTGAGGCTTCCGTTTTTAATTCTCCAGAGACTCACTGAGAAGCAAAGTTAGTTTGTGCCAATCATTTCTTTCCCATTTTTAAAGAGGGCCAGTCAGTTCACTGTCAATGATGATTAGTGAGATTTTTCTCTAGTCTCTTCTGCAGGACTATCCAGAAGTTCAGTGGCCAAGAGTTTGTTGTTTTAGGACTTCTAAGTTGGCTTCATCTCTGCTTAGGCAGCAAATTCATCCAAGGGCTTTAATACTCTCAGCTTTGCTTCAAGTAATATGTGAAAATGGGGGAAAAATCAATCACAAAGAAAGCTGAAATGCAACAGGTTTATGAAGACAGAGGGACTCAGAGTGAAACATGTGAATTCACTTGTATTATGTACCCAATAATTTCTGATGTGGGAAATCCAGGGGATCATGGGCCCCAGATGCAGTGAGATTGATGTGGTATAAATCTCTTACCTCTTGTCAGGCAATTGACTTCTGTGGGTTGAACAACATCCCTGCCTATGAGCACATCTAGCCCTCGGGGCAGGTTCCCAGGTAGGGACACTAAAAGAAAGAGTCAAGGCCTGGAGCTGGGTGTATGTTCTATGGGAACGAGAATGCTGACTGTGGGTAAAAACTTAGGATGCAGGCATCACTTAGAGTTTGGGGAGGCTCCTCATGGAGCAGGGGTGGGGGAGGGGTAGTGATGGGCAAGGAGTGCTGAGAGTCTACCAGCAAGACAGAGAAGTATGGTATAGTCTGGAGGAAAGTGTGTTTGCAGGAAGCCAGGGATCTGAGTAGGACCTCCTCCTCTACCTTTCCTTGTAATTCTCATGGGGATGTGGGTGGGCGAATGCTTCTAGAATTATGCTGGGTGGTGCTAATCATTGCCTGAGGAGCTCTTTCTTTCCTGAGTGAAACTTGCTACTCTGGTCACAGGCTTTGAATTGGTAACTGGATTTATTAATTCTGAGCCCTGGCTATAGCTTCTTAATTTTTGTCTCCCAAACTCCAATTGCTTGTTCATTCAGAGACGGAAGGGGGTGAATTGGCCTCTAGAACCCCTGCTCTGGGGGGCAGACCAAACAACTGCATTGTGAAGTCCACAACCACTGACCACCTTCCAAGCGCCAGGCACCACAGAGACACTAGAAATCATGTGAGAAGCGAGAATTTCTGCGTTCAGGGAGCACCGAGTCTAGTGAAGGACATAGATATCTAAACAGCCTACAGTTTGATGGGATAATTTTTGTAAGTATAGAATGTTACCTAAATGGAATTAAATGTGTTTTCTTTCTGCTTGAGGAAGTCAGCTAAGTCTTCTAAGAAGAGGTAATACTTATAGCTAGGCCAGGTAGTGAAGAGGGGAAGGGGCATTGTAGGCAAAAGGAGGAGTGTTTGAGAAAGTCTGATGCCTTCAAGAAATGGCAAGTGATCTGTGAGTGGTAGACGTGAAGCGAGACAGAAGACAGGGAGTCAGATACCAAGGGCCAGCATCTTGCTGGGGGACTGGGGAGCACAGCTTTAAGTAGGAGCATGACAGGTTAGGTTTGTTTTAGAAAGATCATTCTAGCTCCTTTGTGGAGGGTGGGTCAGAGGGAGTAGAACCTTGTCAAAATACAGTTGAGGCATGATGAACACCCGACCCATGGCCATTGCCAAGGCAGTGAAGAAGCCAGGTTGACTTTTAGAAGCTTGAATAATTTGTCTCGGTGACTTCTCTTCTATAGTCCTAGCCCCACCTCTTCGGGGGGATCTAGGGCTGCTGCTTCTGTAGATGCTGCCTGCATAGTTGTTTCTGAGAGAAGGTGCAAATTAAACCTGTGCCTGAGTTCTCTCATTTATTAACAGCAGCTTTCTTCTTTCAAAGATTTTACCAATCTCTCCTAACAGTATGGAACTGAAGCTAATTACAAAAAATTCCATGCTAGTGTATTGGTAAATAAATTCTGTACTTGGATACCATTTTTTTTTGTGTGTGTGACAAGCAATATGATTTTGTACTTTGACATGTAATTTAAATGGCTTACATCGAATGCTTTAATTCATTTGTGAAACTTTTATTGACATTTACTATGTGAAGGCACTATTAGTTGCACTGAGGGGTAACTTAAAAAAGTATTAGACTTCCTCTTGCAGAATGTGCCAATTCTGGTTTATTTTTACAACCACAAACCAAGGAACTTTCTAATAGCATTTGGTTCTTTCATTCATTTATTTACTCATTCATCTATTAATCCGTCAGTCAACAAATATTTGTTAATCATCTACTTTGCGAAGGCGAAGTAATGACATGAGGAACACCTTAGGGGTGGAAGTAAAAAATAGAACAGAGAGTTCTGGATGGACCTCACAGTTCTCAGAAAGCCCAGAATATGAAATAACCTCAGGGCTTTGGTTACTTAATCTTTAATACTAGGGTCACTTTCATTATTAAAGAGCATCTTGGATTAGGAAGTGAGGTTTTAACTTCTTAGATAACCTATCCTATCTCTGCCCCCATTTTCCTCTGGTAATTACTTGAAACTTTTAGTCACTGGACTGTGCACTGTGGAACTGTATTCACAAGGCCACAATAATTTCAAGAAATGAATCATGGAAGTATTTTCCATTACCTATCTATAGGATTTTCTCCTCAGTCAAAAGGGGACCAAATCGTGTGCTTTCCTAGGCAGGTGTGTAGAAAATATTCAGTCTACTCCATACCCTTACCAATTGATGGGTCTGCTTGAAATTGGCCGGTTTCAGAATTCAGCTCCCAGTTGTTTGTGTAAATGACTAAGGGTCATCAGAAACCATCTTAGAAGTACAACATACCCAGGCATATTTTGATCTCTTCCTCGTTTCAAGCCCCTTTTTAATTGCAAAAGCTCTTTCTCATTCTATAGTTTTCTACTCCTCTGTGGAAAGAGCACTTGCTAGGAATTAAGTGACTTGATTTCTAATCCTAGCTATACTGCTAACTCATTATATGACTTTAGCCAGGGCTTGGCATACTATATATAGCCTGCTGCTAAATCTGACCTACCACCTATTTTTGTAAATAAAGTTTTATTGGAGCACAACCATGATTATTTGTCCACTTATTCTTTTGTGCTACCATGCAGCAATGAATATTCATGATAGGACCATTAGACCACAGAGCCTAAATAAAATGTTTACTGTGTGGCCCTTTATGGAAAAAGTCTGTCACCCTCAACTTTAGGCAGGGTCATTATTTTACTTGAGGTTCCCCATCTGTAAGTTTGGGGAATTGGATTAGGTTGTCCCCAAGGCCTATGTCATTTTTAGCGTTCTGTTGCTCTATCATTCTTCCTACAGAGCAGCCTCGTATCAATCTTTGTACGCTGGGATATAAACCTATCCATATTTCCTTCACTTATTCAATTTATGAAGCACTAATCCTAGCAAGCCACCGTAGAAAACTAACAAGTATGAGTCTCTGCCTTTGAGAAGCTTATAATCTGGTTAGAAGATATAGTTATTACAAGGATTAGAAGTTAAATTATGACAGAAGGTAGTAAAGGATAACATACCAGAATAAGTGATGATGATTAAATGAATTCAAAGGAGAGAGATGATTATGGAGTGAGATGACTAGGGAAAACCTATAGGGGAAAGTGGGCTGTTTTTAAGAATAGTTACCTCCATGGTCCCATAAAATTTTGGATCAAGTGTCCTTCTAAAGTAGTAGTTTTCAGATTTTAGAGTGCAGATTCCTGGGAAAAAAAATGCAAATTCCTGCAAGGAAGCATTAGAAGTTCTGATGTTAGGTCTGGGATACATCCCAGAAATCTGCTTTTTCAAAGAGCACCCCTGGTGATTCTGATATACACGGAGAATTTTCTTACTTTTAAAAATACTGGTTTGGAAATTTGGTTAAGTTGCTAAATACTGTTTCTGTAGAGGAATTCATGCTAGGCTTGGCAGAGTCTTATTAAAACATAGATTTTGTGTGACTAGGAGGGGCTCCACTGTCCATGGAGCAATTATTTCAATGATTTTCTCTCTCCTTTTAGGAAATCTGTGATCTCCCAGGCCAAGAAGAACAAACTGAGGACTATCTCTGAAAGCCATTGAATTCCTTAGTTAAATCCAGAGGGAAAGTCTGAGATCAATATGGCTGTTGTGTCCGTGATAGTTGAGGATAAATTATTGGAAAGAGACAGGTACTAACTACTTCTTTTGCATTTGACTCTTGGTCCTTTTTTTGTGAGCTTTTTGTTCCTGCAAAGCTGGCTTGGGTCAACGTAGTAAGTAAAAAAAAAACCCTCAATGAAAGAAGCTGGGAATCTCCAATCTCCATCCCAAAACATGTCGCTGATGACTTGAACATATCACCAGATACTCAAGATACAGACGGCAGCTTCCACCTATGGGAGAATGACCCTCTGAAGAGAAACTTGGAATCATCATCAGAGCCATTGGAGGGGACATCTGAGAGTCATGTGGGTGAAATTTTACGAGACCCTGTCATGCCTCCAGTCCAGGGTAGAAAGTTAGATCCACTTCCAAAAACGCATAGACGTCTTAAGAAGGCTGTAAGGACAAAGAGAATGAGGAAGAGCAGGAGGAAGGAGAGGGTGGAGACCCACCATGCCCCCATCCTTCCAACACCTTTTGTGCCACCACAAAGTGAAGAAGATGAGGTGGTAGACACAAAGCCGGCTGTGTTCAGTGCTCCGGAAGATGATCCTGACCTTCCCAGTGAGGTAGGGATGAGGCGTGGGGTGGCGAAAGTCTGGGCTTGCCGCGTTTTCCTAGGAAAAATAATGACAGCCCTTCATCTGGAATGGAAGGAAGTGGGGGATGAAGAGCTAGGGGAACAAACTGGGATCCCTGGGCCCAGATAAAGCATGAAAGAACTGGCTCAGGGGGTGATGTCCTTTCTGCGCATGTGTGTTGGCGTTGAAGTCTTTAACTTCTCTCTTCTACTTGCAGGACAGGTTACAGAGTCAGCGGGATAAGGGCGCATGTGCGATGCATCAGGAGTGTCAGATACAGCCCTGTGAGCTCTCAGTGTCCCAGGAGCTGGGGCCGTCTTCTCCGGCAGTGACATCCTTGGCATCACCACCACGCTGCTTTGGTCGCTTCCTAAGCTGCGTCTGCCAGACCTTCTCAAGGTCTAGGAAGCAGAAGGCCCCCAGAAGAGAGGACACCAAGCAGGCTGGGGCAGGAGGTGATGCTAAGGCTCTAAGACCTGCCCTGTTGAGGGATCTGGGCAGAAACAGAGTGCAACCTCATGAAAGCCTGTAGCAAGTTGATGCCGATATGGCTTCTCCCTGTGTTTCATTTTGTAATTTTCCCCGTGTTGTTGTTCCTGTTGGTCGATTCTTGTTTATCAAAGATAAGCGTTTTTGCTCTGCTTTTTTGGTGAGATCCTTAAGCCTGAGGAAGTGGTAAAAGCAAAGTAACTTTGAAGATTTTAACACTTTACCCAGTAGTGGGATTGCTTCCTACTTCCTCCCGTTAGGCTGAAGTGGAATTCACTACAGAGCAGCGGTTCCCAAAATCCGTGTGGGTGTCACTCATGTCTTCAGTTAGCTTAATTCTCACTACCTTCTCTGAGGATGGAAGCCATTCCATCTCATCATTTTGAGTAATGTCTCCAGAAATCAACCACCGAGTGGAGACTCCTCATGTCCAGCCCCTCTCATTGTCTTTTACCTTTGGCTAAGAGATTCATTTTGCATTCCTCATCCTCAGTACTTTGTTGAAATTCTGACACTCCCTACCTGATTTAGAAATGTCTCAGGGAGTGGTCGTTGCTCCTTTGCTCGCATAAGGTAGCGCTACCATCTCCTGTATCTCTCACCGTCCTTTTGTTTTCTTTTTGTCACTTGTTAGTAAGATACCTGGCCCTTACTTCTCAAGTGTTCTGAGTTAAGAACCTCGTCACATAAGGTAATGGGCTCCTTTCCTTGTTATTCTTTAGCCAGATTCACAGAATCCCGAGTTCTGAGAACCCTAAAGAAAATAAGTACTTAGAAAAAAGTTCAAGATTATTTCATTTCCTGTTGTTGTCCCAGCATACTAGGTTACTCTTCTTCCCAGGACATAAACTAAGTTTAAATTAATTTTACACCCTCCTTTGAGAGAGTAGCTTTAAGGTGAATTTGAGAGTTTTCCCGTAGCTTTAATGACCTGTTGCTATTTCCTACATGTCCCGATTTTTCTGATTCATATAAGAATAATCAATAAAAGTACAAATAGAAATAAATGTGTAAAGTATCTGCATTGGAAGGAAATTGTACAATTTCTTCCTTCTTTAGGACTGACCCCAATGGTTACTGCACTAGAATTGGAGAAGATAACCAATGTGTTCGTTTTGTTCTTTCTTGCCTGGAATCGGGCCTGGTGCTGTTGGGAGAATGAAGTTGGGAAGGGAATAGAATGAGGTGCAGGAGCAGTGGCGAAAGATCCCAAAGGCTGCCTTGCGAGTAATTGGTAAAAACCACCCTGGAGGGAGGCTTGTGATGTGATGAGGATCTCAAGTTAGAATGAGAAATTTTATGAAATGTCATACTCCGTGTTTGGAGTAAAATGGGACAGCTTTCTAAAGTCAGTCATGCTTTGATACCTTTAGTTGTCTAAAGAGTGGTTGATTGTTTAGAGAGTATGGCATTTTAATAGAGCTAGTTGAGCATTATAAATGGGCTCAAGCTATTACATGAAATTTCAAATTATCCAACTGTATTTATGTACATATTTTCTCAGTGTTATATAAGAAATGTGTTCCCAGGCAAGGCATAGTGTACGTAAAGTCCTGAGTCATGGAGCCTATTATTAAAAGCTCAAAAGAAGGTAGATATTAGTGTTGTCATTAAGGCTTTGTTATTGTTATTGTTTCTTATTATAAGATATTTTAGGATGAGCTGTTCTATCATAGAAAAACTATTAGTTTCAACCTGGTTAGCCATATGCCCACTCCCATTTACAATGGTGATTTTCATACAAAGTTTACCTATTCCAAATTTAAGATACATATTACAGATAAGGGAAGATCTGTATAAGCACTTAGTTTGGAAACTCTTTTGCGCATGTGTCTTGACCGCCCGCTCACAAACAGGGGAAAGGGTGTCCAATACTCCTCAGCTGCATTTGTAAAGAAAAAAGGATATGTTCTCAGGTTTCAGACTTTGTGTTGCTATCTTCAGAGTCTGAATTATTAAACATGGTTTCTGTCTTAATAAAGTTGTTTTTTCAAAATATATTTAGAAAAGTAGTACGGCTGTGTCAAAGTAAAAACAAATTAAAAATAAAACCTGCTACTATTGATGAGAGATAAAGCATGGGTCTCATTTAAAAAAAGTTGTTCCCCCCCCCCCCCCGCCCCGCCCCGGCAGATAAACAGATACTGTAAATGTGTTGTAAACGGCAGTACTTGACAAGTATAAGATGACCACATTTAATGTATTTAGCTCCCTGTCTTTCTCATGGGAACTCCCAGAACTAGGTAGGTGGCAGGTACCCTCAGTGCTGCAAGTTGAGTAAGCTGAGATTAGGCAAGCTGATTAAACTTTTCCAGTGATTTTTCTAAGAACACTCACTAAAGCTGATAGGGAATCATAATACAAATTCTTTAAACAGATTATTTAATCACTCACCTGTGGTTTTATCTTCTAAATGTGATTGTTTTTGCTCTGGTTCTTATCCCAACATTCCATCCTGAAACACTTCTTGCTGACCATTTTGTTTTTGTCACCTTGTCCTCATACTACTGTCCAAATTCCAGCTAATGTCATCTTTACTCACCTGGAAAATGTTAACATGAAAAAAAAAATCTGGTTAATGTAAAATTACAGAGAACCCTTAGAGAGGGTTTACTTATTAACTGAGCTTTAACGGAAAACATTGAAATTATCTAGTCCTTATTATCAGAGGAACCTGAAACAAAGAAATTAAGTCGTTCTCTCAAGGTAGCATAGCTGGTTAGTGGCAAAGCTAAAACAATAGCTAACATTAGATTCAATATTGTACATTGTATCTATCTTCTGTGATCTTCAAGCAGTCTGCATGGGGTTGATATTAATATTTTAATTTTACAAATTAGACCATTTGTAAAATGGTGGCTCTGTTGAGCGTCCAACTCTTGATTTCAGCTCAGATCATGATCCTAGTGTTGTGAGATCAAGCCCCTTATTGGGCTCTGCACAAAGCATGGAACCTTCTTGGGATTCTCTCTCTCTCTCTCTCTCTCTCTCTCTCTCTCTGTCTCTCTCCCCCTGCCCCTTTCCCTTATATGCTCTCTCTCTCTCAAAAAAACAAAAACAAAAAACAAAACAACAACAAAACAAACAACCCCCCCCCCCCCAAAA
>NC_064810.1:56453690-56524220 GCF_023721935.1 Panthera uncia | reverse complement strand
TCTCTCTCTCTCTCTCTCTCTCTCTCTCTCCCCCTCCCCCTTTCCCTTATATCCTCTCTCTCTCTCAAAAAAACAAAAACAAAAAAAAAAAAAAAAAAAAAAAAAACACCCCCCCCCCCCCAAAACAAAAAATCCCCCAAACCAAAAAACCCAAATGAAACCATTTAAGTTCAGAAATGTCCTGGTAAGTCCAGATGCAGAATTCAAACCCAGAATTGTTAGTCTCTGAAACCCACAGTCATTACATTCTACCTGTCAGTATTAATTACAATCTTATAAAATTTCTTTGTTTCCAGTCTAACTCTGTAATGTCAAAAACATGCAATTTCTCATATTTGCCAAAATTTATATTTCAGCTTTAATGCGTTTACAATAAATATAGTTCAATTAAAAAAAAAAGTCTAGTTAAAAAGATTGTTTCTTCCAGGTAAAATTTTTGTACTGGACAGTAAATAATAAAATAGTTAGCCTACGTGTCATTGATAAATAAAATTGCAGTGTAATATAAACACAGTTTTAATCATTACAGCCAATTAAACCAAGACAATTACTTAACTGAATAGTGATTAAGAGAAAAAGGAATAGCACATAAAGCAGGGCCCTCGACTTGACAGGGTCACAAGACAAAGTACAGCAAAGATGAATTAGGCCCCATAGAAAGCTAATGGACATGAGTGCTTCTAAACTGTTTTCAGGTGAATGGTTTGGGACTCGGGTAGCAGAGAAGCTCTTCTGTGTAACCCAGTGACCCTTGAAATAAGTGACTTTATTTCTGCTAATGAACTCCAGGCTTTAAATAAGAAATTTGAATTTTCTCACGTTTCAGAACATTCTTTTCATTCTTATTTGACAAGGCCTCTTCAAGACAAAATAAAAGAACAGCAAAACTAGTAGATTTGAGCCACTGGACTGCGTGGTCAAGGAATGTTCTTCACTTTTTTTCAAACTCAAGATGCGAGGACAGCCGTTGTATGTGGGAAACTGGAGGGGTGCAGATTTCCTGGGCTGGAAAGAATTGCAGCACTGCTCCCATCATGGAACCTTCATGAGGAACTATCTCAGACACATGGTTATGACCCTGATTCCTAATGCTAGAGGAAGTCTTTGAGTATCATCCTTGTTTCCCTCCCTTCTTCCCCACCTTGGGGATTTGAGTCAGTCCTGCAAAATTGGTGAAAGGCCAGAAAGGCGATTTTAATAAGAAGTTTAAACAGGCTACAGGAACGGGAAACCTCAAAACAGATTAAAATAACTTTTACACAAGTTCCATAATTTTAGATGAATTCAAAATTCTGAAATTTTATTACAATTGATTTCTAATGTGAACTTGACTTCTTTCCCAGTTATAATTACCATTTGATTCCAGGATGCCTGTGAAAGTACACAGTGCTGGATCATTACAATGGTAGCCTTCTGGTGAGCAGGATAGTAGATCCATTCACAGGGATGAAGCGGTAACTGGGATTTTTTATAACTACCATGAGAAATATCCCCTAAATATCTGTCTCTTTACATGGAAAAAAGCGGAATTACAAAGAGTGTAAAACTAAAACAAAAGAATACATTTCAATCAGCATGTAGTACCCAGACTCCTACTTGGTCTGTGATGCTCAATAAAAATCTCTGACTAAAATTTATGTATATTGAAGATAATAGATGAAATAGAAACTAATCATCCCATGATCCCTTTTCAAGAGCTACCATTCATCCTAATTTAAAATTTGGTTTTATTTTAAGGTTAAAATTATGAAGCAAAGTTCTGTGTCTAATTCAATGTGTTATGTAATTACACATTGTAATTACACAATTACTTATTATAGTACTTAGGAAGTATCTATCTGGGCTTGGACTTAAAAGTTAAAACACTTAAATACTGAATCCAAGTTTTGTCATGTGCTGTTGTGCAACTTTGACTATTTATTGATTAATCTTTGATCTCCTCATCTAAAAAAAGAGGATGCTAAGGTGGTTTTGAGAATTTCATGAGGTTATGCCTCTGAAAAAACTTAGTGGCTATTTTGTAGTAGAAAGCTTTTGACATTGTAATGCCTATTGAATTCTTAGAAAACAAAAGAAAACATTAACTTGACTAAGTGCTATGCCAGGGTAAGCACTCATGTCAATTTTTATTTTGAAGAGAATTGAATTTATTTCTGGGAGCATCATGTTGGGGCAAAAAGATTTAATATTTGTTGGTTCCCAATTTGAGTGCCTCTAGAGAAAATGTTTACCCTGGAACTTGACAAGCCAAAGCCCCTGTATTGTTACAACCTGTGAAATCAATATTAGTTGGCCATTTATTCTTGATTTGTAAGGCTGAACAGACACTCATTTGGTCCTAAACTGTCGTGGTTTAATGCAACATCTTTTTTTAAGTTATTAGAATTTTCTAAGAAAACTTCATTATAAAGGCGTTTTATTCAATGACTGTAATAGAGTAGTAGTGGCTTTTAACTTTTTCTGCTTAAATCCTTCTGAATGATAGGAGATATCCTAATGCGTCACTATGGGTGGTTCAGTTAGTTAAGTGTCCGACTTCACATCAGGTCATGATCTCATGGTTCATGAGGTCAAATCTGGCATTGGGCTCACTGCTGTCATGCAGAGTCTGCTTTGGATTCTCTGTCCTCCTCTCTCTCTGCCCCTCCCTTGCTTGCACTCTCTCTCTCTCAAAAATAAACAAACAAAAAAGAATTTTGGAGAAATTGTCATTGGGTAACCCTCCCTCCCTGCATCTTAATGTCCTCCCCTTTCCATTTGCCCTACCTACATGTAAATATTACACCAAGATTTACTAGGTAAAGGGTCAAAGAATTCTAGTTTTCTGTGATCTGGAATTTTATTTTGTTGTATTCACTAAGCATGTGTGGAATATCTGTGCCTAAAAGAAAGTGAAACAAAGAAAGCACACATAAAACATAGAAGAACCTCTCTGTGCTATCAAATAATTTACAGACTGTTCCAAGAAAATATGGTACTCACATAGTGACTACTGGACAATATCAAAAGTATTCGAAGGAGCTCCAAAGAGTAACAGTGTAAGTGGGCACAAATAGAATGCCTTGTAAAGGAAAGATTTTTGCAAAATGGAATGTAGGAGATGCCTTCCCTGAATGGGTAAATTTTGAGCTGAAACTTGAAGGAAAAATATGGTCTAGGTTTGTCCAATCCCATGGTCAAACAGGTTAAAGTTGTTTTACTGGATGGAGTCCTGGAGACTGGACAGAGCCAGAGCACAAGAGTAACCAGATACAATAGAAAGTTGGCAGAAATGCTGCAGCCCTTATGGATGAGTCCTTGTGCCCAAGGGTACCAGTTCAAGAGAAGAGTCAGGAACAGAAGACAGAGATAGAAAGTTAGTTGCCGAATACAGGCAGAGATGGTGCAGAGACAATCATAAGGGAAAGAATAAAGAGTGGGGGTAGGACTTTATCTGAACAGCAGAAAGGCCTGTGGGGTGTTGGCCATCTAGTGTTCTGGGGGGAGATCCCCCCCAAGGGAAAATGGTGGACAGCATTGAAGGACTGAAATCAGATGATTCTGATGAAGAATATCATGAAGAAAGGTACAGATGTGACAATATTAGGTTATATGATGTGGGGAGTAGTGAGAAATAGGCTGGGGTCAGTTGAACTCGATGTTTGTATTTTGTACTTGGCTTTGATTCATAGTTGAAAGGGAGCCATTGCAAATTCTTGATCTTCTCTAAGCAGATAACATTGCCCAAGTTAGTGAACTCCAAAAGGAAAAAGTATAGGAACAGAGATGCGCATGGGCATCGGCTCAGATTCAGTAATGATCTTTAAGAATAGGCTGTTTGTGAATAGACACTTCTCTAAAGAAGACATCTGGATGGCCAATAGGCACATGAAAAGATGCTCAACGTCGTGCCTCATCAGGGAAATACAAATCAAAACCACACTCAGATATCACCTCACGCCAGTCAGAGTGGCCAAAATGAACAAATCAGGAGACCATAGATGCTGGAGAGGATATGGAGAAATGGGAACCCTCTTGCACTGTTGGTGGGAATGCAAATTGGTGCAGCCACTCTGGAAAGCAGTGTGGAGGTTCCTCAGAAAATTAAAAATAGACCTACCCTATTACCCAGCAATAGCACTGCTAGGAATTTACCCAAGGGATACAGGAGTACTGATGCATAGGGGCACTTGTACCCCAATGTTTATAGCAGCACTTTCAACAATAGCCAAATTATGGAAAGAGCCTAAATGTCCATCAACTGATGAATGGATAAAGAAATTGTGGTTTATATACACAATGGAGTACTACATGGCAATGAGAAAGAACGAAATATGGCCCTTTGTAGCAACGTGGATGGAACTGGAGAGTGTGATGCTAAGTGAAATAAGCCATACAGAGAAAGACAGATACCATATGTTTTCACTCTTATGTGGATCCTGAGAAACTTAACAGAAACCCATGGGGGAGGGGAAGGAAAAAAAAAAAAAGAGGTTAGAGTGGGAGAGAGCCAAAACATAAGAGACGGTTAAAAACTGAGAACACACTGAGGGTTGATGGGGGGTGGGAGGGAGGAGAGGGTGGGGGATGGGTATTGAGGAGGGCACATTTGGGATGAGCACTGGGTGTTGTATGGAAACCAATTTGACAATAAATTTCATATATTGAAAAAAAAAAAGAATATGCTGTTTGGTTCACTGCCTTCCACTATGTATCTGGGGTAGATGATTGCCTTTTTTTTTTTTTTTTACCACTTGCTTACAAATAATATATTTTTGTAAGAATTGTGGATAGAATTAAAGGAACAACTGCGAAGAAACCCTTATGCGAAAACACACACTATTTTGTACTATAAAGAATGTAGAAAGTCCTGATCTGACTTATGGTCTCACATTCTACCTTAGTCAAAAATTAAACACAAAAGTTGAATATAGTAAATTTGCTAGGAACTTCTAAATGCTTATCTGTTCTTAGGGCAACAGAGCTGTACACCCTGGCATTTAAGAATATTTCTGCAGACAGTGTCTGGGTTCAATTCTTGGCTTTACTACTTCATAACTTCGTGCCTCAAATTACTTTCTTTGTGTCCCGGTTTGCTCATCTGAGAAGTAGGAGGAGTTACAGCTACCACATAGGGCTTCGGTGAGAATCAAGGAAGGTAATGACACATTTAGGGAACCTAGGCTAGAACTTGACACATGGAGTGCAAGTACAACAGATGTGCATTTGTCATCATCAGGTAGGCTGGACACTTTTCTGAAATACTGATTTGTGTGGAAAGAGGTTGTAAGGTCTCAAACGGGAAGACTGTATGAGGCACCTGAGGAGTCTGACCCTATGTGTAGGGGCTTCCGGCCTCTCTAAATATCCTGAGCAAGGCTGAGAGATAGTGGGATTACCATACCCAATGAGATTCTTTGTGGTAGGACAGAGATTATATCCATTGACAGAACCAACTTATTACGTGACTACAGGGCGAGTTTCTTAGCAGCTGATTGTGAAGGAGTCCAATTCATCTTTTATGTCCAGTGCTAGCACAGGGCCAAGTACAATAAGCACATAATAACTTCTCAGTAAATGTCAAGTAAATGAGTCAACAATTCAGTGAAGAACAGGATTTCTGTACAAGTAAAGTGAAATGTACCATTCACAGAAACATTTTGTTTCATTCTCTTCTGGCTTTGGCAGTGCTTTGACACTGAAGACATCTTTCAGATCATGGCACATAGGAGGAGGACTGAATACGAAGTTTTCATCAGTTAAGTGGGATGAGGCATGGGATCAGCATTAGGCTGATTTTATAAAGGTGGATTCAGAACTGCTATATTCAGTGATTAAGAAGCAATATATTCCCTCGTTGAGCAGCCTCAGTACTCTGCTTTGAAACGTGCATGTGTGCACACACATACACACACATACAGGCACAAATACACAAATATATCGCAGTTACTATAGTGCTTTATTCATTTTGGGTAAGTGCTGCCTAACAGTCTCCCTGAAAACTTAGTAGCCTAAAACAATGACAACCATTCATTTAGCTCATGGATCTGCGGTTTGGTTGGGGTTTGGCAGGGAAGGCTCATCTGTATTCCATGCAGCATAGCTGGGACAGCTCTATTTTTGACTGAAGGTTTCATTCAAGATGGCACATTCACATAATTGACAAGTTAGTACTGACTGTCATCTGGTTGCTCAGTCATGCTGTGTGCAAGGGGACGCAGGTCCTTTCCACATGGGGCCTTTTCATCGACTATAAACCATTCACAGCATGGTGGCTGTGTTCCAAGAGTGAGCTTCCTAGAAAACCTGGTAGAAGCTAGGTTTTATGATCTTGTCTCAGAAAGCACATAGTGTCAATTCTGCTGTAGTCACAGGTCACCCAAACCCAAGGGGAAGACATGTGGACCCTTTTCTGCCCCAGGGCAGGGAGTGTCAATATCACAGTGTAGTGTGTGCAGTGGGAGAGCTTGTGACCGTCTTGGAAAATCCAATCTGTATTTAGAGCAATGCTAATTCAAGTACCTCTGAAGTTCCCCAAAGTGACAAGCCTATTCTGGTATGCAGGAAATATTTTCTGGAAGAAGCATATTCAAAGGGAGGAGATATTTTTGTGGAAATTTGGAAAAGATGGTTCTAATTGCATGTAAGAGGTGTCACGATACTTGTCTTTGAAGAAAGTTACAAACAATATAAATAGGACAAAGGGGTGAATGGGGGCATTAGCTGATTGAAGTAATTTAACATGAAGAGCTGTCAACAATTAAAAAAAAAATAAAAGGAATCTTCACTTTGTCCTGTCGATGCCAGTAGAAGGGGATATTCTGAATAACCATGGACCTTCGGCAATGGCTCCTTTGATATAGTATAGAATGTGCACAGCTAAATCTAATTTTTCTCTGCCTGAGTAAAATTTTCCATTATGACTAGAGGCTCAGAAACATCTTACCCACCAAATTGAAAGTAGACAGGAAAATCGTAGGGAAATCTATATCTGAAGTATGTATCAACATTCTTTGTTAGTAAATATTTATTTAGCTCTCACAGGTGAAATATAAATAATGGCTGCAGTTTCCTTCAAGGCAGACTCAAGTTCAGCTGAGAACAGTATTCAGCAAATCAAATGTCAGCAGCTTTGACCTGTCTGCCAGAAGAGACACATTTAAATGGTTTTAAAAATTATCTATTTTAGGACTTTGCATGAAAACCCAGGAAAATCATTTTGCTAAAATATATACCAGCTGGCCCAGGTAACTTCATAGTCTCTGCCCGCATCTGTTTTATTCACAAATGAACTGCAACTAATTTGTATGAGGAAGCAATATCACACCAGTGATCACTTCCCCCAAAGCCATGGCCTTTGTCTGTTTAGGATTTGGAGTGGGAGAGAGAGATCATAAACAATAAATTTTCTTCTTCAAAATATATTTGTTACTATCAGCTTGCTTCCGTCCATCCAAAGGAGACTGTAAAAGCCCAGTTAGGATTGAACATGGCAGTTCTTTTCCTTATGGAATGTTAATTGGGCCAACTGAATCTGCACTGGCAAAGGAGAGGATAACGGTGGTACTCCATCATTCATTTTCCAAAATTTATTATTTTAACTGATCCCCTATGCTTCAGTAATTTTCTTTTGTTTAATAATTTAGCCTTCTGTTAAAGAATCAGGAGTAGCTAAATGATGATGCATTTATTTCAACTATGTGTACCTTATGCCTGATTGTCAGGATAGGGAATCTTTGGTAGTTCGATTAGAATGGAAAATACTAGACCTAAAGAACTGAGAACACAGAATGAAAGCAATATTTTTATCTCCTTACCTGGGCCCTTCCATGAATGGGGCCGTGGGTTCCTTTACCTAGGAGAATTGAGGCAGAGCCCTAGGAGTAGGATCATATGAATGTCAATGTCATTTAAGACTTCTTGCCATTCACTGGTTAGTATCTGATAACTTATTGAGATTAAACAACTTCACTTGCAGGATTAAAAGCATTGCCTTGATCACAGCACCTCAGTTTCAATACCTTCTAATGCTGCCAGGGCATAGAAATCATGTGACCATTTCTACAGCTGGGGTTACTTTCCTTGACACTAGGCAGAATTTGAAAACAAACTTGTAGCTTTTATTTCATCTCCTTCGAGTGAGGACAATCCATGGGGTTGAGAATTGTACATTTTCTATGGGCTCCACAAGTTCTTTAACCTATGACCCGGAACTGACTGAAGGCACCTAATACTGTGTTAGGAAGCATTGTTCTGAAAGGCATTATTCTGAAGCTTGATACTCTGTCTTCCTTCTTCCAGTTTAATTCTCTTTATATGCTAGGTTTCATTTCTGGTTTTGGATGACTACCATTGCTTTCAGAAAATTCATTGTAACATGTCTTGAGATCCTAATATGACATGCACCATAAAAACAGCTTAGTTTTGCATTGTATAAGCCCTTCTTTCTGAAGAAATGTTAAATGAACCTGTTACATTTTACTTTAAGGAGTTAAGCTTAGAAGAACCCTTCAAACAGCACGACTTCTTTAGACAGGTGGTAATTTATTGTTAGGCATTCTGAAATGGTTTGTCTTGCAGAAATAAACATACAATAAAATTACCCAGAAAGCATTCAGGTGAGTGTTTTGATTCAACAAATGACAGGAAAGTTTGGAATTTGAATATTTTGTGAATTGTAGTAGTAACTTTAGCAACTGAAGGGATATGAAGACAAATCAAATGGAAAGCAATTTTGATTTTAATATGGAAAATGTGCAGTTATGTAGAAGATACTAATGGTACTAGAAAAAGACTTCAACAAGGAACTAGAAATTATATTTAAATAAGCAAGATCAAGAACACATGGTGATTGACAAGTATTAACAGAGCTATTAAAGATGTTTTTGAAGCAAATGCTCATGACATATTTTAGCATTTTTCCAGTGATTTCAACATCATTTTATTTGTTGTTACTTGCTTGTTGAGGTTTAGCAGATGATATGTAAAAACGCCAAAAGGCTACATGTAAAGAAAAACTTTTTAATTGTCTAGCTGCCAAGCTTTTAAAATGCCTTGTATATTCAAATATATATATATATATATATATATATATATATAAATTCAAATATATATATATATATATATATATATATATATATATATAAACACCCACACATCAGAAAATAAATTGACAAGAAAAGTTGTAAATTACACAGCAAATAAATAAATGAATAAATAGAATGGAGTAGTACATTTATCTATATCAGAGAGGGCCAGACTCTTTAAGTCATAATTACACCTTTATTTGCTATGTGCAAAAAAACCACAAAAAACCCCCAAAGCACATTTTTATATTGGGGAGCCAATATTAGACTTTTCTCCAAAGATATATTTAAGTAGTATAATATTAAGAAAGAACATCAGCACGAAGGTCAATATGAGCTAATTTTGGAGTAGAGATGTTATCAAGACTAGTTACCTGAAAAATTTTTAGTGTCTACCTATTCCTGTATCTTTCAGTCCTGAAAGCCAAATATATATCAGTGTTTCTTAAACTTTGTGGCCATCAGAATCATTGGAGAAGCCCCTTCAAAATATTTTTGCCTGGGATCCATCCTCAAAAATTCTTGAGGCTAGGCCTCAGGAACCAGTATTTTTAACATCATTCTCTGCCCCACTCCCCAGATGTGATTCTTATGTACACAAAAATCTGAGAACTATTGTAACATATAACATACATACAATAAGATAGGAGACCATGGCACTTGAATAGTAGAGCATTTATACCTTTAAAAATGTCAGAGTTCATCTAGAGTCTATGATCCATATGAAACAGTTTAAAAACGATTTTGCTTCTGGATTATTTGTTTCATATTTTATTTTTTTCATAATTATTCTAAGAAATATTCCAAACTGACTTATATTATACAGGTATTAGTTTTTGAAACAACCAAATTATTAGGATTGGGAATTCTATTAATCGTTTCATTTTAAGCTGTTACATCTTTTTTGGACTTTGGGGGTAGGGGAAAAGAATCATAGCTTTTTGTTAGACATAAAAAGTTTATACATATACAGATATTTAAGTCAAGAGAAATAGTATTGAAGAATGAAAGGCATTATATTTAAGGTGCTGTAACTTCTTTATTGCTACATGTTATTATTCCCTTCCAACTGGCTATTTGCTCCCAGTTCACTATATCCTATTCTTAATTGGTAAGACCTAAAGATACAAAGGATCTTTAATAGCAGGGCTGGTAATGGTGGGAGGGGGGTAGGCTAATCCTTAGAGGTGAAGGCTAATGGTATGTGGAAGAAAGTGCTGGGTATGGTTGTGAAGCCCTGAGTGGTGGAAGTATGGCAAAGGATGTCCACCTCAACTGATGTGGGCAGGCCAGGTTTCGAGGTATGCATATGCTGGAGGAAACAAGGGAAAGAGGTTGACGGTAAGCCTAGGACTAAGCCACACATGAATAAAGTATTGGTGAGGGCTACATAAGGTCTGCCTTGAGATATGGTCTGTTGTGTTCAAAATAGTTACTGACTTTAGAGTCAAGCTCTCATAATTTGAATCACTGATCTGTCACTTATGGGCTTTATGACCACTGAGAAGTCATTTATTCTCTTTGCTCATAGCTTTTTTCTTATTTGTAAAATGTGGATAATAATACCTCAAAGGAGTTTCATGTGGATTAAGTGAATCGGCATGGTGTGCAGAAGATTTAAATAGAATCCAGAGTTTCATAATATAGTATGCAAAATGTCCAGGATACAACCCCAAACTACTCAGCATACAAAGAAGTAGGAAAATCTGAACAACTATTAAGGGTAAAGGAAAACAACAGACACCAACCACAAGATGACCAAAGTGTTGAAATTATCAGAATAATCTCTGAAGCAGCCATTATAATCATGCTCCACGAAGTAAGGCAAAACACTCTTGAAAGGAATAGATATATAGAAGCAAAGACATAGAAACTAATAAAAAAAATCAGAGAAAAATTTTAAAGCAGAAATATACAATAATGGAAATTTAAAAAAATCACCAAAGGGGCTTAATAGCAGAATGTAGATGAGAAAGGAAGAAGTCAGTAGAGTTAGTGAACATGAAATTAGAGGAATAAAAATTATCCATTCTAAACAATGAGAGAGAGAAAGAGAGATAGAGACAGAGAGACACACACAGAGGAGCTTTGGGAGAATATTCATGTTATGGGAGGAGAAAAGAAAGTGTGTGAAAAAAACAAGCATACAAAACCTAAAAGCATAGACTTGAACAACACCATTAGCCAACTTTATTTAATTGACATTTACATAACACTCCAGGTTACAACAGTATAATACACATTCTTTTCTTTTCTTTTTTCTTTTTTTTTATTATATGAAATTTATTGTCGACTACACATTCTTTTCAAGCACGGATGGAACATTCACCAAGTCCATATTGTGAGTCATAAAGCAAACCTCATTACATTTCAAGGAGCTGGAATTATTGAAAGTATGTTCTCTGACCATAACAAAATTAAACTAGAAAGCAATAACAATCAAATCTGTAAAACTCTTAGATATTAGAAAATTAAACAAAACATTACTAAACAATAGATTAAAGAGGAAATCTCAAGACAAATAGAAATGATTTTGAACTGGATAAAAATGGAAATATAACCACCCCAAATTTACGTGATACAGCTAAAGCAGTGCTGTAGAGAAAAGTGATAGCATTAAAAATTTATATGAGAAAAGAAAGTTCTCAAATCAATAATTTAATATTTAGGAATACCTATGGTCAATACTCATTTGTATGAAGTTGACTAATTAAAAAAGAGCAAAATATATTCAATATAAACAGAAAAGCAGAGGTCGATGAAACTGAAAACATAAAAATTAGTGTAACTAAAATCTGGTTCTTTAGAAAAACAAACAATATCCTGAGAAACTTAACAAAAGACCATGGGGCAGGGGAAGAAAAAAAAGAAAAGTTAGAGAGGGAGGGAGCCAAACCATAAGAGACACTTAAAAACTGAGAATAGGGGCACGTGGGTGGCTCAGTCGGTTGGGCGTCGGACTTTGGCTCAGGTCATGATCTCGCGGTCTGTGAGTTCAAGCCCCGCATTGTGCTCTGTGCTGGCAGCTCAGAGCCTGGAGCCTGCTTTAAATTCTGTGTCTCCCTCTCTCTCTGCCCCTCCCCTGCTCATGCTCTGTCTCTCTCTCTGTCAAAAATAAATAAACATTAAAAAAAAATTAAAAAAAAATGAGAATAAACTGAAGGTTGATGGGGGGGGTGGGAGGGAGGGGAAAGTGGGTGATGGGCATTGAGGAGGGCACCTGTTGGGATGAGCACTGCGTGTTGTATGGAAACCAATTTGACAATAAATTTTATATTAAAAAAAAAAGAAAAACAAACAATAAAATTGATAAACCTCTAGTGCAATTGACCAAGAAAATAGGGCACAATGGTCAAAGTAATGATCACAAATGATCAGGAATAATTTGTGGAATCACAATTGTGGGATCAAGAAGAAATATCACTAACAAACCAACAGACATTCAAAAGATAATAAGGAGACATTATGGGGCACCCGGGGGGCTCAGTCTGTTGAGCATCCAACTCTTGGTTTCAGTTCAGGTTATGATGTCACAGTTTGTGAGTTCGAGCCCTACATCAGTCTCTTCACTGACAGTGAGGGGCCTGCTTGGGATTCTCTCTCTCTCTCTCTCTCTCTCTGCCCCTCCCCCCTCTAAATAAATAAATAAATAAGTAACTAAAACTTATAAAAAAGGAAATATTATGAACAACTTTATTCACATAATTTACAACTTAGATGAAATAAATTCTTTTTAAGACACGAATATGAAAACTAAGTGAAAAACAGAGATAACATGAGCCTTCCTTTGCCTATTGAAAAAAATCTAATTCATAGTTAAACACTTTCAAAAAATATTTTCAAGCCCAGATGGTTTCACTGGTGAACTTTCCTAAATATCTAAGGAGGAAAAAAATCAACTCTTCAAATTTCTCATTGAGTTGGGGTCATAGTTTATATATATATATATATATATATATATATATATATATATGGTTAGGTTTATAGGGTTAGCATTACTGTAACCCCAAATCCAGACAAAGACAACATGAGAAATGAAAACTACAGACCAATATCTCTCTTGAACATAGAAAAATCCTTAAAAAAATATTAGCAAGTCAAATCCAGCAATGTATAAAAAGAATAATAGATCACAGCCATGTGAGGTTTATCTTGGGAAAACTCTCAAATAATTAGAAATGACAGATCATTCCACCAGTTCTGGCTTCACAGGACTATATGTAACAACTAAAATCAGTTGTTATATATAACCACATTAACAGACTTAATGACAAAAGAGAACAAATGATTATATCAGTAGACTCAGAAAAAACATTTGACAAAATTCTACACCTAATTTTTGATAAAAGCTCTCAGCACACTTGGAATGAAAGAGAACATTAGCAATCTGATAAAGGGCATTTATGAGAAACCTACAGTTAACATTGTACTTAATCGTAGAATGCTAATTGTTTTCTCCCTCACATCAAAAACTAGACAAAGACGTTTAGTCTCACTAGAATTCTAGCAAATTCAATATGTATAAAAAATGAAACAAAAAGCATTTTCTTTTTTTTCATCCCAAATTATTGGACAGGAAAAAATAAAACAGTTTTTGTCTATGTAGATGATCTCAAGGAATCTATTAAAAAATTTTTCTAGAACTAATAATTGAGTTTGGCCAGTTTATAGGGTAAAAAAGCAATACACAAAATTCAATTATGTTTTTATGTACTAATAATGAACAGTTGGAAATTGAGATTAAAAAAAATCAGCAACTGGCACAAAAACAGACACTCAGATCAATGGAACAGAATAGAGAACCCAGAAATGGACCCACAAACGTATGGCCAACTAATCTTTGACAAAGCAGGAAAGAATATCCAATGGAATAAAGACACTCCCTTCAGCAAGTGGTGCTGGGAAAACTGGACAGCAACATGCAGAAAAATGGACCTGGACCACTTTCTTACACCATACACAAAAATAAACTCAAATGGATGAAAGACCTCAATGTAAGACAGGAAGCCATCAAAATCCTTGAGGAGAAAGCAGGCAAAAACCTCTTTGATACTGGCTGCAGCAACTTCTTACTAAATATGTCTCCAGAGGCAAGGGAAACAAAAGCAAAAATGAACTATTGGGACCTCATCAAAATAAAAACTTCTGCACACCAAAAGAAACAATCAGCAAATCAGTGGAATGGGAGAAGATATTTGCAAATGACATATCAGATAAAGGGTTAGTATCCAAAATCTATGAAGAACTTATCAAACTCAACACCCAAAAAACAAATGATCCACTGAAGAAATGGGCAAAAGACATGAATAGACACTTCTCCAAAGAAGACATCCAGATGGCTAAAAGACACGTGAAAAAATGCTCAACATCAGTCATCAGCAGGGAAATACAAATCAAAACCACAATGAGATACTACCTCACGCCTGTCAGAATGGCTAACATTAACAACCCAGGCAACAACAGATGTTGGCCGGGATGCAGAGAAAGAGGATCTCTTTTGCAATGCTGGTAGGAATGCAAACTGGTGCAGCCACTCTGGAAAACAGTATGGAGGTTCCTCAAATGATTAAAAATAGAACTACCCTACTACCCAGCAATTGCACTATTTTTGTTTAAGGGATACAGGTATGCTGTTTCAAAGCGGCACATTCACCCCCATGTTTATAGCAACACTATCAACAATGGCCAAAGTATGGAAAGAGCCCAAATGTTCATTGATGGTTGAATGGATAAATAAGATGTAATATAAACTGATGAATGGATAAAGAAATTGTGGTTTATATACACAGTGGAATACTACGTGGCAATGAGAAAGAATGAAATATGGCCTTTTGTAGCAACGTGGATGGAACTGGAGAGTGTGATGCTAAGTGAAATAAGCCATACACAGAAAGACAGATACCATATGGTTTCACTCTTATGTGGATCCTGAGAAACTTAGCAGAAACCCATGGGGGAGGGGAAGGAAAAAAAAAAAAAGAGGTTAGAGTGGGAGAGAGCCAAAGCATAAGAGACTGTTAAAAACTGAGAACAAACTGAGGGTTGATGGGGGGTGGGAGGGAGGAGAGGTGGCTGATGGGTATTGAGGAGGGCACATTTGGGATGAGCACTGGGTGTTGTATGGAAACCAATTTGACAATAAATTTCATATATTGGAAAAAAAATAAATAAACATTAAAAAAAATTAAAAAAAACCCCTCCTATGTTAAGGCCATACCCAGATAATACTTTTGAATTAAAAATAATTTATATTCTGAAAAAAAAAGATGTAATATATATACAATGGAATATTACTCAGAAATCAAAAAGAATGAAATCTTGCCATTTGTAACTACATGGATGGAGCTAGAGGGTATTATGCTAAGAGAAAGTAGTCAGTCAGAGAAAGACAAATATCATATGACTTCACTCATATGAGGACTTTAAGACACAGAACAGATGAACACAAGGGAAGGGAAGCAAAAATAATATAAAAACAAGGAGGGGGACAAAACATGAGACTCTTAAATATGGAGAACAAACAGAGGGTTACTGGAGGGGTTGTGGGAGGGGGATGGGCTAAAATGGATAATGGGCGTTAAGGAATCTACTCCTGAAATCATTGTTGCGCTATATGCTAACAATTTGGATGTAAATAAAAAAAAATATCAGCATTTGTGGTTGTTCCAAAATGAAATACTTTGTAATAAAGATAAATACTGGATATTAAATGGAGAAATGTTCATGGATTGGAAGACTCATAGTTAAAATATCAGTTTGTCTCCATTATTATTTATAAATTTAATGTAATCCAAGTCAATATCTTAACAGGATTTCTTTTGTAGATATCAACAAGATGATCATAAAAGTGAATACAGGAACTCATGAGAACTAGAAGAGCCAAACTATTTTTTAAAAGAACAGAGTTGAAGAAACACACTATTGAATTTTAAGCCATGTTATAAAACTAGAGTAGTCAGAGTAGTGTGGTAGAAATATAGATACATAGAACATTGGAACAGAAGGGGAAACCTAGAAATAGACCCATACATAAGGGGTTGAGTTTTGACAAAGGTGCAATGGATAAAGAACAGTCTTTTCAGTAGTCTAGAACACCAGGAAATTCACACGTGGAACAACGAACCTTCTTCAACACATTACTCCATAAACAGAACTCAAATGCATCAGAGATGTAAATTAAAATGTGAAAATATAAAACACTTAGAAGAAACCATAGGGGAAAATATATATTTTTTAAAATTTTTTAAAAAATTTAAATTCCAGTGTCATTAACATACAGTGTTATATTAGTTTCAGGTGTACAATACAGTGATTCAACACTTCCGTATGTTATAGGGACAATCTTCTTGACCTTTGGTTACAAAGGAGTTCTTAAATACAATACCAAATGTGCAATCCATAAGGACTAACTGATAAATTGGACTTTACCAATAGTAAAAATTTTTGTTCTATATAGGACACTATCAAAAAAATAGTACAGGTAGAGAGAGAGAGGGAGAAAATAGAAAGACAATCCGCAGACTGGGAAAAAATATTTGCAAATTACATATCGGACAAAGGATTATATTAGCATATACAAGAACTCTCCAAGTTAAAACATTAAAAAATATACAACCCAGTTTTGAAAATGGGCAAAAGATTTAAACAGGCACTTTACCAAGAAAGATAAACAGATGGAAAACAAACACATGAAGATATATTTTGCATCATTAGTCATTAGGGAAATGAAAATTAAAACCATGAGATGGCATTTACACCTATTAGCTTGGTGAAAATAAAAAATACTGATGAAACCTCATACTGATGAGGATGCTGGAGCAAAAGGAACTCTCATACATTGCTGATAGGAATGCAAAAATGGTCCCACACTGGGAAACAGTTGGGCAGTTTTTCAGAATTATGCATACACTTACTATCTGACCCAGCAATCCCACCTTTAGGTATATTTATTCAAAAAAGAAAAGTTTATGTTCACATGAAAACCTGTGCATAAATGCTTATAGCAGCGTTATTACTGATCACCTAGAACCAGAAGCATTTCAAACATTCTTCAGTGGTTGAATGCATAAGCAAACTATGGTAATCTAAGTATGCAATACTTAGATAGGTTTATAAATAGGTTTACCAATAATAAAAAAAATGGAATGAGCTGATGTGCACTAAAAAAAAAAGAACTAGAGAACAGATCAATGTTTGCTGGGGCTCTGGAGTAAGGAGGATCAGAACACAAGAGACAGTCCGAGGGAACTTTTTTGGGGTTGCTGGCATTGCTTTGCGTCATCTCTGTAGTCATAGTTAAAGAATTTATGCATGTTAAAATATCACAGAACTGCACATCAAAGTATTACTGTTTGAAAATAAAATAAAACAAAACAAAATAAAACAAAATAAGACAAAATAAAAATTCATCTGGGTCATTATCACTGTTTCATGTAGATTGGAGAAACAGCACAGTGTATTCTCAGCTCTACAATCTGTAGTTATTCACTAAATGAAGGGATTCAATAGTTTTGTTTTTAAGTAATATATTTTAATATTCAGCTAGGAACTTAATAGATGGCTCACACAACAATATGAAAACCAATAGCTTTAAATTTTGATGTTTTCAAGGATTTAAAACCCCCAGAGTTCCCTCTTCATATACAAAGTTGTCTTGTCTGCATTTAAATTAATGGTAATTTCTACAAAATATTTAATCATTTATCTTCAGTAATGCTTTTTTAAAAATAGAGTAAGACGAAATGCTGGTCTATGCTCAATGCCCATTTCTGCATCTTTCTCAATGTATTTTGACACATAAACTTTTATTTCGACTAGAGGAGGCTTGAATTGGGAGCTTTATTTAAATTGAGTGACTATATTAATTTTGCCTTGAAAAGAAAGAGTACTAGACGTTCTGCCCAAAAATGTAATGCTTTTGAAAAACTAGAGATCAGTACGGTGGTTTTTTTTTTTTTCTTTTTTTACAAACTTCTAATAAGAGGATTCAAGATCAATCAGAGGTCATAGTCCGTGAAGGGCCTAAAATTTTACTCCCTTGCAAGCTAACAAGATAGCCTGCCACGATTTCATAGATACCCTTTGCCAGAAGCTCAGCAAAAGCATCAGTCACAGAGAATTGTAGCTCAAAGAGGTCATGATTTGGGGGCCCCCAAAACAGAAAATGGGCTCCAGTTTGATGTGCACTTCCAATTCAGCATATCGGTTGCTCCGCATTCAAAGGATACTTGCTTGCAGATGGGCAGATAAAACAGAGTGAGTGAGGTATATACTGTCTCCAGTGTTCAGAGTGTAATAAAGTGTAGAGCTTTTTTTGGTGTGGGGAGAGGAGAGGCAAAGAGACAGCAGTTTTCCTTGACTACCAGAGAGACTGAATGTTGAGAATCTATCCACACAGTCCTAAGAAAGTTTACTCAGTGACTAAGCCCTTGAATTTCATTGTGGTTTATCAGCTACTCTTACTGGTGGAGGTATGATAACAGGGCCCTCAGGGACATTCAGATAGGCTTTTGTTTTGCTAACCCACAGGACATCAACTATAGACAGAAAGCTTTGGCCACCATGGGATAGAGGTACTTGGACTAAATCCTGACCTACTCCCTGGTGGCAAATAACAGTGGAGTTTAGGTAGCTCTGGCAAATTTATATTGGAAGCCTTGCCACATGAATGAGAATTGGTAATCAGGCACCAGCGGCTAGGAAATAAGGCTCTGGCAACATCCAAGGCAGCATACCAGGTACCATCAGTGTATGCAACGGATTCAGGTCCAGTCACAATCTGCAATAGCCAGGGCTATGGGAGCAACTACTGAATTCACTGATGGTGAAGCCACTCTAAACCTCCAAACCCCTCTTGTCTCTTTCCAGTAGGCACCCAGGGCTATAGCATTTTTTACTACCCCTGCTGTCTTTAAGTCCTTACAGGACTGTAATTTCTTTCTCCTGGGAATGTATTCTGTTTCTGTTGGACCACCTGGGAGGGAATGTGGATTAGAGAGTGACTTACATGTCCCTCTAGCACTTCTCTACAAGCAGTAGTTCCTGAATGGGAGAACCCCTTCCAGCACTTAAACGCGTTCACGATACAGGCATGTCCAATATCAATACCAATTATACATTCATCAGTGTAAACCACAGTGACAGTACACTAATTGTCCCAAAGAGCCCCACCTACAAGGTCAGGTCAGTTTCCCTTCCTCCCTGTGGATCTTGCCCAAGCCCCATGAACTGAATCCAGGCATTATCTCCCTCTTGGGATGGAGTAGAGTGGTGACTTGTCCTCTTGTATTCAACAGAGCCTGAAAAGTCTGTGTCCTCTCTGCACAGTTTCTCAGCATACTTGGGCACATGCATATCGCATTTGGTGCCCCTTGGGGACAGCAAGACTTTGGATCCATCCCCAATTGACTTTTTCTTTAAAACAGCTAAGCTTAGCACCTGGGTGGCTCAGTCGGTTAAGCGCCGACTTCGGCTCAGGTCATGATCTCTGGATTCACGAGTTCGAGCCCCGCGTCGGGCTCTGTTCTGACAGCTCAGAGCCTGGAGCCTGCTTTGGGATTCTGTGTCTCCCTCTCTGTCCGCCCCTTCCCTCACACTCTGTAAAATAAGCAAACATTAAAAAATAAAAAAAAAAAAATTAAAACAGCTAAGCTTAGGGGCACCAGGGTGGCTCAGTCGGTTAAGTGTCTGACTTTGGCTCAGGTCATGATCTCACGGTTCGTGGGTTCGAGCCCGGAGTCGGGCTCTGTGCTGACAGTTCAGAGCCTGGAGCCTGCTTCGGATTCTATGTCTCCCTCTCTCTCTGCTCCTCTCCTGCTCATGTTCTTTCTCTCTCTTGAAAATAAATAAACATTAAAAAAGAAAAAAAAAACCAAATCAGCTGAGCTTGGATTAGAGGAGAGAAGATCAGGGGTCTTGTAGGGAGAGACTATGTCAGTTCCAGTAAACAGGTCATATTTACTTTCCACTTTGAGTGGTGCAACAGGTGCACATCGCTCAACCAAATGTACCTCCCGTGTTTTTGATCCAATCAAAACCCAATCTCAAGTAGCAAGGTCATTAGAACCAACACCTTCTAAGTCAGCTTTGGAGATCCCTTAACAGCCACAGCCACACTGATTTCTATTTGGGGTCTCAGGGTTTATGCCCTTTCTGTGACTTGGTCTTTACTCTTAGGAGGCAATTTTCATAATGGAATACACATTATTCTGGAAAACCCCACTGCCACATCACCAAGGTAACAGCTCTTAAATACTCATGTGATTTCAACATAGGCCTAGGAGAGTTTTCCAATGTAGCAGAGAAGATAGCAAGCATTTATCCAGATCTAAGATTGCCATGCTAGACTGCAGGAGAGGTTGGGTCATACCCAGCCCGGCTGTTGCCATCCTTTCTTAAGCATTGTGTTTCCCCATCTCATCTCCCAATTGAACCAGCCAAGGTTTCAACCATTGGTCTGCTTTCTCTCTATACTGGTTCCAAATTTCCCTCCTTCATGCTCAGTATAGGTGTGCTTCTCTGGAACTTGTCTGACAGGGGACACAATATTATACTTACCCAGGATGTCTTACTCCTAGTTGTTACAATGGAGATAGAGCTGAGGCTGACTGTGAGACTGACCAGGAGGTCTCCCTTCTCCACCACGGGCAGCTGTCTTTGAACCTACTTTCTTGTCTTCTATCTGCAACCATCGCTCCAATTTTTCTTTGTTAACAGGACATACAATGGAGAACCATTTAGTGCCTAGTTGACTGTACAATTTGGTTAGGTGCTCCGTAGTGATCAGTTAGAAATTTTCCATTCCAACTCCCTTCCCCTCTGAGTTAATATGGAGACAATTGATTCTGTTCTGTTAAATCACCCAAACTTCTGTTTAAAGTGACCAGTGGAATGATGGAAAGCATAAGTTTCAGTTTCCAGAAGGAAGAAATCACTTTTACTTAAAATAATGTAATCAAAAAGAAGAATGAGATGTTAAACTCATGTATTTCTGGGGGAAAAAAAGGAGGTAGGAAGGAGAAGGCACTGAAGCTTGAGAGGAGCTTAATAGTCTGTAATTGGTGCTGAAATATTTGGATAAGTTCTGATTAAATTTGCCACAGGCATAAGTATCAGTGGAAGAAAACAAGATATGAGACATCGGGCGAGTTATAAAGAAAGAGTACTTTCTCATTTCTATGCATTTTCTCAGTATGCACATGCGAATTACTTGTGAAGTTAATGTCAGCATGCTAATGTGGAGTGAACCTGTAGGTTGAGAGCCCAGACTTGGGAATGTGGCACACCTAGTTCTGACTGCACCACTTTCTCACATAATTTTAAACAAATTCATTTTGCACCTACATTGTTTTAAAACTTTTTTAATGTTCATTTACTTTTGAGAGAGAGAGAGAGACAGAATATGAGTGGAGGAGGGGCAGAGAGAGAGGGAGACACAGAATCCGAAGCAGGCTCCAGGCTCTGAGCCGTCAACGCAGAGCCTGACGCGGGGCTCAAACTCACGAACCGTGAGATCATGACCTGAGCTGAAGTCAGACGCTGAACCGACTGAGCCACCCAGGTGCCCCTGCACCTACATTTTTTAAATCTTTAGTGATGTGACAATAATATATAATTTATATGGTTGTTGTGAAGATTACAAGATGAGATAATGTATGTTAAGTGATTAGTGCCGTGCTCAGCTATTATTATGAATAAAGACAATAAGAGTCTCACTTTGGTATTGCCAGAGTAGACAGATGCAGGACAAGACTGACTAGTGTCAACAATTGGTAGCTTCCTATATACAAAAATTCAGGAGCCAAGAAGGCTCCTGCAAACAACTCTTGGTTGATAAGACTGATTCCCGGGATTCCATGACTAGAATTCTGTCACACTGAATTAAGATACCTCAAATGCATTTGAAACATAAAATAACTGGTAGATAATAGATGTCCCCTTTCTTAGTCATTTTAGTCGTAGGAAACCTAATTTGATTTGACTCTTTGCCGAGAGTAAAGGAGAAAAGAGGAGAGGTAGTAAACAGTAGCAAGTCTTGCCATGAAAAAGGCATGCCCTAAGGACAGACAGTAGAGAATAGGAGGTGAGGTTTTTTAAAAGACAAATTTGACCATCTTCATAATTTAGCCAAAGTTCAACCCTATTTCAAAAGCATTAACTTATGCCATTTAGCTAAAGGATCCGAGAGCTAATAAAATTTCATCATTGTTCAATTAGTGCTTAAATCTTTCAATTTCATGTAAGTAAATAGAGATTTTGAATGGAATTCTGAACTTTCACATTTTTGAGGTAATGCCAGTTAATTACATCCTTGGTAACAATACATTGCTATGATTTTCCTTTATGCATGCAAATCAGGCATGGAATTATTTATCTTCCGTGGCCTGTCTTGGATGACCAGTCACACACTGGAAAATTTCTAATTTTCCTTTCCTGCATTAGGTTATCTTTCTGCCTTTGTTTGAGTGTAGACTATTTACTCATGAATGAGATTCTTGGTGTTACAAACCCAGCAAGAAATCATGTATTTCTTCATGATAATAGTTATTTGTAAATTATAATCTTCCAAGACTCTTAGGAGCTATGTATGTAATTTCTCACTCATTGTGGAAAACATCTCACTGTACTCTTGAAAGGTATCCGTTCTTCATCAGCTTGAATGCTTCCCGAGTATGAGGAGAGTACTCTGGCAAGGCAACCTCTTCTGTTGTTGAGCAGCTCTGATGAGAAGCTCTTTCCTACATTGAACCTGAATCTGCTTCTTGATTATAATTCTGCTTTTTGGAGCAGGAGAGAATAAGCTTTTCACTCGGCCATATGAAGGCTCTTTGAGTAAGTTTATGTTGCCCTCCATTGGCCTCCAATACATACATACACACATATAGCCTCAAACTATCAGGTTTTTTTTTTCATGCTGGCTCTTATTTGTAATATTTGTTTATTTTGGGGAGGACACAAGTGAGGGAGGGACAGAGAGAGGGGAACAGAGGATCCCAACTGGGCTCTGTACAGACAGGCTGACAGCAGTGAGCCCTATATGGGGCTTGAACTCACGAACCGTGAGATCATGACCTGAGCCCAAGTCGGACGCTCAACCTCAACCAGCTGAGCCACCCAGGTGCCCTTCATGCTGACTATCTTCAGTGTGCTCGTATAATTTACAGGATTGCAGGCCTTTCACAGACTGATTTTTCTCCTCTGAAAGGTAATATATTTAGTTTGACCCCATGTCCTGGACTTTCAGGTACAATACTTTTGTGCAGGTGTAAATAATAACAATGCTCTCTTCCACTCTTACAATGGTCTTGTTTCAATGATAAACTATAATGTCTCTGTTGTGCAAATGAAGATGGATCGTAAAACAGCACTCACACAGGGCCTACCAGAGTAGCAATCTGGAAAATTCACTGATACAGGACGAGTAGCAGATGAGTGGGCTGTCCCCCTCCCACAATCGTGGTTCTTAGGGCAGTGCACAAAAACAGAGTTCTTCATCAGACTCCATGAGAGGGACCCCAGTCCTTTGAATTGTGGACTTCTAAGCTGCATGATTAGCAAAATGACGGCTCCTCTAGTGTGTTCAGAGGCTGAGATAGCAAAGCTATGTGACATGGCAGCACATTGGCTACAGTGGAAAGGGACATTAATTTTAATAGCCCTGGAGGTGTCTAGCTGGAAAGGGTAACAGGACAGCTATCTGTACTTCAACGTGGGGGGTGAGGACAGGCAAACTGTGATTAGCAGCATTGCTCCCTGGTCTCTTCCTTTGACCAGGGATCCTCAGTCGTACAGTGCTATTGTATGGTGGCTCTTGATCACACCAAAGAGACTGACACATCCGTAATCATGCACTTAATATTCCATAGTCAAGGGCTGTGTCTGCTACCACAGGAAAAAATGGGCGATTCCTGCCTCTGTGACTTTTTCGCAGTGAACACTGCCCAGCAATCTTATGCCGGTGTTCCTTTGGCCGTTTTCCCTTGTGTGTCAGTCACCTTAATCATATCTCATTCCACAGGTATGGGAGAGAAGAGCAGGTGAGATGGAGAAGACTACTTCTTATCACTCCTTTTAGAGTACTTCTTTTATATCTGTCTCTTCTTACTTAGTTATATGAGATCTGGTTTAGGCACTTTCCCTCACTTGCCGTCTTAGGTTAGGCAAATCACGTAAGCTTTCTAGTTCTCATATTCTTTATCTATAAAATGGGAGATGTGATACAAATACTCCATGACTATATCTTCTTGAGATTGGAAGCATGTCTTCCTTGTATTTCCCTACTCCTGATCCACAGAACATAATATGTAGGTGTGCTCTATAAATATCTGGTACAAGTGAATAAACAAATAAGTGGGTATCTTCTACCTTTCTTCTTGTGGGTGTTTGTATGCTGTTCCAACCTATTGAAATCATGTTGATTCTGCTTTGCATCATAAAAACTAACTTTCCCGGGACACTTGGTGGCTCAGGCAGTTAGGCGTCCAACTTTGGTTCGGGTCATGATCTCACAGTTCGTGGGTTCAAGCCCCGCGTTGGGCTCTGTGCTGACAGCTCAGAGCCTGGAGCCCGCTTCAGATTCTGTGTCTCCTTCTCTCTGCCCTTTCCCTGATCACACACTCTTTCTCTCAAAAATAAATAAAGATTAAAATTTCTTTTTTAAAAACTAACTTTCCCTTCTTGATATCACCTGTAGATAGGATATGCCTTCTACATATTCATCTTAGTCACTGATACAAAGATTGAATAAGGTAGGTCCCTGTATGCATTTTTCTTTGTACCATAGGACACACAGGAAGGAACAAATATGCAAATTGGCTCCTCCGTGTTCTCTAAAGCCCCCTTACATATTAAAAGCATCTGTGAAGAAATAAAGAGAAAATTCAATGGTTTGGACTGACTAAACTACAAAATTACCAAGAACCAGCTGTTACGATTGGCTGTTCATATGGAAACTTATTACAAATTTATTTGGTTCTTGCATTTAATTGTCTTGGCCAATTCTGGTTCTTAAGGATGGGGGATTGTGAGGAGCACTTTTAGTCTCTGGTCTTCTGGCATCTTGATCCCAAAGACATACAAAACCATTCTCAAATAAAGATGAAAAAAAAAAAAGAAAAGGAGGAACATTAACATTTTATTGAACTAAATTTGTCTTCAATATGTAAAATGATATTAGACTCTAACTCTAGAAAGAGCTAGACTAGAAGCACTTATCAACACTGCAGAGGAAAAATACTTAGATAAGTTTATAATTTAACTTGTCTAGAGTATGAAGGATGAATTTAATAGGTCTGAAAAGTTGTAAAGACCTGTCAGTGTTTGAATCCTGGATAGTATGTCCCATTAAAAAATAACCACTATGTTTCATTACCTGAGCTTAAACAAATACTTTTATTACCAGTGAGTGTGTGACTCACACACACAGTCCAACAAGTAAAGAGAAGATTTTCTGGTGTGCTTGATCAATGCCGAGATCATCAAATTTCAGGACTGAGAGGGACTTTTACAGTCATTGGTTTAGGCAGGGGTAGCATAAGAATTGTGACACTTCCAAGTCATAG
Source organism: Panthera uncia (assembly GCF_023721935.1). Lineage (NCBI taxonomy): Eukaryota > Metazoa > Chordata > Mammalia > Carnivora > Felidae > Panthera > Panthera uncia. The sequence continues at coordinate 56,498,596 of NC_064810.1, read as the reverse complement.
CTATCTTTCTTCATGTAAAGTTATTTAAATTTTTGTGCTGTTAGTCATACAGTTATAAAATAATAAGATTTTAGAATAGGAAAGGGGCTCAAACTATCTCTTAGTTAACTATTTTGTGCAACCAGAAAATTGTTCAGAAATTAAAGATAAACTGGTACTGCAAAGGAACAATGGCTCTATTTCTTCCTGTTAAAAAGTTGCAGAGGTGACTGGACTTGGTGTCAGAGTGGTTAGACCAACAGCCTGGCCCTTGTAGTTACAGCTGTGTATTCTTGGGCAACAGACTAGCCTTTTGAATCTGACTTGCATCTATGAGGCCAAATATGGTGTGCAGGGAATCAAATGAGACCTAACAACAAAACGATAATGATGTCACAATGTCACTGGTAATATTCATGCCAAGTGTTTTAAGTGTGTTTGGAAATTTAATTTTTGCACAATCATACAAGATGGGTGTTGTTATTTTCATATGTATGAAAGAATTTTTTAAAAAATCAAAGAGCTATTGTGATGTGAGCCATTATTATTATTATTAGTGTCATATTTCATCGGGGTAAAAGGACTGCGATTTTGGGGCACCCGGGTGGCTCAGTTGGTTAAGCATCGGACTTTGGCTCAGGTCATGATCTCACGGTCTGTGGGTTCGAGCCGCACGTTGGGCTCGGTGCTGACAGCTCAGAGCCTGGAGCCGCTTCAGATTCTGTGTCTCCCTCTCTCTCTGCCCACCCCGACTCGCACTCTGTTTCTTTCTCTCTCTTAAAAATAAATAAACATTAAAAAAACCCAAAAAACTTTAATATAAAAAAGGACTGTGATTTTAATGTTAGGAATCCCCCAATTGCTATATATTTGAGACCACTTAGCCAGGGTTCATTTAGTGAACAAATACACCTATTAACAGCTATACAAGAAAAAATGGAAGCATGGCATCTTAGAATAAAGTTAGTATAAAATCAATTTTTTTTATATATCTTTTTCTTCATGAATAAAGCAGAGGCTACTAGTGGTCACTGAGTATCTATATGATCCTCTATATTTTCTGGCAACTTGGCAATTAGGATAGAAATCTGTAATTAATTCTGGCCAATGAAATGAGAGCAGAATTAATGTGTATCATTTCTGGGTCAGGCAGTTAAGAGTTGATATGTCTCCTGAATTTTCCTTTTCTCTGCTGCCATAATCCCAGATGCCACATGTTCCAGATGACCTAACAATACGATGGAGGAGGGCACCTAGACTTGCACTGGTTTGAGTTGGGTTAGGCCTCTGAGATCTTGGTATTTATTTGTTACCACAGCATAGCCTTGACTATTCTGACTAAAGTAATTGCACTGTACCTTAGTTACAACTGTATCCTCCCAAGATTCTAGCAGAATGTGGTAAATGAAAGAACTGGTTGGCAAGTATTTGTGCAAGTAATATAGTCCAAGCTCATAACTTTACGCAGGAAGTGTCTGAGGTATGGCCAGGTTAGCTTTAACTGCCTCAAGTGCTAAAGATCAAGTTCTTTCCAATCCCCTCACATAACTGGACTAATAGAAGATGATAGCATTTGTTTGGCACACTTGGATAGATAATCATGTTTAATGGGTGACCGGCTCAAGGGTTTAGGATGCTTCAGGTCCTGTCAGGCATGCTAGGGGCTAAAGTACCAATTTCTTTGCCCATTTATCCTATCCTATTTGGGAAAATCTAGCCCCAAATCACAACAGCTTAGTAGTAATAGTTTCAAGATTAGAACCCAGGTGACCTGACATGCTAATTTACTTATTGGTTTTACAAATAAAATTGAGGGCCCCTGGGTGGCTCAGTCAGTTAAGCAGTCAACTCTTGATTTCAGCTCAGGTCATAATCTCCTGGTTTGTGGGTTTGAGCCCCACATTGGGCTCTACACTAAGTGTGGAGCCTGCTTGGGACTCTCTCTCTGTTTCTCTCTTTGCCCCTTCCTTGGTCTCTCTCTCTCTCTCAAAGATGAATAATAAACATTTTTAAAAAATCAAATTGAGATGATTCAGATTCCAAAAATTGTTTTGCTACTGATTTAGCTACTCTGATTGAATTGGGTAAATTTTGAGTCCTCTTTTAAATAAAGAGTTAGTCTCCAAGGTACTCTAGCTCAAAAATTCTAGAATTCGTTAAGAACAAGGAAATATACCATATGGTATTTGGACTGAAACAAATTGAAATGGCTATTTTATGATAATACAGTAAATCTGATCAATGCAGACAGCCAGACTAGATGATACTGTCCCTGAAGTGAATTCTATTCAGTTTGGCTGTTTATATTTATCACACAAATTGAGTAATTAGGTAACCATGGTTCCTATGTGAGAAGTCAGTAATTTGTAGTAAAGTTGTAGATTCTGAATGACTGAGCCACATTTCAAAAGGATATCACCACACTTGATGCTTATATATGTGAAGGCAGTATGTATATTAAGCTTATGTATGGATTAGTCACCAAGTGCTGGTAAAACTTGATTCAGGCTCTTACAAAAGAAAATTATTTAAAACATTTAATTTAATATTGTTTAAAAATTTAATAAAACCTTTCCGCAAATATATTTTCTTTCCATAAATATATTTTTTTACTTTACTACCAAAACTTAATAAATTTCTATTAACCACTTCTGAACTAGCAAAATATAATAATAATTAAACGTATTACTATTTTAAGTGTTTGTACAGGATTTTTGCTGCACGTGAGAAATTTCTTTATGGGAGGAATACAAGTATTCTCTCTGTACCATCTTAGCTTCATGAGTTGGGGCCTGGAAATCAGACTGGGAAAAGAAAAAACAGATTGACAAGAGAAAAATGAGCAGAAGTTGGAGAACACATGCATTGTGTGTACATGCAGGAGCAGTCTGCGATGAGTAACTCAAAAGGGTGGTCACGATTTGGGCTTATATAGCATGTTAATGAAGAACAACACTTTGTTAGAGAAGTGACCAAAGGAAAAGGACTTTGAACTTTTAGGTTCAACAAACTTCAGGAAGGAAATGTATGGGGAAACTGATGGTACATAAAGGCTAGTTTTAGCAAAGATTTTTATGTAGATTCATCTGGGCTAATAAGGGTCTAGAGTTCGCTCCACTGATTAACTTCTATCTTTCCAGCTAGCGAGGGGCGAAGGAACGTCCTTTCAAATTTACGTCCTGCTTTTAACCAGAGAGCTTTTTTTTATATCTGTTTCTTCTCACTTATCTTTAGCTCAAAATAATCAATTTGTCAAAGTAGCATCTTTTGGGGTGGCATATTCTGGTACTCTTTAATTCCCTGTGCAAATTTGTAGACAAGTTAGTTATTTCACCCAGGTTTAAAACCCACCGATATCGTTTTGTGCTCTTTTCTCAAATGCTGTCAGCAACTCCACTACAGTTGTTACATATGGCAAATAAACCGGGAGAAGATCCCTTATTTGTGGGATTTAATTGAAATGCTCATTTTGCTTTGAAGGGTATTCAAGATGGATAATGTTTCTCTTCATGAAATTAAAGGCATATCATCAGCTGATTTTATGATCTTTAATTGAAACACATGAATTTCACATGCTTATTTTCTGTCCTGACAAGCATGTGCCACATGTCACTCTGAATGGTCATCCCCTTCCTCCAGCAGCTTGCTTCCCTCCGTTTGGTGACATAAGCAGCTCTCGCAGATGGAGCCTTGCTGGTATGCTGAGAGTTAATCCAATTAAAACAGCATAACTAAATAACAGAAAAATGTTTGCTGCATATGGAGGGAAAATGACATTTGAGAACTCATTTATTAGATTGATGAACTGAGACATCCAAAGCAGTGTTTTCCTGACATGCTTGGCTGATGGGGGGGCTTCAATTCCAGAACCAGTTGACAGACTCTGTCCTGCCTCATTAATGCACACTTAACGTGGACTACATCTGGAGAGTCTTGTATTTTTGTGTTTTAAGTTCTAGTGTGAAGAATATAACGCGTTTGTGAGAATTCGTCTGGATATGCTTTCTGAATATGCAAATAAATGTGGGCACGAAGTGGAAGTTTCTATCTGGGCCTCTTGTAGCTGAGGCAAACTTTAATAATGTCTGTTCCAGTGGTGTGCTTACTTTCGTCCTTCATTGTTTTGTACAAGGTTGCTTTCTGCTGCTTCTCTACACCCACCTTACGTTGTAACAGTCTCACGTTGATTTTTTCCCCATTGCCTGATGAGTGCCTATTCATTCTTGATTGAGTGCAAGCATTGCTTCTCCTGTGAGGGCAGCTCCTGGGGGGACAGCCGTGGCAGTGCCTGGCAGAAGCCTGAAGAGCACCTGTACCCCCTGTGGGTGCCAGGAGGGAGTTGTGATTCATGGCCTATGGTATTATGTAGCTTTTCACCTGTTTTTATTGTTTTTTCATTTGGCTTCTTTTAACTTTATCTTTTCCCTCACTCTCATCCTCCTAGCTGAAGTGCTTGGCCCCATGAAGATTTAACTGTACCCTACCCAAGACATGGCTCACGAACTGGCCCGGCTCACAGACTTTACCGGTGACCTCTGGTGTGTCAATTTGATTCCCAGGACCAGGGTTCTGCTTCAGTTTCTGACAGATGATACCTGTTCCCTTCAGTTTCCTTGCCTGAGGAGGTCACCCATGAATAGTCATCTGCCTAAAAGACTTGCTGTTAATTGAACACACGCCTGGGTTCTTCCTGGTTTCTCATATCGTGCGCTCTGGTGTTGCAGGGTGTGCAGGCGATGTAGCATCAAAGACTTGTTTATACGCAACTCCCTTTGACAAGGGAAGTGGCCAGAAACTAATTTTTTTTTTCCTGCAGGCCCCAAAGTATGGTTAGTAAGTGAAAGTAGTTCCAGTGCACTAGCCAGGTAAGATTGAGTTAGAGGCGGAAGCATGAGGTAAATGGGAGGGTGAATATGAGGGAGTTCAGGAGTCCCTCCTGAAGTCAGGAGGTGACTTGGGGGTAAATTCTGCCCAATGGGTGTACTATAGAGAATGGTGGCAAATCATCCTAATTACACCTTTTATTTTGAGATGTATAATTTCTATGAGAGTCTCCCTATTCAGGATCTCCTCTAGCAGATGCTGAACACATTTTTCTGGGTTTCTATGGGATTCCTGGATGTCCAAAACATCTGAATTTCAGAATGATTATTAGGCTGGTGGGGTAACTTTCTTGTAGATTTGTATTTTTATATCCTGGGATAAATAAGCCTCTGTGACTGGAGGCAAACCATGAGTGTTTCTGCCTTGGATTTCTTAGGAGGAAAAGAACATACTTATTGGAACCTTATGACCTTCTCTTGGCAATAAAGTACTCGCAGTTGCCTGAAGCACGCTCACTCTTGTCAAGCCCTGTGAACGCGGGTGGCACAGTGATCTGGAAACGTGTCAGGTCCAAGCTCTATCCTTTGTCCTGCTGCCCTTGCTGCTCTAAGGCAAGAGAGATTATTGTTCTCTGTGGGTCTGAGATAGCATTTCAAGCCTCCACCTCATGCAACACTGATAATGTACAGATTTTTCAGGGGCGTCTGGGTGGCTCAGTCGATTAAGCATCTGACTTTGGCTCAGGTCGTGATCTCGCAGTGCGTGAGTTTGAGCCCTACATTGGGGTCTATGCTGACAGTGAAGCCTGGAGCCTGCTTCTGATTCTGTGTCTTCCTCTCTCTCTGCCCCTCCCCTACTCCTGCTCTCTCTCTCTCAAAAATAAATAAACATTAAAAAATTAAAAATTATACAGATTTTTCAATAAATATTGGTTAATGCAGAGTCAATGAGGGGCTACCGTCCAAGATATGTTCTTGAACAAAAGTGAGTTTGCATCCCACAAATACGTGTTTATATGTGTGTCTGTTTCTATATTTATATTATAAATATAATCTGTATGTTATACAATGTAAAATATATTTATAAAAATAATATTTATATTATAGATTCTATGTGCACACACATCTCCTATACTTGCTGCCATGGCCTTAACGTCAAACTCAGGCTCTTTATCAGAATTTTTAGCGAAGGGGAGTCAAATTCTTTGTTATTCAAAGCTTGTCCCAGATAGCTTTTCTACCCATGCTATATGTAGACACAGTGTTGCTAAGTATAGAGGCCAGACCTTATGCCTCCAAAGGATTTGTTGTGTTTTCTGGTGTCATGGTACCTCAGCTCAGCACTGCTCAAGCATTACAAATGTAGCTACAGTTGTCAAGTGGTTTCATTATGACAGTATTTTTAATAATACTTCCAAGGGGTAAAATTCTTCTGGGGAAAACATTAAAAACATATACACGCTTCTATATATAATCTCAGCTGAAGGATAATACTGGATGTAGTTTTGCTTCTGAAGTGTGAAATAACCTTCTTTTGAGGTAGGGAGATTGGGTCTTAAGGAAGTGACATCTGATGGCCTCTCCACAGCTGCCCTCAGTTTTTACTGTGTAATGATTCCATGTCTCATGTCCCTGACATGGAGTTTCTACTGCAAAAAGACAAATGTGCTACTTTTGTACGTCCCAGCTAACTGGCCCCTAGCTTGCACTGTTTTATCGCCATTGGCTGGAATGCTAGAACTTTCTCCTGCCTCCCAATCCTCCTTAAGAATTTCTCTCAAAACTCACTCCTTGTTCTCTTTCTGGATCAAAGCCATGTATATACGATTACTCCAGCCATCCCAGCACACTCCCAGCACATGTGGGAATGAATGCTAACTGCAAGTCTTATGATTGCTTCAATTTCTGCCATTTGGTCATGACTTTGAGTCATTTCAGTAATTCGAGATTTATTAAGTAGGGTGGGGATGATGGAGTGCTAATAGCTTAGCTCAGTGAAGAGGCTTTGGGAAATTGAGGGTTGGGCACTTTAGGAGCATCAGGAGCAAGTACCCCTGGAACTCCCCTTGCTGGTTCCTGGCAGAAGTGGTGGTGATAAACTGATCCCTGCAAGGGTCTTAGCAAGCCATGATCATTAATTTGGGCCACAGGGAAAGGACAGGAGTAGATGATTTATCAACACGCATGAGAGACCTTCATAGGTCTCTCTGAATTGGCACAGGTGCCAGCAAAAGACGGATGATTTGTTTGAATGTGAAGGTCATCGTGGTCCTAGCAGGAGATCCACCTCCTCTCATTTCATCAGAAATGACACACAGAAACAGAGGGTACTTCTGACTACCAAGTGGGCCTTCTCTTTGCCTATTATGTTGTCTCTCTTAACCACAGTGTGGCTTGCTATGTTGGCTTAGAACTATTGTGCTCTTCTTCCAGATTCATAAGCAAGTAGTGGCTGCTCTCAGTGTGTCCCTCCCTGGTCTAAAATACCACCTATTGTCAAGCATGGAGAAGGTTCTTTCCTTTTACCTTAGGGCATTACAACTTTTGGTTTAGCCTTCCTTTGTGGACAGTGGTTTTTACCATGATAGGAAATTTGTGGTCTGAATATGCTTGGCTAAGTATGCTAGTGAAATTTAGAAAGATTCTCTCTTTTTCCAAGGTGGTTTTCAAGCCTATTTATTATCTTGATTATAAATAAGTCAAATATGTGCCTTCTCTTTTCATGGGGCACTAATACTCAAGATTCAGAATTGGGGGAGGGAGGTTATTAAGAATCATGAGTTAACAGGGCAGTTAAATATATGTGTATAATATTTGCATGTATTATCGCAATCTTAATATCATCCTATCACAAACTGATTTATTTGTTTCTAGTACATTCCCGTTTTCAAAGACTTTATTAGTTGTCATCTGAATTTATGTATATAAGAACATTGTCAGATTCACTCATTTCACAGCTATTTGTTGAGCACCAATTAAATTCCAGACATTATTTTAAGCATTTGGAAGTCATCATTAAATGATAACAAAGATCTATGCCTTACAGAACTAATGCTCTAGGGTAGGGAGAACAAAAACAAAAACATAAAAAATATAAAAATTATGTTGCATGTTATGAGGTATTTAGTGCTATGGATATAAAAACAGAAGAGAATAAGTACAATCATGAATATGGAGTAAAAGGAAGATATTGCTCAGAAAGTGACATGTGAGCAAAGCCATCAGGCAATGAGAGAGATGGCCATATGTGTATCTGAAGGAAGAGTGTTCCAGGCTAAGAAGACAACCCACAGGAAAGCCCTGCTGGAGGAGTGTGCCTGATGTACTCCGGGAACAAGAAACAACCAGAGAACCTGGAGGGAAGAGAGGAAGGAGGAGAGTAATACAGTTTCTTTGAAACAATTTTTAAGTTCGGAAATAAAGCAATGCTTAAATATTAAAAACCCCCTTTAAATTCATAAAAATGTAAAACAAATACATTGATGAAAACATATTTTAGCAAATTAAAAAGGGTTTTATCAGCTTGTTTTTAATTTAATGATAACTAGTGTACTTTCAAAAAATATTTCACATCTTGGGGTACTTGGGTGGATCAGTCAGTTGAGCATCTGACTCTTTTTTCTTTTAATTTTTTTAATGTTTATTTTTGAGAGAGAGAGAGGTGGGGAGAGGGACAGAGAGGGAGACACAGAATCTGAAGCAGGCTCCAGGCTCTGAGCTGTCAGCACAGAGCCTGACATGGGACTCAAAGCCACGAGCAGTAAGATCATGACCTGAGCTGAAGTTGGATGCTTAACTGACTAGCCACCCAGGCACCCTGAGCATCTGACTCTTGATTTAAGCTCGGGTTGGGATCTCAGGGTTGTGAGATCAAACCCCACGTTAGGCTCTGTGCTGACAATGTGGGCTCTGTGCTGACAGTGTGGGATTCATTCTCCCTATCTCTCTACCCTCCCCTGCTCATGAACGCACACACACTCTTTCTCTCTCTCTCTCTCTCTCTGTCTCTCAAAATCAATAAATGAACATTAAAAAAATTCACATCTTAAAAAGCCTGAATCAAGTCTTCTTCACCATTTTTTTCTCTATGTGCACTCTAACATATACATCCTAGTCATAAATGTATAGACATGTGCATATTCTTACATATGTGTATTCCTCTTGACATGTGGGTCAGCCTTTGAGAACATGTCACTTGTCTAAAGACACTAGCTTCTGGCATAGGGGATGAGGCTATCTAATTATCTAATTTGTGTGAATGTAGACAGCTAAACTGAATAAAATTCACTAAGGGATTAAATTACCTAGTGTGCTGTCTATGATGATTATATCAACTCCATAATTACAAAACAGTTACTTCATTTTGGGCTCCTTCGACATCATGTGAGTACTACACACAGCACAGTGAATTCTCTTGCTAATAAAAACGTGTAAATGTGAGGGCAGGAAGTAGTCTTACAGGATTATCTAAACCTCCTCATTTTACAGGTGAAGAAATGGAGGCACTCACAAATGACCAATTAGTGAAATTAATTAAAACTCAAAATATCTTCTAGAATCTGGAATATTTTAATTAGTTGTCCAATCAGTGTGTTGGAGAATATGCCAGAGCCAAAAACTTTGGGTGCCAGGTCTGGCTGAGGCCATTGCGAATGCTTTGACATTTCCACTGAAGAAAATGGAGAGCCATTGCAGGCCTTGAGCAGAGGATCAATACTATGCTAATTGTATTTAGAAGGATCACTCTAGCTGCTGTGGGGATGGAATGGATTGAGGAGGATGAAGGGTAAAAGCAGGAGATTGGTTAGAGGGTTATTGCTGGAATCCAGGGGAGAGAGATGACAGGTCAGATCACAGGGACAGCAGTGGAGGCAGTGGGCAAAAGAATAGATTTTGTATAAATTTTGAAGGCGGAACCAAGAGGACTTCTGAGAAGATTGAATATGGAATATGAAAGAGAGGAATAAAGGGTAATCTCTTTGCTTGGGCTGCCATAATAAAATATTACAGACTGGTGGTTTAAACAGCAGAGATCTATTTTCTCACAGTTCTGGAGGCTGGAAGTCTGAGATCAGCACGCCAGCATGGTCAGGTTGTGGTGTGGACTCTCTTCCTGGCTTGAAGACAGATGCCTTCTTATTGTGTCCTCACATGGTGGGAAGAGAGAACAAGCAAGCTCTTTGGTGTCTTCTCTCAAAAGGTCTCTAATCCCACCACGAGAGTTCCATCCTCATGACCTCATCTAACTCCAAATCACCTCCCAAAAGCTTGATCTCCCAAATACTATCACCTTGGGGGTTAGGACTTCAACATATTAATTTTTGAAAGAAACAATTCAACCCGTAGCAGGTGACACCAACATTTTTGTCCTGAAAACCAAAAGAATGGAATTATAATCTAATAAAACCAGGAAGGCTATAAGTGAATATGTTTTGTGGGAAGACATCAAGAGTTAAATTTTGGACGTGTTGAATTTGAGATGTTTTTAAGATCTCCAAGTGGAAAAGTCAGCAGGGAATTGGATACATGAGTCTGGAGGGTGGAAGAAAGTTCTGGATAAAGGTGTACATTTGGGAGATGCTGGCATAGAGATGGTGTTTAAAACTATTAACATCAGATTACGTAGAGGCTCTGTTAATTTGCCAGGGTTGCTGCAACAAAGTATCACATACTGTGTGGCTTAACAAAGAGAAATTTATTATCTTATAGTTCTGGAGGCTAGAAGTCCAAAGTTAAGGTGTCAGCCAAATTGAGTCCTTTGAAGCTTGTAAGCAAGAATATGTTCCATGCCTCTCTCCTAGCTTCTGGTGTCTGCTGGCTATCTTTGGCGTTCTTTGGCTTATATACGCATCACCCTGATCGCTGCCTTCATGCTCATATCACATTGTTCCTGTGTATGTGTCTGTGCCCAAATTTCCTTTTTGTAGAAGGACATCAGCCTTATTGGATTAGGGGCCCACCCTCTTCCAGTATGACCTCATCTTAACTAATTACATCTGAAACAATGCTATTTCCAAATCAAGTCACATCCTGAGGTACTGGGGTTTAGAACATCAACATGAATTTTGGGGGGACATGATCCAACACATAACAGGAACAAAGCATATGTTTTTTTTTTTTTAATAAAAGAGGCTCAAGAACTAGAAAAGGAAATTTAAATGAGTGATCAGTGACGAATGGGAAAAAAAAAACTAAGAGAAGATTTTATTCTGTAATCAAGCGAAGAGTGAAGCTTACATTCACCTATTATGATTAATTGGTCAACATCGATTTATACCTACCCAACTGTAAGCTCCAGAAATATCAGGATCAATTGTTTTTCAACTGTTTTTAACCATAGTAAGTTTTATAACCATAATGGATACTTAGTGAGATAATATTTATTGAGACAACAATCAATGAATGGATCTTCTACCCCTATGACTTAGAGTTTGTCCCTCAGGATGCTTCATTACTCTGAGGTGCCTATTTTTATGTCCCCCATAGAAAGGTAAGCTCTTTGACCACAAAGATTGTTCCTTCTGCTCCTCTGTATATCTCACAGTATCTGGCACATATTAGGCACATAGTAGACATGCAACAGACACTTGTTAATTGATTTCTAGTATGCAAATTTATGCTTATTAACACACTAGTTCACAAGTTCTTTTAATCTTGTTGATAAGTGCATTATTCCCGTCATAAAAGACATTACTTGTAATTTGGAAGAGAGTCTAAAAACAGCAATTATAATTCTAATATTACAAAAAAATTCTAGAATTTTAATCTATCTTTTCCAGTTAAAACTTTTTATCCTTGATTTTGTACATAGTTTTCATTGCCTTTTCCTCTATTTGCATATTTCTTGTCTTCTTCAGTAGATATCGGGAGAACCATGTCTTTTATGCCCTTTTTTTATTCCCTTAGTGGCATATAGTTCAGCAGCTCTCTCCTTCCCCCTCCCGCCCTTCCCAACTCACATAGTTTGGATTTGCAATAATCATTCAACAATGAATTAACAGCCTGATTCCCATACTCATTTAGAGAAGATTTCTGCTCTCATTTCTAATTTCTAATCCCTTGGATATTTCCATCTCTATAATCCTGCGTGATTTTAGCAACAAATCAACACTTTGCCTGATTCAGGTAAAATTCAAGATGATGTTATCAGGGCCTTGCTGATAAATAATGTTCAGAGAAGCACTCTCCCCATTTAGATCAAGTAGTGAGGCTAACGCATCAGGAACACTGCAGCTTTGGTCTTGTTTTTAGGCACCATGTTTGGGCGCCATGATTGAGAATCAAGTGAGAAACAGAAAAGGGAATTAGGCGGCAAGCCTGGATCAGTACAACAACAGCTAGCAACAAAAACTCCTTTCATGAGATGCAATTTGGGAGAATGAGAGGAGGTGGCAGAGGGCAGGAAGTAAATATTTTTCTTTTTAATGAATGTTGGTTGTTTTATTTGTCAGAATGTGCCCACTGAAAATGTTTTGAGGTTTTTGTAACTATAATGATAGACTACAAATTAATGACTATTTACCTCAAATCCTGGCAAAATAAGCAAAATGTCATTGAATGCAGTTCTGCAACTAATTGAGCCACGCTTTGGACAGAATGCCCAATACAAAAATGTCTTTCAATTTGCTATATGAAGCATCCTCCAAATCCATAGCAACAATGTTTCACACATTTGCCAAAATTCTCACACTAGACTCTAATTCAGTCCACTGTTGGCAGAGAGAGATAATTATCTTCTTCTAAAAGCAGCCATAAAAGTTTCTAGGTGATTTTCTTAGAAAGTTTTCTCCATACCACCATGAAAACTAAGGAATGCTTAACTATTGGGAGAGAATGTTAAAAGTGATGTATATGTAGAGAAAATTTTAATAAGAACTTAGAGGAGATCATAATATAAAATGATGCAATAGTGGAGAGAAGGAAAAAGATCATCATCAATAGCAACAAAAAGAAAGAGCCTCAGTGACCTATTGAACACTATTCCTATCAAATATCAGGAAGTATAATATACATGTAATAGGAGTCCCAGGAGGAGAAGAGCACAAGGGAGGCAGAAAAATATAAGAAATAATGGCTAAACTTTCCCCATAAGTGTTAAAAAAAATTAACCCACAGACATAAGAAACTCAGCAAACCCCAAGTAGGACGCACAAAAAAAGTCACATCAATGCACATCATATATTGTTGAAAAGCGGAGGTTTTCAAAAGGACAATGGCTTTAATGTGCTGAAAGAAAAAAATATATATATTGTCAGATTCTATATTCACTGAAGACACCCTTCACAAATCAGGGTGAGATGAAAAATTTTGAGATAAAGAAAAGCTGGCAAAGTTTGTTGCTGCAAGACCTGTACCATGAGGAATGATAAAGGAAGACTTCAAGTAGAAAGGAAATAGCACCAGATGGAAATTCAGATCTATAGGAAGGAATAGGGAGTTGGGGCAGTGGTAAACACATAGTAAGTATAAAAGACAATCCCATTTTTCTTCTTGTAATTTCTTTAATGGACAACTGATGGTTTAAAGCAAAAGTAAAAATATTTTCTTGGAGCTACTGGGTGGCTCAGGTTGTTAAGCATCTGACTCTTGATTTCAGTTCAGGTTCTGATCTCACAGTATGTGAGTTTGAGCCCTGAGTCAGGCTCTGCACTGACTGTGTAGGGCTTGCTTGGGATTCTCTGTCTCCCTCTCTCTCTGCCCCTTTCAGGCTCATGCTTTATCTCTCCCAAAATAGATAAATAAACTTAAAAAAATTTATTGTGGAATTTATAATATAGATACAAGAAAAATATATGATATCAGTAGAACAAAGGATGGAATATAAATAAAATTATGTTGTTGAAAGGCTCTTATATTTCATGTGAAGTGATACAATGGCAATTCTAAATACACTATGGTAAGTCAAAGATACATATTGTGATCCCTAAAGAAACAAATAAGATGATAATTAATACAAACAAGGATAGTGAAAAATCCAAAAGAGAAAGTAAAATAGAACACTGAAAATTAAAAAACAATAACAATATGCAGCTTTGACTTCACCTATAGCTTTGCTCTTTCTTTCCATTTATTTATTTATTTATTTATTTATTTAGAAAACAAGCAAGAGAGGGGCAGAGAGAAGGAGAGACAGAATCCCAAGCAGGCTCTGTGCCATCAGCACAGCCCGATGCAGGGCTCAATCTCACAAACTGTGAGCCAAGATCAAGAGGTGGTTGCTTAACCGACTGAGCTACCCAGGTGCTCCCAGGTTTGCTCTTTCTCTAACACCTCATATCCAGTTGTTAAGGAAATCCTGTTGGCTTCACCTCCAAACTATATTCAGAGTCTATTTTTTGCCACCTCCACTGCTACCAGCCTCACTATCCTCTCTCAGCAAAAGCCATGTACCTGGTACCCCAGATTCTGTCTTTACTTTCACCGAGTCATCCTTAGCAGTGAAGCTGGTGATTCTATTAAATACTAAAGTCCTGACAGTGATCTACAAGGCATGACATGCTCTGGCCCCAGGGATTGTGTCTACCTATAGTTCTTATATTTCTCCCTTTTACTTCTTCTCCAGCCACACAGGCCACCTGACAGTCCCCATAGAACACTAGATGTCCTCTTGCCTTTGCACTGGCCATTCTGTCTAAATAGTTTCCCTAGATGTTTACAGGCTAATCCTTCATCCCCTTCCAAGTTTGCTCAAACCTCATGCACTCGACTTTGATCAACCTACTAAAAATCACAACACCGTCTCAACTATTCTGATCCCCTACTCTTCTTTTTTTCTTTCCTTTCTTTTATTTTTTCTTTTCTTTTTTTTCTTTTCTTCTCTTTTCGTTTCTTATTAGCACTTAACACCTTCTAACATACCATGTAATTTGTTTACTTGCTATATTTATTATTTATCTTCCCCTAATAAAACAAAGTTCCACAAAGACCTGCATCTTTTTCTGTTTGTTTGTTTGTCATAATTGATATATATCGAGGACATAGAACAGGTGCTCAGTAAATAATTGTTGATGAAATGAATGAATGAATATGGTACAAGCACTAGCTGTCTTGTCATTGAGAATATATGTATGTATTTTCAGTACATAGTGTAGTGTCTCGACATAGCTCAATAAAAATTTCTGGACTGGGGGCATCTGGGTGGCTCAGTCAGTTGGATGTCTGACTCTTGATTTCAGCTCAGGTCATGATCCCAGGGTCATGTGATCGAGCCCTGTGTCAGGCTCTGCACCGAGTATGGAGCTTCCTTGGTATTCTCTCTCTTTCTCTCTCTCTCTCTCTCTCTACCCCTCTCCCCCACTTGCGTGCTCACTTTCTCTCTCTTAAAAAAATGTCTAGACTCAATTTTATGAAACTTATGTGTAGACCCAATACAAGTACCACCGTCCCTACTCAATTACAAATTTAAGTAATAGATAAATCTAAGGATAAGATGGAGACTTACCTGTTGTTATTACTGGTACAACTGACATTACTTTTAGTAGTGGTAAGACTGATATTGTTGAACATGGCTTTTGACTGAAGACAGTATTGCTAATAACGAGCCCCACAAATCGACAGACCTACTCAGCCTGCCACAGGCAGTGCTGTAGCACTCATTGGTGGATACCATGTGTGGAAACTTACAGAACGAAGAGAAAGAATATATGCTTTTTGTCTGGTTTCTAAAGAAAGAGAAAGAGGGAAAAGGAGAGACAGAGGGGAAAGGGAGGTGCTGACCAAAGCATCCCCAGTTTATTCTTTCCAAAATTAGCATTTGGAAAATAATCAGATAATCTCTCCTTCCTTGGGGAGGAATAAGAAGCGGTTATAGGAAAGCTAGGAGTGTTTTCCTAATGGGCATCCCCCATTATGGAAGAAAACAAAACGAGCGAGGGAGAAATATATCCCTCACATCTAGAACATAAACCACAACGAATCATCAGTGTGAAGATAG
Source organism: Panthera uncia (assembly GCF_023721935.1). Classification (NCBI taxonomy): domain Eukaryota; kingdom Metazoa; phylum Chordata; class Mammalia; order Carnivora; family Felidae; genus Panthera; species Panthera uncia. Next base: position 56,482,861 of record NC_064810.1, on the reverse strand, counting down.
TATTTGATTCTATGGTCTTGGACAAACTCACCTAGGAAGGGAGGATAAAGAGGGCTGAGCCTAGGTCAGAGGCTTGAGAAACCATCAGTACCCCGACGGAAGTCATGTCATCTCCCCTCCTTCCATGCGTATATTGAAGCCCTGACCCTTAGTGTGCTGTAGTTAAAGACAGGGACTTTAGGGAGGCCATTAAGGTTAAAAGAGGTCATAAGGTTGGGACCCTAATATAATAAGACTGGTATCCTTATAAGAAGAGAAAAAAACAACAACACCAGAGCTCTCTCTCCACAAACACACAGAGGAAAGGCCCCGTGAAGGCCAGCAAGTAGCCTGCCATCTGCAAGCCAGGAGAGAGCTCTCATCAGAAACAGAATTTTCTGGCACCATGATTGTGGTCTTCCAGCCTCCAGAACAGTGAGAAAATAAATTTCCGTCTTCTGCCTAAGGCACCCAATCTGGGGTTTTTGTTGTGGCAGTCCTATCTAACTAAGACAGGAAGGTCACAGGCTGGCCAATAGAGGACAGAGAAGCACAGAGGCAAGGGTGTTGTCACAGAAACTAAGGGCAAAGAGTATTTTCACAAGGAAGATGCAGACAACCCCTTTAAACTGGCTGGGAGGTTACATAATATGAGGACTAGAACATCCACTCATCAGTGACATGGATGATTTTGCTGTCGCATGGACAGATGGAAATGGCTGTCCAGATGGAGCTGGGAAAACAAACATAGACAACTGCTTCTAGAAGCTGGCTCTGAAGCTCTTCTAGAGGCTGGAAGGAAAGGAAAGGAAAAGGCATGATAACATTGGGGAAGAAGTAGGTATTAATTTGATGTGTTTATGGACAGTAAGTAACCAGACCTGCCTGACCGGAATGGGGAACTTCTTAAGAAGTGATAGCCACATGGTTAGACAGAATAGAGCCAGATTAATTGTCTTGAATCCCAAAAGGAGAGAATTTCATTTGATGGAGAGGAAAATAAATAGACTGAGAAGGTTTTTGATAATTTAATGTAACATTCATTAACCACTTAGCATCAGCTGGTAACTGCTGTGACTGATGCATAAATTAATATGTGAAATATATACACATTTGTTCATAACACTGAAATAATATTCATATTCTTGTAACTTGATTTCAAGTTATTTTCTAATGATTACAAGGAATGCACTCAAATTAGATTAAATAAAAATATGTATTGCAAAGGTTCATGTTCAGTCAAAGATGGACTTTCCCAGAAATATGAGACTAGTAAACAGTACCTGTAAGCCAAATACTTTGGGTTGGTTCATTAAATCCCCCTTTCATTATACTTCTAGAAAACAAATCAGAAAGCTAAAAACTTCACTCTCTCCTTTCTTGCAGCCAAAAAGCTAAAATTCTGGATGAGAAGTAGGTTTGCACAAGATTTGAGGGGCAGAAATGAGGTCAATGCTATCTTCTGCAGCTTTGTCAAACCATGTTCTAGAAATGCATAGAGTTCATGTATCAGGTTTCCAGCATCTGTTCTTCAGCTTTCTCTCTGTTTCTGAGAAAATAGCACAGAGGCAGAATAGCCTTATTTTGTCTGTCAAAGCTCCAGCTGTGACCTCAGAGGGAGTATCTACCTAAGTTGGTTGGTTCTGGATCTTGTTGGAAGCCATTCCAGAAAGCTCAGATTAAACCAGGGATAGGAAAATTTTTCTATAAACGGCAAAGGGTAAATGTTTTAGGCATTCTGGAACATACAATCCTCTGTTGAAATTCAATTACTCAACTGTGCTATAGCTTGCAAATAGCCACACAATATATAAATAAATTGGCATGGTCATGTTCCAATAAAACTTTATTTACAAAAACAGGTGGCAGGAAAGGATTTGGTCACCAGGCCATAGTTTGCTATCCTTTGGCCTAAACCCTTCTCCTTTAATCTTTCCAATGATTTTGGAGCACCCAATTCAGTTTGTTAATAATGCTTCTGCTAACATAATATGTAGAGTAGTTTCTGGTTCTTGGATTGAACTCTGACTAATGCAGTTATAGGGCTGCAGAGCAGTGAGGAAGGGGTTAAATTATATCGCAGTAACAACAGTTCCCCAAACACAGTCACTTAACATGGTAAAAAATGAGTTCTCATTCACAGTGAGTATCTAAAACAGGTTAGAAGGGCATACTGTTCTACATCTCCCCACTTAGGGTCCAGCACTGATATAGCACCTACCTGCAAAGTATTACTGGTCTCCGTGACATGGGGAAAAAGGAGAATGTGGAATACCACACACGGACTCTTAAAATATAGAAATGAGAATGTCACTTATGCTCCTGGTTGGCTAAAATCGGTCACATGGCTGTGCCTATTCAGGGGGTAGGGAAGGGCAAGCTTATCCTGAGAGAGAAAAGGGAGAGTCAGAGTATTTTGGAAGAGTACTAATGACTCCTGAAAGTTGAATTTCCAGGGAGTATAACTGGAGGGAAATTCTGGATCCAACTCGGCCAAAGGATTTTTTTGTGGAATATTACACTACATTTTGCCATCAACAAGATTTCATTACATTACAGCTGTCTACCCTATTTGTTATACTTGTGTGAATAAGAAATAGAAAGCCTCATCTTACTCAGTTTAATAAGAATAATAACAATAATGAGAAGTACTTTTGGGAAGTCCACGCGTTCTTGGATGTCACTGGCCACACAGATTCACTGACGTGAATTCATGTAGTTCTCAACAATGCCTTAGAGTTCGTGTACCTTTTAACAATGTCTCACTTACAGAAGGAAAGGAGTTTGGAGTCTGAGGAAATACGATTTAATCTCTGCAGAATCCTTTCTGTGGAGCTCCTCTGTCATCATATTTTTATTATTGTCCTGTGAAAACAGCAGTAATAATACATTTGGTCTTAAGCTCTGAAACCAGGCTGAGTCCATTTGAATTCCTTCTTCAAAACTTACTGACAGAATATCATCAGGCATATTATATAACCTCTTAGGCCTACATTTCTATAAAATGGGTTAAATAATAGTCACTCCTTCTTGGGTTTGGGGAAGGATTAAGTGAAGACATGTAAACCACTTAAAATAGAACCTGGTGGATAGTAACAGCTGAATGGTGTTTCTCCTCCTCTACTCCTTCTCATCCTTACTCCATGGCATTGCGTGAGGATTACAAGACAAAACGTGTATAAAAACATTCTCTGCTAATTCTAAAGCACTTCATAAATGTTATTAAGGAACACACTAGAAAACCCAGGAAAGCTAATTGACTTGTCCAAGATCCAACTGGTCTCCAAGTCACCTGAGAATTCCAGACTTTCCTCCTTCGCCCTGTTTGTGCTTCCTTGATATCTCAAACCCTTTCAAACAATTGCTTTGCCAGGCAAGGTTTGAATCTTTTTCTTCTAATTAGGTTTGCGATATTTTTATTTAGCTCACTTTCATATTTTCTCCTCTCTGTGCCCATTTCCCCCCCCAACATTGTTGTTACTGTGTGGCTCCCAACAGAAGGGGTTAGTTCTGACACCTCCAAGCAAATTCCCGAGGATGTGGATCCTCCCCTCTCCTGGCTTCTGTGGACTGCACACAGCTGACAGGAGAGGCCATACAGATGCCTTGGAAGAACAGGTTCTGCCACCCTCAGGGAGGCTCGTTCCAATTCCTAGCTAACTAGCTCTCATGCCCAGGATCTCTGCCCAAAGCAGAGGTCAATAAGGACCTTTGCAGTGGAACCTGGGTCCCTGTGACATGGCTCACTCTCCAGAACTCCTTCTGAAGTTAGAGCATTTGAGAAGGGCTGGCTCTCAGCAATGTGACAACGTTCCCAGCCCCAAGGCCAGCCACATCACTGGCTCAGCCTTGGTTTTCAACTAAGAGCTTAAAAACAATGAAGTTACTCCGTGCATCAGGACGCCACCTTCCAAAATTCTACATGGTTAGTGCCACAGCACCCCCGGGCATCTCATTATTAAGTACTTATGGCCCAAAGAGGAGTGTGACATTCATTTCCAACCCATCCCAAATACTTGAGCTTAGAAGGATGCGTAAAATCAATATTTGTCGAAAAGAAGAGGATAAAATTTGCGGGGAGTTCTGTAATTTCAAGATGTGGTACAAAGGTGCTTGGGAGATGAATTGCAAATAAAAGCAGAAAAGAATTTCCTGAGTGTCATTTTAAAAGGCTTCATGCTAATAGGAGCCAAATTCATCCTTTGATATTTTCCAGCTTGCTGGGTAAATAAATCATAAATTTCCCACAATGATTAGATGCATGCTGCTGGTGAGCCTCAGAGTCTGACCTATTTTGCAGGTTGACATCAGAGTTGGAGAAAGCTGTGCCAGAGCACCAGCATTCCAGCTAGCTCCCTGGCTGTGTGTGTGCCCCATGTGGTTGGGATGGTGTCTGTTTCAGGAGACTAGACTGGTAATCCCACCTGAAGTCTCCTTCAATGGTATTCTTTTCCTTGGTTTTCTTTCCTTTAAATCTATTTTGTATCTTTCGTTTCCCTCTAGACAAGTAAAGAGAAAGACGATGTGTATCATGTAGTGTTCTTGAAATTCCTCACCTCTCACCAAAGAGTTTAAAGGTGGGGCACAGAAACACCTCCATTTAACATTTTTAAGCTCAAGAGCCTGAAGGGTAAGGAAGTCAAAGGCAGATAATAAATAAGGAGGCAGGTGTTGTCACAGGATGAGTTTCCATATTCATACCTTCTTTTCCAGCTACTCATGTATTTTGATTTGTTAATCATGCAGTTCTAGCTATAAGCAATGGATGGACATGAAGAGATGGGAGAGGTGGGGCTACTGAACAACACTTAATACCAACCTCGGGGACAATCCTCACAGTGTACCTGATTTTGTTTTTATGTGGGAAATTTTACATATTTGAAGTGCAGTTTTTGTTGTGACATTTCCTTAAGGTAGCATTTCATGTAAAGCTCATTACATGCTTTCACATAGTAGAAATGAGATGAATGTGGTGATGGTTCTCAGTCCTACTTTCTACATAGATAATACATGTTGACATTAGGCTATAATGAAGAAAATGATGAAATTAAAACCACCATTCAATAGTCATATGACCAAGGTTATGGAAGACAATAATTTCACAGATGGGAGGTCAAATTAATTTCAACCAAATGCTTCAGTGCAAAGGAGAAGTCTGAAATAAATAGACCATAATATGTTTTTACAGGATGCTTGTTTTTATTTTCAATTTCACAGACGCAGTGTCCTGTTTTTACAGTAGCCAAGCTGGCAATGCAAGTCTTTGGAAAACATAAACTGCTTTAGTCCTCGGTGGTGGTGGTGGTGGGGGGTGCTTCATGGGCATTAGGGCAATGTTACATTTTCTTTGTTTATTTTCTGGAGTCTCCTGTTTCAATTAAAATTTTTGGCCATCCAGTTTAGAAAAATTTTTCCTCATTTGAAACAATAATGAAAAGGATGGCTCCTTTTTCTTTTTACAACAGCCAAAATAAGGCTTTTGATTATGAATATGGAGCTATGGGCACAAGTGGAGAGGTGCACGGGAAGGGTGGTCATACAAAGTACTCCGTGGATAGGAAAAGCCCAGCCTTTGGGGAATTCAGTTCTTCTAGCTGCCATGGCTTCCATTTATCTAATCTTTAAACTGGCTCAAAGGAAGTCATGTTACTTTTTCCAGCCTCCAGCTCTGAATCCAAATTCAACTTTTCTCTCCCATCTGGCTCCTCAGTTTCGAACCATGGAGACCCTACTGTAGATACCTGCCTCCCATTCCTTTGCTTCTGCTCTCTCATTATCGCTGTCTTCTTGCTCATCTCCACTTTTATTTTGAAACCAAATTTGTGAAAAAAAAAAAGCCCCTAAGTTGAAAATGACTCCAGCTTGGGGAGGCCTTCGAGAATTTAATAAAAAGCGTTAGCATGAACATCACAGATGCCTCCCTTCCTAGTGAGTCTTTGGCTTTTAAAATTACCATTTATGCGTTATAGATGATAAAAGTCAGGTGGAGAGAGATTAAGTCACTTACTATAAGTCAGTCAGTTTGTAGGCAGATACAACTGAACTTAAATCCATGGTATCTGACTGTGGATTCTATGCTTTTTTGAACAAATCCACCAGCCTCTAGTGGAGGCAGTAAATACCAGCACTTGAAATATAATTCATTTATGTATGCAAAATGACCAATCTTCTCCTTTATCCAGCTACCACTTTCCAAATATTTGAAACCCCAAACCCTAGATACTTCTCCAATGCACTTAGGTCTAGCCACAGACCTAATGTGCCAGCAATGAGCCATTTCTGAAGATTCACCAGTGCACCCCACCTAAAGACTCTTCAGTCTTTGGTTTAGATCACTTTCAATCCTTGGCTGCACATCAGAGTCATCTGGGGGAGCTTTGAGGGCGCCTGGGTGGCTCAGCTGGTTAAGCATCCGACTTCGGTTCAGGTCATGATCTCATGGTTCATGGGTTCAAGCCCCGCGTTAGGAGCCTGCTTGGGATTCTCCCTCTCTCTCTGCCTCTCCCCTGCTCACACTTTGTCTCTCAAAAATAAACAAACGTTAAAATAATAACAATAATAAAAAAGAATCATCTGGGGAGCTTCAAAAAGTATAGATGCTTGGGCCCACCCCAATTCAGTCAGAATCTTTGGGTTTTGCAGCTTTTGAAAAGCTCCCTAGGTGACTCAGATACAAAGTACATGTCATAACCACAGTTTTGGAATATCCAGGTAACAACATCGAAGTCCCATCATCCATAGACCATAGAGGTTATTCCTATTTCCCTCACTTGCAAACCCTGAATTCTCCCAACAGTATTATACTCACAGTGCTTTTACAGTCACATCTTTTGGAACCCACAACTGTCCTCCCAAGACCAGTGTCATGAATTCTCCACAAGTATATCCTGATTTCTAAGGCCAAAGGAAACCTGAGGAGGTGACATTGGGCCTCTCAGGCCTCACCACCTGAAATTCCTGGAGGTCCTGCCAAACTCCACCACACAACTGGGCTGAAACTCCTTCCCCAAGCTCCTAAACACACACATTGGAGGCCTGTGGATCTCACTTCCATCCTTACTCATCAGTGTTTCTAAAGGGCCCAGGGCCTGATACCAGAATGCATCAATTACTAATTGGAACATCTTTCACTTGTAATCCCTTTGGTGTGCTATTTATCCTGTCCTTTCTCCTCCTTTTTCTGGTCATCAACATTAAATATTTTTTGAGCATATTCTATCTGCTAGGCTCTAGGTATACAAGGTATACAATGATCCTTTTTCCTTAAAGAGTCTGCAATTGCTACCTCTAAGTAACTCATATTCATTTTATGCTCCAGATTTAGTTATCAAGACTGACTTTTGCTGTTAATTTTTTTTTTTTTGGCTAGAATTATCCTTTACAACAATATGCAATAAGTGAGGGGTCCCATACTTTCCATCTTCTTGTGATCCAAATATGATTTTCCCTGGATGCATTCCCAAAGAAATGACTTTGTTATTCAGAGGAATCATCTCTGTAGCTAGCAGCCTGTGTCCCGGCAAAGGAAATAATATTTATTTTAAAAAACAAACAATTTTGAAAACCTACCAACAGAACAATTAGGCATAGTAAAAAGTTCAACATTGTTTAGTGTAATAAGCATAAGTCCACATGATTAATGGCTAATACATCTCAAGGGAAGCACCATTAGAGTTCTAGATGGGTCTCTCTACTCCTCATTCGGCAAGACTGTCCTGCATTACAGGATACTTAGTAATCCTGGCCCTGCCTGATAAACGCCTGTAGTGTTTCCTAGTCCTTGTGAAAACAAAAACTTCCCCTCATGAACCCAAATATCCTAAGGACCAAGAACCACCCTTGACTGAGAATCGCTAAATGAATCTATTAAACATTATAAATGCAAAATTTTTGATTAAAGTGAATGGCCATCTAGCAGAAGTGTGGCCAAGAGGCAGATAGAGATCTACTGCATTGAACGAGATCTATGGTAATAGTTTTTTGAAAAGAGGTGTCATACCCATGTTCATAGCAGCGTTATTCCCAGTAGCCCAGAGGTGGAAGCAACTCAAATGTCCATTAATAGATGAATGAATAAAAGAAAAATGTGGTAAATGAATACAATGGAATATTACTCAGTCTTAAAAAAGAAGGAAATTCTGATATATGCTGCAACGTAGATGAACTTTGAGGACATCCTGCTAAGGAAGCCAGTCACAAAAAGACAAATATTATACAATTCCACATTTGTAAGGTATCTAAAATACTCAGTCTCATACAAATGGAAAATAGAATGGTGTTCACCGAGGACTGGAGGTGAATATATAGTTTCAGATTTGCCAGATGAAAATGAACTCATAATCTATTTCACAACATTGTGAATACTTAACATGATTGAATTGTATACTTAAAATGTGGTTAAGATAGTATTTAAAAATAAAAATAGAGACAAAGTTTAAAAAAGGCAAAAATAAAGATTATTAGGCAAAGCTGTACTTATTCTCACGATCTCTTTTTAAAACCAGAGCATGTGTCTGTTACATGAGTATGGTCAATGTATGTAATATACTGATTTTTATATTTTATTTCATTGTGACTATGGTTCATACATTGTTACTGTATAATATACTGAAGCAGTTGTATTTTAAAGTAAAATCTCACTTGCTGTGTGTATTCATCAATATATCAATATACATTCACAAAGAAAAATCAGAAAATGAAAAACCAATAAACCAAAGCAAATAAAAATATGAAATTCTAAGGGATAAATCTGATAAACTCTCCATATACACTGAAAGCTAGAAAATACTGCTGAGAGAAATAAATGAAGACCTAATGAAGGAGAGAATACTGTGCTCAGAGATCGGAAGATGCAACATTATGAAGATGACAGTTCTCCCCCATTGTTCTATAGATTCAGTAGTCTCCATCAAAATTCTAGCCGGCTTTCCTTTGAGTAAGAACTAATAAGCTATATCTCAAATTTATGTGGAAATGTAAAAGATACAGAACCGACAAAACAATTTTAAAGAAGAGCAATGTTGGAGGACTTATATCATGTGGTTTCAAGATTTATTATACGTTTTCAGCAAACACAATGTGGTATTAAAAAAAGAACGGATGTATAAATCAATAGACTAGAATAGAGTCCAGAAATAAACACATATAGAGTGCATTGATTTTTGCACAGGAATGTAAGGGAAGTCTAAAGTAAATGGAAACATATACTATGTTCTTTGATAGCACAACTTACATTGCAAAGCTGTAAGTTTTCATAAATTAATCTGTACACTTTGATTATAAGCAAAGTTCATTTGGAAAACTAAGTCTGTGCCAATATCCAGGTAGCTTTTTTAAGAGAAAAATGAGTGCAGGATCCGTTCTGATATGGAAGCTTATGAAGCTATGTGGAGATCATATGATAGAAGAAATATATATCCAGAAAATCAATAAACATAAGTTCATAAAATCCATATTGAAACTTAACTGATTACAGTAATGGAAATATTCTAACCATAGAGACAGAATTATATCCAGATAAATCAATAGATATAAAGTCCATAAAAAAGATTTTCTTTAAATGATAAATGTGTTAGGTGAAAATCAGTGATGGGAGGAGGGACTCAATAGAGTTAAAACAGCTAGATAATCATTTGGATCAAACAGCTGGAATTTCTACCTTATTCCTTGTATCAAAGTAGAGTTTAAATAGATCAATATTTAAGAATTGAACTATAAAGTTTTACAAAAAAAGATGAGAAAATGTATGTGTAAACAGGGCTTGCAGAGAAGGGTACAAAACCCAAAACCATAATGGAAAATACTGAAAAATTTGATTGCATAAAGACTCAAAACTTCTATAGGTCATAAATAACATAAAGTTAAAAAAATAAAACAGAAAAAATAGTTGCAAAAATATGACAAGAAACTAAATTGATTACATACAATTAGCTCATACATATTAAAAGAGGAAAATAGTCAAAGATCTGAATAGTCAATTGACAGAAGATAAAAAATAAATGGCTAATAAAATACAAAATATGCCCAATCTTCCTCATAATTGAATAAGTGAAAATCAAAACAAAAGATACGCTGTCAGATTGGTAGAGGTTAATTTTCGTAGGCTGGGGAAAGTGTGGGAGTAGAGTGGCGTTAATTTTGCAAATTTTTAGAGGGGAATTTGGAAATTTTTTTTTAATACTGTGATCCCAAACATCTATTCTAGGAAGTAAGTCAATAAAATAGAGTATCATGAAATTATTCTTTGTAATCAAAAGAATGCTTATTGAAACATTTTTTAACAGTAAAATGTGGGCTATAACTTGGATGTCCTTTAATACCTGCCTTATTAATAAATCCATTATATTTATCCAGTGGAATTATATATCTTCTATAAATGGGTTAGTTTAAATGTAATGATATAACAAATTAAGAATGAAAATGTGGACTTCCATTTCTGGACATAATGGAATAATAGAGAACAGATGTGCCCCTTCCCCCACCCAGCCTCCAACAATCAGACAATTGAACAAGGTATGCGAAAGAATGGTTTTCAGCACATAGACCACACCTGCTTTTGATCCCTAAGAAAAGGGAATTAATGGGGTAGGTGAATGCTATGAGTTCTTATTTTTCTGTCTGGAGGTAATTTCCAGGCTCAATAATGAGAAGGGAAACTTAAATATACCCTGGGAGTTTTACTGAGTTTAGGAGATGGTGAATGTATTTTCAGAAGGTCTAGGTGGCTGGAATTTACTGTCAGGATACCAGAGAGAAAGGAGCTACACACCGACAGAACTTCGATATCTATAGTGGGGTCGTTTTTAGTCTTTGGCTAAGTAGTAATCTGTGCATGTAGAGGAAGAAGATTTACCCAAGGCTGGAGAAAGAATACTAAGAGACGGTAGGCTTAACAATTCTTGGAACTCACATGGGGCTGAGAAAAAATTGTGATTCCAGCAGCAAAGTAAAAAACATGTCTTAATGTGCAGGGCATTGGGTAGATCCTTGAGAAGCATTGCTATATTACTTGAGCCAAAATATCCTAGACTATAAGCTGCTTTGAACCTAACCTGTCAAACCTTATAAACAAGCCTCAAAAGGGTACAACCGACTCTAAATAACTTAATAACATTCAACAACAAAGTCAAACACTGTTTATAGAAACACAACCAAATCCAGAACCTCAAAGTGTAACATTAATATTAAAAGTGTATGTTATCCGGTAAAAAAATTACCAGACATGCAAAGAAGCAGAAAAATATGTTTTACACTAAGAAAAATTAAGCAATAGATACAGACCCAGAAATAATACAGGTGATGGATTAGGAGACAAGGTCATTAAAACATAAATTGTAATATGCCCCATTTGTTCAAGAACATGGAAGAAGGCAGTAACACGATAAAGAGAGAAGTGGGGGGAATAATGACATCACTAGAACTTCTGCCGGTGAAAAACGCAACATTTAAAATGAAGAATAGTTTCGATGATGTATCAGCTTGCTAGCGCTGCCATAACAATGTACCACAGACTGGGTGGCTTAAACAAAAGAGATTTATTTTCCTTATGATCCTGGAGGCTAGAAGTCCAAGATCAAGGTGGTGGCAGGTTTGGTTTAATCCTGAGGCCTCCTTGTCTTTGGCTTACAGACAGTAATCTTCTCCTGGTATCTTCCCATAGTCTTCCCTCTGTGTCCTCATCTCCTCTTCTTACAAGGATACCAGTCATGTTGGATTAGGTCCCACCTCAGTGACCTCATGTGACCTTAATTTCCCCTCTAAAGAACTTTTCTCCTAATACAGTCACATGCTCAGGTACTGGGGGTTAGAATTTTAACATTTAATTTTGGGTGGGAGACAACTGAGCCCATTACAGGTGGGATTAAACAAGACAGAAGTGGGGAGCCTGGGTGGCTCAGTCGGTTAAGCGTCCGACTTGGACTCAGGTCATGATCTCATGGTTCGTGGGTTTGAGTCCCATGTTGGGGTGTGTGCTGACAGTGCAGAGTCTGCTTGGGATTCTCTCTCTCTCTCTGCACTCCCCCCCTCCCCAGCTTGTGCGCTCTCTAAATAAATAAATAAACAAACAAACATTAAAAAAACAGACAAAACAGGGTGGGGGGAATGGTACGAGATGGAGCAAAATAGGCAGGATTTAGATCATGATGAGCCATATAAGTTGTGGGAGAGTTAGGTTTGATTCTAAGTGCAGCGGTAAACCACTAGGAGTTTTAAGCAATTTGGTGACATGATCTGATTTAAATTTTCTTTTAAAAGCAGTTTTTAGAGGAGCCAAGATGGCAGAACAGCATGGAAGTTTTTTGTGTGTCTCACGTCCATGAAACACAGCCAGACCAACACTAAACCATCCTGCACACCTAGAAAACTGATTGGAGGATTAACACAACAATCTGCACAACCTGAACCACAGAATTCAGCAGGTACGCGGTGCGAAGAGCTGAACTTGGGGAACGAGAAGCTGCAGGAAGGGAGGTGCTTTTGCAGGTGGAGAGAAGACAGAGACTGGGTTGGGGAGGGGGTAGAGAATATGGGAAAATACCCTTCCCCAAAAGCAGCTGGGGAGAAAGTGGAAAATTGGAAACAGCCGCAGGGACTAACTTAAAAAGGGAGAAAGGAGAGAGTTTAAATTCCATTAAGACTGTAAACAAGGGGAGTGCAGTTTGCAACTCCACAGCTCCATACCTGGTGGTGCTCTGGTGCGAAGGGAGAATCCCCAGGAACAGAGTGGGGTTGAGGAGGTTCTCGGGCCACATGGGGCAAAGCGGTTCCACTGCTGGAAGGACATCTGGCAGAGAATGTTGAAGCCACCTGGTCCCAGCAGCCTCAGAAAACGGCGACATTCATTGGTGCTGGAACAAGGTCGTTAAGAGTGAAGCCTGGTGCCAGATGTGTATTGTGATTTTCCATAATCCCTGAAACGCTGCTACTACACTATCTCTTGAACTTTTTCTGGGGCGGGCTGGCACCTGGCCGTAGTCTCAGGGCACCGGCAGCAGTAGGGTCCAGCAAGCGTTCCTGGGTGCAGCCGACATTCAGCCCTTGCTCATTCGGCCACTGCTCGGTGAGACCCTCCTGCAGAGAGAAGGAACGGGTCAAAGCCACAGTCCTTCAGAAGTAAGGGGCCGGGGAAAACAGCCGCATCTGAGACAAGACTCGGGAGAGAGATACTGTCTGGGGCCTGGTCACGGAGAGTGAAAAAGCGGGGAGTGGATGAGAGCTGAAGACAGAGGAGGAATGCATGATTGCTGATCCCAGGAGAACAGACTGGGTAGCTGGGTGCCACCATTTTCACCTCTGCCGCGCATGCGCATGCGCATACACACCTGGGAGCGCCGCAACAATCCACCCCAGTAGGCTAGCAGCACCATCTAGTGGAGAGCAGAGCTGTTACACTGAGCCCCGCCCAAATGGGCCAATTTCGCTCTTCAAGAACACAAGTCTCACCCACGGACTATAAAGCACTACATAGACTTCTAGGGGAAAATGAAACAATTTCAGTCCTGCTTCAATCTGTTAGCAGGTTCATCTATTCAATTTTCTTTCTTTTTTGTTTTTTTCCTTTTTCTATTTCTCTTTTACACTTTTCTTGAATACAGAAAAAATGCATTTTTATTTTCAATTTTTATTAAAAATATTTTTCTTTAATTTTTATTACTATATTTTTTACTTTTGTGTAAATTTTTTCAAATTCTATTTTACTTCCATTTTTCTTTAGTCTACTTCAGTGTATTCACCTTTTCAAATTCGCAAACAATTTCCTTTTCTTTCTTCCTTTTTCTTTTTTTTTTTGTTTCTTTTCTTTTTCTTGAATGCAGAAAGAGAAAAACTTCATTTTTACTTTCAATTTCTATTAAAATATTTTTATTTAATTTTCTTACCGTATTGTTTGCTTTTATGTAAATTTTTTCAAATTCTATTTTACTTCCATCATTTTATTTTAGTCTAGTACAGTGTAGTCACTTTTTCAAATTTTCAAATGACTTCTTTTTTCTTTTCTCTTTTCTCTTTTTTCTCTTTTTCATTTCTCTTCTTTTTTCTTAAATATAGGAAAAGAAAAACAGATATATCTCTAATTTTTATTAAAAATATTTTTCTTTTTAATTTTTTTTGTCTAGTATATTCTTTACTTTTGTGTATATTTTTTCAAATTCTATTTTACCCCCGTCATCTCATTTTAGTCTACCTCCGTGTATTCATTTTTTCAAATTCTCAAACGATTTCCTTTTTTATTTCCTTCTACCCCCTTTTTGTCCTCTAATCTGTCAAACCACTTTCAACACCCAGACCAAAACACACCTAGGATCTAGCATCATCTATTCGATTTTTGTGTGTGGGTGTGTTTTTATTTTTTAATTTTAATATTTTTTAATTTTAATTTTTTTATTTCAATTTTTCTACCTCATTAATTCCTTTTCTCCCTTCAAAATGACAAAACGAAGGAATTCACCCCGAAATAAAGAGCATGACGAAATGACAACCAGGGATTTAACCAACACATATACAAGCAAGATGTCTGAACCAGAATTAGAATCATGATAATAAGAATACTAGCTGGAGTCAAAAATAGATTAGAATCCCTTTCTGCAGAGATAAAAGAAGTAAAAAATAAATAGGCAGAATGAAATTAAAAATGCTATAACTGAGCTGCAATCATGGATGGATGCTGTGGCAGCAAGGATGGTAGAGGCAGAACAGAGAATCAGCGATATGGAGGACAAACTTATAGAGAATAATGAAGCAGGAAAAAAGAGGGAGATTAAGGCAAAAGAGCACAATTTAAAAATTAGAGAAACCAGTGACTCATTAAAAAGGAACAACATCAGAATCATAGGGGTCCCAGAAGAGGAAGAGAGAGAGAAATAGGGGTAGAAGGGTTATGTGAACAAATCATAGTGGAAAACTTTCCTAACCTGGGGAAAGACACAGACATCAAACTCTAGGAAGCACAGAGGACCCCCTTTAGATTCAACAAAAACCAACCATCAACAAGGCATATCATAGTAAAATTCACAAAATACGCAGGCAAGGAGAGAATCATGAAAACAGCAAGGGAAAAAAGTCCCTAACCTACAAGGGAAGACAGATCAAGTTTGCAGCAGACATATCCACAGAAACTTGGCAGGCCAGAAAGGAGTGGCAGGATACATTCAATGTACTGAATCAGAAAAATATGCAGCCAAGAATTCGTTACCCAGCAAAGCTGTCATTTAAAATAGAAGGAGAGAAAAAATTTTCCCAGACAAACAAAAATTAAAGGAGATTGTGACCACTAAACCAGCCCTGCAAGAAATTTTAAGGGGGACTCTCTGAGGGGAGAAAAGATGAAAAATAAATAAATAAATAAATAAATAAATAAATAAATACCAAAAGCAACAAAAATTGGAAAGGATTAGAAAGGACCAGAGAACACCACCAGAAGCTCCAACTCTACAAGCATCATAATGGCAATAAATTCATATCTTTCAGTACTCACTCTAAACATCAATGGACTCAATGCTCCAATAAAAACACACAGGGTAACAGAATGGATAAGAAAACAAGATCCATCTATATGCTGTTTACAAGAGACCCACTTTAGACCTAAAGACACCTTCAGATTGAAAATAAGAGGATGAAGAACCATCTATCATGCAAATGGTCAACAAAAGAAAGCCAGAGTAGCCATACTTATATCAGACAATCTAGACTTTAAAATAAAGACTGTATCAAGAGATGCAGAAGGGCATTATATCATAATCAAGGGGTATATCCACCAAGAAGACCTAACAATTGTAAACATCTATGTGCCAAATGTGGGAGAACCCAAATATATAAATCAATTAATCACAAACATAAAGAAACTCATTGATAGTAATATCATAATAGTAGGAGACTTCAACATCCCACTCATAGCAATGGACAGATCATCTAATCAAAACATCAACAAGGAAACAATGGCTTTGAATGACACACTGGACCAGATGGACTTAAAAGATATATTCAGAACATTTCATCCTAAGCAGCAGAATATACATTCTTCTCCAGTGCACATGGAATGTTCTCCAGAATAGACCAAATACTGGGACACAAATCAGCCCTAAGTAAGTACAAGAAGGTCGAGATCATACCGTGCATATTTTCACACCACAATGCTATGAAACTCAAAATCAACCACAAGAAAAAATTTGGAAAGGTAACAAGTACTTGGAGACTGAAGAACATCCTATTAAATAATGAATGGGCTAACCAAGAAGTTAAAGAAGAAATTAAAAAGTATACAGAAGTCAATGAAAATGATAACACCACAGCCCAAAACCTCTGGGACGCAGCAAAGGCAGTCATAAGAGGGAAGTATATAGCAATCCAGGCCTTCCTAAAGAAGGAAGAAAGATCTCAGATACACAACCTAGCCTTACGCCTTAAGGACCTGGAAAAAGAACAGCAAATAAAACCCAAAACCAGAAGAAGACAGGAAACAATAAAGATTAGAGCAGAAATTAATGCTATCAAAACCAAAAAAACAGTAGAACAGATCAATGAAACCAGAAGCTGGTTCTTTGAAAGAATTAACAAAATTGATAAACCACTAAGCAGTTTGATCAAAAAGAAAAAGGAAAGGACCCAAATAAAATCACGAATGAAAGAGGAGAGATCACAACAAACACACCAGAAATACAAACAATAATAAGAGAATATTATGAGCAATTATATGCCAATAAAATGGGCAATCTGGAAGAAATGGACAAATTCCTAGAAACACATATACTACCAAAGCTGAAACAGGAAGAAATAGAAAACTTGAACAGACCCAGAACCAGTAAGGAAATCGAATTAGTAATAAAAATCTGCCAAAAAACAAGAGTCCAGGGCCAGATGGCTTTCCAGGGGAATTCTACCAAACATTTAAGGAAGAGTTGACACCTATTCTCTTGAAGATGTTCCAAAAAATACAAATGGAAGAAAAACTTCCAAACTCTTTCTATGAAGAGAAATCATTACTTTGATTCCAAAACCAGACAGAGACCCCATTAAAAAGGAGAACTGTAGACCAATATCCGCGATGAATATGGATGCAAAAATCCTCAACAAGATATTAGCCAACCAGATCCAACAATACATTACAAAATTATTCACCACCACCAAGTAGGATTTATACCTGGGATGCAGGGCTGGTTCAATATCCACAAAACAATTGACGTGATTCATTACATCAATAAAAGAAAGGACAAGAACCATATGATCCTCTCAATAGATGCAGAAAAAGCATTTGACAAAATATAGCATCCTTTCTTGATAAAAACCCTCAAGAAGGTAGGGATAGAAGGAACAAACCTCGAGATCATAAAAGCCATATATGAACGACCCAATGCTAATATCATCCTCAATGGGGAAAAACTGAGAGTTTTCCCTCTAAGGTCAGGAACAAGAGAGGGATGTCCATTCTCACCCCTGCTATTCAACATAGTATTGGAAGTCTTAGCCTCTGCAGTCAGACAACACAAAGAAATAAAAGGCATCCAAATAGCCCAGGAGGAGGTCAAACTTTCACTCTTCACAGATGACATGATAGTCTATATGGAAAACCCAAAAGATTCCACCAAAAAACTGCTAGAATTGATTTATGAATTCAGGAAAGTTGCAGGATATAAAATCAACACACAGAAATTGGTTGCATTTCTATACACCAACAATGAAGCGATGGAAAGAGAAATCAAGGAATTGGTCCCATTTACAGTTGCAAAAAAAAAAAAAAACCCATTAAATACCTAGGAATAAATTTAACCAAAGAGGTGAAAAATCTATATGCTGAAAACTATAGGAAGCTTATGAAAGAAATTGAAGAAGACACAAAAAAATGGACAAAGATTCCATGCTCCTGGATAGGAAGAACAAATATTGTTAAAATGTTGATAGTACCCAAAGCAATCTACATATTCAATGCAATCCCTATCAAAATAACACCAGCATTCTTCACAGAGCTAGAACAAATAATCCTAAAATTTGTATGGAACCAGAAAAGGCCCCGAAGAGCCAAAGCAATCTTGAAAAAGAAAACCAAAGCAGGAGGCATCACAATCCTGGACTTCAAGCTATACTACGAAGCTGTAATCATCAAGACAGTATGGTACTGGCACAAGAACAGACACTCAGATCAATGGAACAAAATAGAGAACCCAGAAATGGACCCACAAACATATGGCCAACTAATCTTTGACAAAACAGGAAAGAATATCCAATGGAATAAAGACAGTCTCTTTGGCAAGTGGTGCTGGGAAAACTGGACAGAGACATGCAGAAGAATGAACCTTGACCACATTTTTACACCATACACAAAAATAAACACAAAATGGATGAAAGACCTCAATGTAAGACAGAAAGCCATCAAAATCCTCGAGGAGAAAGCAAGCAAAAACCTGTTTGATCTTGGCTGCAGCAACTTCTTACTCAACACGTCTCTGGAGGCAAGGGAAACAAAAGCAAAAATGAGCTATTGGGACCTCATCAAAATAAAAAGCTTCTGCACAGCAAAGGAAATAATCAGCAAAACTAAAAGGCAACTGACAGAATGGGAGAAGATATTTGCAAAGGACATATCAGATAAAGGGTTAGTATCCAAAATCTATAAAGAACTTACCAAACTCAACTCCCAAAAAACAAACAATTCGGCGAAGAAATGGGCAAAAGACATGAATAGACACTTCTCCAAAGAAGACATCCAGATGGCCAACCGACACAGGAAAAAATGCTCAACATCACTCATCATCAGGGAAATACAAATCAAAACCACAATGAGATACCACTTGACACTTGTCAGAATGGCTAACATTAACAACTCAGACAACGACAGATGTTGGCGAGGATGCGGAGAAAGAGGATCTCTTTTGCACTGTTGGTGGGAATGCAAGCTGGTGCAGCCACTCTGGAAGACAGTATGGAGGTTCCTCAAAAAACTAAAAATAGAACTACCCTACGACCCGGCAATTGCACTACTAGGCATTTATCCAAGGGATACAGGTATACTGTTTTGAAGGGACACATGAACCCCAATCTTATAGCAGCACTATCAACAATAGTCTAAGTATGGAAAGAGCCCAAATGTCCATTGATGGATGAATGTATAAAGAAGGAGTGATATATATATATATATATATATATATATATATATATATATATAATGGAGTATTACTCGGCAATCAAAAAGAATGAAATCTTGCCATTTGCAACTACGTGGATGGAACTGGAGGGTATTATGCTAAGTGAAATTAGTCAGAGAAAGACAAAAATCATATGACTTGACTCGTATGAGGACTTTAAGAGACAAAACAGATGAACATAAGGGGATGGAAGCAAAAATAATATAAAAACAGGGAAGGGGATAAAACAGAAGAGACTCATAAATATGGACAACAAACTGAGGGTTACTGGAGGGGCTGTGGGAGGGGGGATGGGCTAAATGGGTAAGGGGCATTAAGGAATCTACTCCTGAAATCATTGTTGCACTATATGGTAACTAATTTGGATGTAAATTAAAAGAAAAAATTTAAAAAAACCAGATAAGACACTGCAGACAAAAAAAATCAATGAATATGAAGGCATAACAATATAAACCATTTAAAATAAAACACAGAGAGGAAAAATGACTGAAGAAAATGAACCCAGCATAGGTGAGCAGTAGAATAAAACAAGCAGTTTAATTTATGTGTAGTTAGGTGTAGGCATAGAAAAAATTCCTAAAGAAATAATGGCTAAAAATGGTGAAGACTGTACACTCACTGATTTAAAAACCCAGTGAATATGAATAAGAGAAAACCACACCAAACATTATAATCAAATTGTTGAAAACAAGTAGCAGAAAGAAAATCTTAAACGCAGCCAGGGGGAAAAAGAATCATTATATATAGATGAACAAAGTACAAATTATTTTTTTTCAGAAATTTTGCAGGTGAAAAGACACAGTGGTAACTCCATTAAAATTCTGAATGAAAAAAGATCTACCAACATGGAATTTTGTGTCTGGCAAAAGTATGTTCCAAAAATGAAAGTAGAGTAAAGGGTTTTTTAGACAAATAAATGCTAAGAGAATTAATTATCAGCAAACTTGTACTCCTATTAACTTCAAGTTAAAAAAAAAATGATACCAGATGAAAATTTGGATTGATATAAAGGAATGAAGAGCACCGGAAATTCTAAGTATGTGTACACATTGTATAAAATATATATTTTTCCTCATTTTTAATTTATTTTAAAAAAACATAATAAAACTATAATATGTGAAGAAATGAAATGTATGAAAGAGTAAAAGGCAGAATGGGAAAATTTACATGATGCATTCTAATATTATTTGGTATTGATACAGAAAAACTATATAGTAAATACTAGAGAAATCACTAAAAACATAAAACAAAGATATATACTAATAAACCAATAGGTAGAGGTTAAAAACATCAAATGCAACAGAGTAGATATTTCTTTTGGAGAAATATTGTTTTTAAGAGTTTCAGAAGACATTAACAGTGATTATACTTAGAGTAATAAACTCTAGGTGGAGATAGAAAAGTATTTTTTTACATTTCATTATATACTTTTTTGGTACTGAATGAATATTCTTTCAAGACTGGATGTATTTGTTTTAAAGTTACTGTTTTATTTATTTTTAAAAGCTAGTTGTTAGCTGTACTTAATGGGCCATTTTGTTTTCTTCATACTTTTCTAACTTAAAAACTACTACTACTACTTATTTTATGTATACAATTTTTTAAAAAATGTTTATTTATTTTTGAGGGAGAGAGAGACAGAACATGAGCAGGGGAGGGGCAGAGAGAAGGGGAGACACAGAATCCAAAGCAGGCTTTATTCAGTCTCTGAGCTGTCAGCACAGAGCCCTACACAGGGTTCAAAGTCACAAACCATGAGATTATGACCTGGGCCAAAGTCAGACGCTTAAATGACTGAGCCACCCAGGTGCCCCCATAATTATTATTTAAAATGCATATTAAAATAATTACCCACATCTCACATTTTGACACTCAAAAGAGTGTAACAAAGCAAATTATAGTCCTCCTTTAAATGTTAAAATTCTATGTCATTTATGAATAGATTTACCTGAATAATTTTTCACTTTTATATGCATTTGTTGATCTTCTACTCAATACTTTTCTTTTTACGAGATACCCAAAAGTAAAATAATATAAAAGATTGCATGTGTAATTTAACGAAATATTACAAAGTATTATTTGTCCATAAAACATAATAAAATTAAGTTTGAATTAAACAAAGTCTACTGAATTACATATGAAACATCCATTTACCATTCTGAAGCTACTTCCTGGGAAAGCACATGTTTTCAGATGACCACCATGAAGCTTTCCAAGAAATGTGTAATTAACAAGGATCTGTTCCATTCCAGCATCCATTTGGTAAGGGAAAAACCACAATGGGAACTCTAGAATCTAAATGCCATTTTAATGGAAAGAGTATTATCTTGGGTATATTTCCTGCTTTGATACCACATCCAATTTTGATAAATGCTTCTGTTTCGTCTCTACATTTACAATGACATATAAACCCGTAATACAGAGACAATATTTGATTTGATATAATATATTACAGTAACTAAATTTTTATGATGGTTTTATCAGATCACATGGTTGCAAATGGAAATAAGTATGCGAAATGCTATTTTAATAGACCAAGGTATAAATGCTACATCATTATAAGTAGAATTATAAAGCACATAGCAACTCTTAATTTTTCTCTTTGTACAGAAAATCAAGACGCTTTTTTGTTTTTCTTTAGTTTACCTCTTGTTCATAAGAGGGCTTAGAAAAGTATGAATGTTGCCAATGGACAATTGTTGTGTAGGTCTGTTTCCAGACTTCCTTCTCCAATTAAGTTCTGAGGGAAGAAAGTTTAAAAAAAACGGTAATAGGTTCTAGGACAACATTATAAAGTATAAATATTGTTGGCACACAATGTTACCATTTGCTTCAGCTGTACAACATAGTGGTTCCATGAGTCTATACATTATGCTATGCTCACCACAAGCCCAGCTACCATCTGTCACCATAAAAAGCTATTAAAATACCAATGAATATATTTTCTAGGCTGTACCTTTCATCCCGGTGACTGTTCATTCCATAACTAGAAGCCTATATCTCCGAGCCTATATTGCCGAGTTTCTTCCTATTACTGATTAACATTTTACTGTATGAATGAACCAGAGTTTGTTAATCTGGATACCAACTGAAGGGCCTCTGAGATGCTTCCACTTTTCAGCAATTATGAATAAAGATGCTCAAACATTCATACAGGTTTTTGTGTAAACCTAGGTTTAATTTCTCTTGGGTAAGTACCTAGGAGTGAAATTGCTGGGTCATAAATATTTAGACATAGGACAAACTAGCACACAGTTTTCTGAAGTGGACATTACGATTTTACATTTTCACCAGTAAGGTTGAGAGTTCTAATTGCTCTCTGTCCTCATGAACACTTGATATTATCAGTATTTTTAAACCAAGTTAATAGGCATGTAATGGTATCTCATTTTGGTTTTAATATGTATTTCCTTGATGAGTAATAATGTTGAGCATTTTGTCATGTGCTATTTGGATTCATATCATCTTTGATGAAGTGTCTATTCAAACTTCCATCTCATTTTTTGAAAAGGGCTGTTTGTATTCTTACTGAGTTTTTAGAAATCTTTATGTATTCCAGGTCAAGTCCTTTGTCAGATAGATGATTGGCAAATATTTTCTCCCAGTGTGTGGCTTGTTCTTCATTCTCTTAACAGGGCAAAGTTAATATGTTGATAAGGTCAATTTATAATTTTTTTTTTCTTTTACGGATGGTGCTTTTCTTTTGGTGTATCTAAAATCCCTTGTCTGGTGTTACCCAGTCACAAAGTTTCTCTTTTCCTCTCCTATAAGTTTATTTTTTTTAGCTTTTCCATTTACGTCTATGTATTATTTTGAGTTAATTTTCATATAAGGTGTGAGGTATGTACAGAGTTCATTTTTTGGCATATGTGTATTTAATTGTTCCACCACCATTTGTAAAATAGGCCATTATTTCTACATTAACTTGGCTTTGTACTTCTGTCAAAATCAATTGACCGTATATGTATGGGTCTATTTCTACACTCTTTATTCTGTTCCATTGACCTATGTGTCTATTCTTTTACCAATGCTACACTGCTTTATTACTCTGGCTTTTATCAGAAGTCTTGCAATCAAATCATGCTCAGCCTGAATGCTTTTATTTTTATTTTTTAAGAAATTTATTCTTTCTCATTCCTTCAGCTTTCCATATAAAATTTATAATCAGCTTGTCAATATCTGCAAAATAATTCTGCTGGGAATTTGGGCTTGTAAAGAATTTATTGATCAGTTTGGGGAGAAATGACCTTCTACTGATACTGAGTTCCCCAATTCATGAGCAACATGATTTATTTCTCTGTTATTTCAATCTTTGATTCTTTCTTCAACGTTTTGTAGTTTTGAAGATACTGATCCTAGACCCATATGACCTTGTATTTTGTGATCAAGTTAAGCACACTTTTGAGTGGTAAATGATTATTGGTCAATTTCCTGATATTATTTAATATAGATAATCATACCTAAAAATAGAGTTTTATTTCTTCCTCTCCAATCTGTACACTTTTTATTTCTTTTTATTGCTTGATTGCACTGCCCAGAATTTCCAGTATGATATTGAATAGAAGTGGAGAGAGTGGACATTCTTGCTTTGTTCCTGATCTTAGGAGGAAGACATCCAGCCTTCACCATTAAGTATTATGTTAGCCATAGTTTTTAAAGTATAAATGTGTATATATATGAATGTATACTATGTTTTAGAGGATTGTATTAGTCAGGGTTCTCCAG
Organism: Panthera uncia; assembly: GCF_023721935.1. Taxonomy (NCBI): domain Eukaryota; kingdom Metazoa; phylum Chordata; class Mammalia; order Carnivora; family Felidae; genus Panthera; species Panthera uncia. The sequence continues at coordinate 56,459,024 of NC_064810.1, read as the reverse complement.
AGAAACAGAACTAATAGGAAGAGATTTATTATGCGGAATCATGAGATTATGGATGCTGAGAATCCTATGATTTGCCATCTCCAAAGCTGGAGATCTAGGAAAGCTAGTGGTGCAATTAAAGCCCCAGACTGAAGGCCAGGGGAGCCAATGGTGTGAGTCCCAGCCCAAGGACAGAAGGAGACTGATGTCCCTCAAACAGACAGGCAGGAAGCAAAAGGGATGAATTTTCCTTTCCCCACCTTTTGTTTTATTCAGGCCCTCAATGGATTGGATGATGCCCACCACACTGACAGGGGAGCAATCTAGTGATTGAAGACAGGGGTCCAGGATAAGAGAAGAGTGACCTGGGCTTTGGATGACCCAGTGAGCCAGGGGAGGAGACTAAAGAGTGCTCGTTTGGAAAGCTGTGAGGGAAGTGATGCCTACCACAGGAAGCCCAGGTTTCAGTAGCGGCGAAGGAGATGAATGGCATATCCCATGGAAAATTTTAAGGAAACGGAAACATTTCCTTGGAGTACCAGTGCATGGTAGCAATGAATAAGGTAATCAACATCAAGGAGAAGACAAAGGGCGAAGGGGAGATCTAAACCAAATGGAAATGAGGATATGGAGGAAGTAGGTGACTTCGGCAGGAAGTTTGGAGATGGAAATAAAATAACAAAATTAAAGCTGAAAAATCTCCACCATTCAGTTGGATCTGTGGTTGGAGGCACTTCCTGGCGGATGCCACTTTGCTCCTCAGATGACTGTAAGGCCTTAATGCCTCAGCAGGAAGTCTGCCTCTGCTTTGCGGTGAGGTCACTAGCAATTTATTTTGCCTCTTGGAAAAGTCTTTCTTTGCTAACCAGCTAGTAACTACTACTGGTTCCTAAACTCCTCCTCCAAATTCTATAACCTCCTTCCCATCCATATACTGAACTTCTGTCATCCACAGATGTTTCGGTGCCACTTGGAGAACGAAACATCACCTCTGGAGGGTTGCGTGACTTCAGTCAATTGTTCAACCTCCCCCAGGTGAAGTTTCTTCAGCTGTAAAATGAAGTGACTGAGCTAGATGATCGCAAGGGGTCTTTGTGGCTCATTCTCTAATTGTATCCTTAGCATAATCATTTCTGTAAATCTGTTTTATACACATTTGGAGAATATAAACAACACAAGCAGCCTGGTGAATTACTCATCCAGCCCTTGATCGTGAACCAATTCCATGTGCATTATTACCAGATTCAGCAAGAGCTTCCAGACCAAACTATGAATATTGGAGAGATACTGCTCATGAGTAAATTGTGCGTTAGGAATTGTGGATAGGGAGGTGGAAGCTATGCTAAATCTTTCCAACCCAAATTATATTCACCAAACTGATGATTTTGGCATTGGCAATGAATGGCACCTGTTTTGCAATTGACGATTAAGACTCTGTAGTGGGGGCAGGGTGCATGAAATTCTAAACCTTTAAAACTTAATATAGAGGTACATCAGACGCAGACAGCATTTAGGGAGTGACTGTATAATGAGTGGGTAGAAACGTAAAGATCAACATAATATTGCGGGAGCAACTCAGTTATTTGGGTTTTAACAAAGACACTCTAGAGACCCCATGAAATGTTCTTTATATTTATACTAAGACTGATATTTAGGTGTGGAGCTACTGGATTTAGAATATTGAGATGCTTTCAGGTATTTTGAATGTCCTCCCCGAATTCTCCATGCCTGGGTCCCTTTTTGGGGACTTTCTGAACCTCCTTATGACTCGGCAACTAATAGTATAATATTTGCAATATCTTGTTCCCATGCATGACTGACACTGATATCCATGTGTCTGGGCTTTACAGGTGATTACATACTTTGATTTCTAACTCTTGTCCATACTTGGAACCATTTTGTTTTAATTTTTTTTGAAATTAGTTTCCAACATTAAAACATCAGGATATTTCAGGTGAAATTAAGATTTCCTATTTTTCTTGATAAATCAGAAGATCTGATGAGACAGGGTCTGTATGCCAACATGGTAACAGTTGTCTGGAGCTGCATCTTGCTGCCATCTCCAGATCAATGAATAAGCAAACAAAAAACCTCAGACATTCTTGTGCTTTATTTGTTTATAAGTAAAAAAATAAAGGGAAGGTGACCTAAGGGAAGGTGGCCACACTTCCTGGTGTGCCTACAAGAGTCCTAGTTTAGTCCTATTGATCTATAATTCATTAATATTATGCCCTTTGTCATAAAAAATGTCCTAGTGTAGATGAGCAATTATATGGTTATGCTATCTAGAGGAATCGAATCTGTGTTCTCTGATGTAAGGAAAATATAGCATTAGCTACAAAGAATTTATATGCTTAAGTCATATTTTTATTTGGGATATGATCATTTTATATACAAATTTTATTAAGTACCTACTAATTGCAGGGTGCTGTACTAGAATCTGGGGATAGAGTGAGATCAAAAAGAGAACATATAGAGGACAATCTGTGTTATGGGAATACATAGAGGACAATCTAAACTTGTCTATACAAACCAGAGGGAGGCTTCCAGAAAGAAGCAGAGATCTGACAATGTTAAGGATTTCCCAGGTTGGAGGGGAGTAGAATGGGAGAAAGATATTCTAGAGAAAGGGAATTACATAGATGACGTTCTCACCATAAGAATGTGTCAAGTTCAAAGACTGAGGAAAAATCTCTGTCATTCTACAATAGTCTGGACTAGGAGAAAGAAATGAGGAGTGGATTGGAGATACAGGTGGAGACTTGCAAACTGTGTTAAAGAACTGATCATTTATCATAAGGGCAATGGGCAAAGATTTTGTCAGGGGAGTGACAGGACTATATTTGTGTTTAGAAAGATCACTCTAGATCAACTTGTAGAATGGCTGGGAAGGTCAGGAAGCAGTTCCAGTAATTCAGGGAGATAATGGTGGTATGGCCTAGAATAGAGACAGTTAGACAGATAGAAATGGGTAGACCTAAGAAGCAATTAGAGGGTAAAATTGGCAAAGTATAGTGGTCAACTCAATATTGGAGGTCAAATGTGGGGAGGAATGAAGGACTATTTCTAGACATCTAGCTTAAAAAATGAAGTGGATGGAATTTCCTTTCATTGAGATGGGAAAGACTTGAAAATAAAATAGATCTGGAGGGGGAAAAGTCAGTCAGTTTTGGACAAGCTGAGTGTGGAGTGCTGAGAGACACTAGGAGAAGAAGTCCAATAAGAAGTCATATATATAAGATATTAGACTCTATGGCAAAAGAACAGGCTGGGGCTATAGATTTCATCTATGGATGAAAACTATCTTGATACATTTTATACACAGAAACAATCATGATACAGTGCATTCAGGGTTGTAATGGAATATATTAAGTACAAGCAGAACATTATTTGATTAGACAAATACATACTGAGTATTTATTATGTATAAGACACAAGGAGAGTATTTTCAAGAAAAATTGGCTATAAAAAATTAGATTACACAATCATTAGTAGAGGTTGTGGGGTTGAGAGGGTTTTGCTTGTTTGTTTTAAACAATTGACACATTGATCATGTTTAAATGTTGATGGAAAGAAACCAGTAGAAAGTGAGAGGCTGAAGATCCCAGTGAGCAAGCAAAAAGAACGGTAAAAGGAAGCTGAGAGGAGTTGAGAAAATAAAATTAGCAGCAACCCCAGACATTGAGTTAAAACTCTTTTTTTTTTTTTGATTTAGAGGGACTATCTCCTGTTAATTATGAACTATGTGATTAGCTTTTAAAGTAATACAAAGCACAAACAGTCTCTAGTGCATTCAAAATCCATTTACAAACAACCCATTCCCCTGTCAAAAAGACATTTCTTCATCTGAGCTTGTCTTCTGGGTCACCAAATTAATGACATCTTCAATACTTTTTAAAGTTAAGTATGTTCACTTGGAATATTGCTAGGTCCATTAACAGTAACTCTCCCCACCCACCCTGCCCCCACCCCCAGTTTATGTCCTTGAAAGGTAGCTCTCAGATTTTGTCAGGACAATCTCTTTAATCTTCACATCACCTGCTCTTACCAATAGCTTTTGAATTCTTATTAAATTAATCTGACATCATTGTGTAGGACCAATGCGCACACACACACACACACACACACACTAAAGCTATGGAATTCAAAGGATCTTTCTTCGTTCCCAGAAGGCCAGAGGTAGGATTTAAAGTATTAACTGATTGTTGTTCTTATTTAGGCACTGAAGGGTGGCTTCATTTTTCTGGAAACTAACGGACTCAACAGCTCCAAACAGCTTAGGCAAGACCTCAAATGAAAGGGAAAAAAAGAGAATAACTTGACTTCTTTGTTTAGCTATTTCTTTCAAGGAACTCACAGGACATCACATGCATGAACTCATTAATACCTGAGAATTTTCTCATACTGTCAAAAGCATTTCATAGTTAGAACAAGGAGATATTTGGGTAGTCTTAGGAAAGTTTATCAGTAAAAGCCCAAACTAGAACAAGAATCCTTAACTCCTTTGGTGGTCTAACATTGGTTATGTTGTATGAGAAAGTTTCCATTCTATGGGGTTCCTGGATGGCTGAGTCAGTTGAGCATCCAACTTCGGCTCAGGTCATGATTTCGCAGTCCTTGAGTTCAAGCCCCACGATGATCTCTGTGTTGACAGCTGAGGGCCTGGAGCTTGCTTCAGATTCTGTGTCTCCCTCTCTCTCTGCCCCTCCCCCACTCACACTGTCTCTCTCAAAAATAAATAAGCAAAAAAATCTTTAAAAGAAAGTTTCCATTCTAGAACATAATTATCATTACAAAAAAATAATTTAAAAAATCTGGTAATTTGAATAAAACATCACTGAGTCATTGAAAAGTAATCACATCTTTGTTATTTGTTTAGAGTCTTCTGAAACAGCATACAAATAGTTCCTATTTTCTGGTGTGTCTGTTCTTATCAGACCTCTATTCTCCTATCTAGAAGGGAAGTTTCTCGAATCATACTGATGTGGATTCCATTCACATAGCTTGGCCACTATGGGATCTTGGATCTTTTTATTTAAGCTCAGTTCTTTCATCTATAAAATGGAGAATAATGATCTCCTATACATTTTCCATTAACGTTAAATAAGATTATTATAGGGTGTGACACATGGTGGAGACTCCATTATGACTTGTTTTTCCTCTTTCTTCAAAATGGAAATTAAACTTTCAGGCTAATGCACACTCTACCCTCCCTGAATTAGTCCCTTCCATTGTGCCACAGATAATCCCTGCCCCTTACATATTCCCAAATCCATATTCCCTACCCTACTCCATATCTGATTCTTTTATCTTTTGGCTTTTATGTAGTGTCTGTATAAAGAAAGTAGGGAATAT
>NC_064810.1:56318662-56453680 GCF_023721935.1 Panthera uncia | reverse complement strand
ATAATACTCTATTTGTTATGTTGATTTGACACTGATTTTAAATTCTGGAAATATATAGTGAAGAATTCAGAGATGGATTTGTAAATTATCCATACTTTCTCCAGCTTCTTCCCACCTCCTCCCCCCACCATAGGATTGTGGAAAATTGATACAGGGAAATCATTTTTGGGTGATTTCCAAATTTATAGAATGATTGCTTTGACAAATGAGGGCTTTTTTTTTCTGACTTATATTGAAAGGTATTAATTTTACTTTTGAAATATGATCTCTTAAGATGGAAAACCAGGTTACCAAGAAAGGGATGATGAGTTATAGGTAATGGTAGAACAAGCACAATTCCTGAATATCTTTACATTTCTAGATGCTATCAGCTCTTACTGATGGCCTTTTCCAGTATGGAAAGTGTTTAAAACTATCTATATTCATCACAGCTCTTATTACAGGGTGGGAAAAGAGGTATATTTCTACCTGTAACACCTGTACATCCACTTAGTGTATTTGTTGAACTTATTCAATAATGCTGTTGAATAATTTGCAATCATTGCTTTATCTTCAAAACATATGCAGACATTTAATTATAGTGCACAGTGATTTGGTGGTTTTGTTTTGGTAAATAACTTGTCAATCAGGGGATGAAAACCTGAAAATTTAAGTCCCAAATGGCTTATAGTATGGAAAAATGACTAATTTATAAAAAATGTTTGCAACAATTACACAAACGCTTGACTTAGTAATTAGTTTCAGACAATCATCTGCTTTAAGGAAACATGCATTTGTCTAATTTCTCACCATGTTAACAAGACTATATATTTAGTGACTCAAAAAATATGAGCTAGCTATAAATTGTCTTAAGAATAGTTGCTGCTGCCTTTTCTCAGGCACATTATTCTAATGCCTACCCAAGTGTTTCTTTAAAGGAATATTTCTTCTTGAAAATTCCATTAAAATAATATAAAATCAGAAAAAATGTGCATACTTTGATTTTTAGATATTTCTGTAATATCTGTATCTGTATCTATAGTTATTTATGTGTTTAGATAGACTTATAAATAATATATAAGTGTATGAAGATATTTGTATGTTGGCGGGTAGGTGTCTGCATATGTGTGTGTGTGAGCTTTCCATTTCAGTGATCTACCTTTTAAAGGATTAAGCCATTTCTTTGGTTGAGTGATGTCTCTGTTTAAAGAATACAGTTTGTGTTTTTATAATGGGACTCTTGCCCCAGAAATTGATAGAATATATTTAAATCTATTGTAGCAGTTACATAATTCTGGAGGATTTGGAGTACATTTAAACACATTTTTCAACATTTGCCATTGTAAAATTTCCTTTCATATGTGTACTGCTATATTAAGGCATACTACGGTGATTTCTTTTAAATATTTATGAGAGAATTACTTATTTTAACTTATAAGGAAACAATGCTTAGCATAGCAATTTGAAAGTTTTTCTGAGCAGATGAAGTAAACAAAAAGCAAAATTTGTGATTTGTGATCTTTAATGTGAATGCAAATCCTTGTTGAAAGTATTTTGATGTAAAAACTGTACCTTAACTGTATAGCATTGCTGGGGCCCAGCTTTTGGTTGTGTCTCAAATACTAGACCAGTTTCCTATTCTCTTTCCCTGTTTTCTAGCAGCCCTCGAGGTACAAACTCCTTCCCCTTTCTTGTTCAAATGCTCACTATGTAACCTATTTTGGGGGTTGTCTCTACCCATAATGGCTGGTAAATGCTGGCTTTTCTTATACCCTAATTCACTAAATTCTATTGAAAACAAACATTGAGACCATTTCTCCTCTAAGACTTTGGTTATAAATCTTCCCTCAAGGAAAAGCTCTGGGCAAAGCAGAACCCTGGAGTGTTTGCCTTGGGGGTCTTTTCTCTCCAATTTTACAGTGTAGGTAGTAATGAACTACACTGTATCTTACTTGATTATCACAGTGGGAGGGATTGTTTTCCTCCCACATTACAGATGAGGAAAAGAGAGCAGGGGTAGGCAATTGATTTGCCCATTAATCTCTTATGTATGAGAATTTAAACCCAGTGCTCTGAATCTTAAGTCTAAGACTTATTAAGATGTATGTATAATGCCTTATTTGCTTTTGTGTGTGTGATTTGGAATCTATTCCTTTGAAGTGCAATCTGTGGTTCTGAGAAGTACAGAATATTTTCCAGATTTCAGGAGAGCATGCATAGTATAGCCACTTCTGGGAGCGTGCAGCTGGTCATGTGGTTTCCTATCAGCATAAGCATCCCTAAAATGTTGGGTGAGGAATTTGTTAGATTTAGGGGACATTTTGGATTAGGCTGGGAAAGAGAGAGAACACACAGAAATATAGGTGACGTCAGTGGACATAAACTCTGTTATGGGACACAGAAAAGGTGCTTGTATAAGGGAGCATAAGCTAGCAATAGCTTCTGCCATTTGGTTTCTTGATGAGTCTGCCTGGGTTCCTAAAGCAGAAAATTATAAACAGTGATATGGATTGTGGGACCTGAAGACATGTACTTAATTAAAGTACAATGCTGGCCTAGACCACAGAATAAGGTCTTTTCTCCCTGAAAAACACAGAGCTTTACTTTTTTTCTATTGCATTCATGCTTCCTGGCAACAATATGGGTATGAACAATATGGGGATGGAAACATTTCTGGAAAAACTTCCTTAAGAGCAGGAAAGAGGCCTAGGGTTAGGGGGATGGGTTGAGTAGGGTGAGGACAGACTCTCCACAATAGCCCACTGTCAAGGCCATTCTTCTCTCTCCTTGCCCATGACTGCAAGTCACAGTTAATTCAGTTCAACCCTCAAGCATTTACATCAAATGTTTACTATTCATGGAAATTATTATGCAACATAACAAACAACAACTTCATATAGCCTTAACAATTGACTATAAAATTTGCATATCATGTTCAAACATTGTAATGGTGCTGCATATGATGAATTTATTAAGTGAATTATTATAATTTATACCGTGTTTTTCAGGTTTTTTTCAAAGTAATATGTGGATTCACTCAGTAATTCCTAAGTGCTTCTTTGTTCGTACAGAGTTATTTTTTTCCTCAAATATTGGGAAAAAAAGACATAAAAATTATAATTGGTAAAGATAAAAATTTACATAAAATTATTTTTTTAACTTTATTTATTATTATGAGAAAGAGACAGAGAGGGCAAATGGGGGAGGGCCAGAGAGAGAGAGAGAATCCAAAGCAGACTCTGTGCTGTCAGTGCAGAGCCCTACATGGGGCTTGATGTTTATGAAGCATGAGATCATAATCTGAGCCAAAATCAAGAGTTGGACACTTAACCAACTGAGCCACCCAGGTGCCCCTAAATAAAATTAATTTTTAAAAGTTAAAATAATTAAAAAAACCCCACTATTCTGTGGCTCAGGGTCATCTAGTTGGTATATTAATCATGTTTTCCTTTTTTTGTTTTGTATTTTGATGCTTTGACAGCTGGGGCCTTCGAGGGGCTGCCCCCCTTCCCAGGGTTAGCTAGTAGCTAGAGACAGCGAACAACTTGCCTGTGAGCTTACTTCTCAAGGACAACCTAACCAATACAGAGCCCACACCCCGAGCACCTTCGTTCTTGAGTTCTCATGCTCTGGGACACTATCTACCTGCCCCAGTCACCCCAGGTACCAGATAGCGAGGAGCAGCCCTGATACTTCAGAGCCTACTGAAATTATTTAAACTCGCCAATTCGACCTAAGCCTGCTTACCCTGTTTCACTTCTTTCCCATGGAAACCACAATAAAGGCTCTTGCCAAGAGCTACTCTCTCTCCTTCTATCTCTTGATCAACACTGGTACTTCTCCATGTGACCATAAGTAATGTGGTGTAACCCTTCTTGGAAACTGTGTGGCGATAGACTATCTTTTAAATGGCAACGATTTCCTGATCTGTCAGCCTTACTATGTGTTGAATTTTTTATTAATATACTATATTTTTAAAAAGTTGGCAATGTAAAGCACTGCTACTGTGCTTCCAATCTTAATTTTGTATCCCATGTTGAATAATTAGGCCCTTGATTTTGTCTCCTCATTCTGGTGTCTGAGTCGAGTATTATGTTTCTTTCTGGGACTAAATTTCTTCAATGGTGGGAATTTTTCTCACTTCATTCATGCAGGAGAAGAGGACAAACAGAATGTGCACTGTATCTCCTAATAGTATAATCAACAGAAGGCTCTTAAGGAATTTCAGAAATCTTTGTTTGTGCCTCCAGTGATTGAAAATGAATGAATATTGATCAGCACCAACAAAAAGTAATATTGAAAACTGATATCTATCTATCTATCTATCTATCTATTAATGTTTATTTATTTATTTTTAGGAAGGGAGAGTGTGAGCCATGAAGGGGCAGAGAGAGAAGAAGAGAGAATCCCAGGCAGGTTCTGCACTGCCAGTGCAGAGTCTGATGCAAGACTTGAACCCACGAACTGTGAGATCATGACTTAAGCTGAAATCAAGAGTTGGATGCTTAACTGACTGAGCCGCCCAGGGGCCCAAATAATTGAAGACTGATATTTAAAAGAAAGAAAGGAACATACTGATGTGAAGACATCAAGCGAGGGGCCTAATTATCCAATATGTGATTCAAAATAGAGATTGGGTTACAAGGAATAAGAAAAAGTGAGCTTGGTGCCTGGAACCACAGAAGAGAAGCATTAAGTCAACTTTGAAGAAGGCCACTTGACCACGGGTGAAACTGTTTTTATATTTGCTCTTGGTAGAAATCACTTTGGTTTCAAAGTACTAGGGTAGGGCAATGTTTATAGACGTGGGTAATAACACAAGTGGCAAGATTGAGAAAGAGAAAAGACTTATGAGATGGAGCAATTTAATAAACTTGGGAGACAAAACACTTATTCCAATAACACTGCCAATGGGCCTGAATATTGTCCCCCAAATTACTGGCAAGATGAACAGGACATAAACTCGACAACCTTCAATTGTATGATCTGGAAAAAAAAAATTTTAAGTCGTGACTTACACACAGTATTCAAAGAAATTAAAGGAGATAACCTATGAAATCAGAATACACAGTGTTGTGTATGCAGCAAGTACTCAATAAACATTTCCCCCGCTTTTTTCATCGTGATTAGAAAACTTACTAGTTGTATGACTATGAGTAAATTCCTTGATTTTTGTGCCTCACTTTCTTCAGGATAATAACAGAACTCATTTAAGTTTGTTGTAAGGATTAAATGAGGTAATACATGTAAATTTGCTTTTAAAAATAACTGTCATAAGTATTAAATAATCTTCACTATACATATATTTTCTTATTCTGGCATTGCCTCAGGAAATTGTGGTGCATTCTTTTTAAAAATCAGAAGTGGTTATATTTAGAAGGGATTTCAATTTTTCTAGAGAGACAAATGTTACCATAAAATCATGTCTTACATATTTGTCTGCTTTATAAACAGCTCTTAACTCAGGAGAGAAAAATGCTGATATTGAGAAAGAGTAGTAGATTCTTATACCACAAAAATATGTAACTTGAGAGACAGCAAAGTCAGAATGTTTAAAGAAGAGGACTTGGGTTAATGGCCAAGTTTGTTATGATAAAACATTGAGACGGAAGTGCTGATGTGCTGATCAAGACTCAGAATTTAAAGGCCTGAGGAATTCCTTTGACTCTCTTTCCAGTGTGCATGTGGGGGGAGGGAGGAAGGGTAAGGAAATTCAAATAATGAGTAGAGGTTGCAAGACTCCTTGTATTCCCTCTCATAGAGTTTGCTAAGGCTGCCATGATAAAGTACCATAAAGTGGGTAACTTTGGAGAAATTTTTGGTCTCACAGTTCAGCAGGCTAGAAGTTCCAATGTCAAGGTGTCAGCAGCACTGGTTACTTCTGAGGAAAATCTGTTCCATGTCTTTCACTTACCTCCTGGTCATTTGCTGGCTTTGGTGTTCCTTGGCCTGTAGAAGCATTTCTGTGCTTCATCTTGATCTCTGCCTTCATCTCCATATGCATTCTCCCTGTATACCTGTGTCTGTGTCAAATTCCCCCTCTCAGTAAGGAATTTAGTCATATTGAACTGAAGTCACCCTAATGACTACATCTTAACCAATTCTGTCTGCGATAAACCGATTTCCAAACAAGGTGACATTCTGAGTACTGGAGGTGAAGACTTCAACATGTGAATTTTGAGGGAACACCCATTACACCCCTGTTTAGGGCCATTAGTTAGTGGTGGTACTGGAGGTGGCCAGAATCTGGAGATGAAACAGGAGGTGAATTCCATCACAGGAACCAAATGAAAGTCAATGCTTCTAGAAAACACGGATGCATTTTACCTGCATGACTTGGTGTGTGTCATCCTCTCTCCTGGAAAATACTCTCCTCCTTTTCTTCTTATCCAAGTCCTGTCTTTTAAAGCTGAGATCAATTTCCATTCCATGGAGCTTTCTTTGAGAACACCAGCTCCTTGGTCATTTCTATCACCTCTAAATTCTTACAGCCCGGTTGTTAGGAGAACTCATTTGTGTATGCAAACCTATAGGTTGAAATTGATAACATTCAACCATTATCTGACCAACAAAAACTGCAATTTCATGTTTTAACATAATACTTGTACTGTAGTAGTTAAGAGCCTGAGAGTTTCAACTCAGAGTTTATGCCAAATAATAGATCTGGGTCCTAGACTGGGCAAGGCTGCTAACAGTCTATGGCTCAGTTTTCTTATAAAATGAAGATGGTAATGCTAACAGTCTCATGAGGTTGCTATGAAGATTAATATATATATATATATATGATTAATTATATACACAGCTCATTGATATATTTAATGAGCTAATAGATATGTATAGCTCATTAATATATATATATATATATATATATATATATATATATATATATGTTTGTGACAGTGCTCTGGGTATGACATCCCATAATTGTTAGATATTATTATTTACTTAAGATTCATGTTTCACCTGATGTAACATTTTTAGTATTGCAGACATTTTATAAATATTTGTAGAAAGAATGTCTCCTTAAATGAATACATAATGTCGTCACAAATCAATATGCAATGAAGATAGTAAGTGCTTGCCGATAATTATTAATTAATGGTTAATGATTCATTACATTACTAATTGGAAAGATAAACTAAAAATACAGCTGTGCACAAATTGTAACTCCCATAAGTTCACTCTGACTTGTTTTTCTTCATGTTAAGATTTTTTCAAAGTTTTAACTCACTTTAGATAAAAAAGTAGGCTCTGCATTGCAGTCTAACTTAACCAGTCTGTCAGGTGCAAGCTCTTGGCTCTCCCTTTTTCTAGAGTTCTCATGGTTAGCTTTCAATCATCACCGAATGAAAGAACAAAGAAAAGCCTTTAGCCAGTTACTGTGGCACTTGTAATGGAAGTGCCCCATTCGTTTACTTACCTGCGGTGTTTACAACATTCTCTGAAGTTGCGTTGGAATCTTGTCAACCCAAGATTGGATAATCTTGACTGTCCATCAGCCTGAAACTAACTCAAGATTGGTCCCCTGACTCCTTACATTAGTATACTTGTCTCCAAGGATAAAACTATGGACCTGATTGGAGGAAATTTAAACTTAAGTTGTAATATTTTTTCCAAATGTTTCTGTACAGTCTTGAGTTGATAGGAAAGGGTTTGGTGTCTGAGGTCCAGGTAGTCTCTTATTTTATCTGGCTTCTCAAAACAAATCTATTCCAGATCCAGGCTGCTGGGAAATGGATTGCAGTGATGGGAGTCATCCAGTCTCCCGTTCCTATGCAAAGTTAAGGAGCACCTTGGGTTCAGAAAACAGGATGGAATCTATCAGACAGACTTCAGAGATCATCTGCTCCGGTGTTTTCACTTACACATATGGGAACCTGGAGTCGACACAGTGACTGTGGGAGCTGAGCTAGATTTGGGACTTCAGTGGTTACTCTGTGGCACTTTTTGTGTATCTCTGTTTCCCAAAGGGTTAAAATAAAAGATTCAGGCGGGCAATGCTGAAAACTCCAACAGAGCGCATATTTCTAAACTGTAATTACTGGAAGATCTTTAGATTATTAAGATGAATGAGGGGATGTGAAGGACAGTAGTATGGTGATCTATAATCTAGACAATATACAAGGGAAGGCACTTAAAGAAACTCCAGAGAATACTGTAAAATCAACCAGCATAAAAACACTTATTCATATTTTAATGAGATTAATATAAATATTTTGATAGGTAGAATGTAATCAAATTAAGGAGCTACAGATAACTTCATTTTGTGCTCTTTTTAAAAATAGAGATTGAATCCAGGGAAAGTAAAACACAAACACTTTTTGTTATTAAAGCACTTCATTAAAAAGTTCAAACTGTCAGAGAGAAACTTGATTATAGGGAGAAGTGATAACAAAATACCGTGGCCCTTAGAAATGTATTTCTAAATCATAAACATTAAAAATATTCACTTAAAGGAATTTTGATTGGCAGCCAAGAGCTGTAAGACTGTTTCTCAGTGTTTCTGGGAGTCTTTTAATTTGATGTAGACAGAAATTTCTTCTCCCTTTGTCTCTTTTAACTAATTCTAATACTTTTGCATCTGAGAAGATGAAGGGAGGCAATACTGTCCTGACATCAGATGTCAGAATGGTAGGGGTGTAGGCTACCTGTTGGATGAGAGACAGAATAGAGGGCCATTGTTACACGTTTGGAAAAGAAAGTTTGTGTCAGCTGGGGGAATTGAGAGGTTTACAAGAGAGCCTGGAAGAAAGCGTGGGCAGAAGTAGACTGAATTTCTTTTAAGGTTTTCTTTTCAAGCATTCTGAAAGTCTATAGATGTGACTCTTAAGCCATATCTGTCTTGGACAGCATTATTTAAATTCTAAAAGTTCATGCTCATTGTATAAAATTAGAAAATCCAGAAAACTTAAAGAAAATCCAAAATCACTTATAATCCAATCACTCAAAAAATATCTCTATTTGCATTTTAACATGTTTTCTTTGCAAATAGTAATTAACATAATTAAGAACATAATCCATGCACAGGTTTTGGTGTCATTTTTTAAATAAGATTGAGTAAATATTTCTCAACAACCGTATTTTATTTAATTATTAATTTATTTTTTAAACAAGAATTTTTAAAATGTTTATTTATTTTGAGAGAGTGAGAGTAGGGGAGGGGTGGAGAGAGAGAGAGAATTCCAGACAGGTTCCAGACTGTTAGCACAGAGCCCCATGCAGGGCTGGAACTCACGAACTGTGAGATCATGACCTGAGCCGAATCAAGAGTGGAATGCTTAACCAACAGAGCCACCCAGGCACCCTCAACAAGCATGCTTTATTTAGGCATATGGATGTATCTACATTTATTTAGCTACTTAGTTTGCATTCAACATTTTTGCTATTGTGTTTAGAACCACAGTGTTTGCGACTCTGGTATTTTCTTTAGGATAGATTGCTGGACTGGAAATACTGGGTGAAAGGATATTTTCAAAATTTTCTCTCCTGACAGGTAATACCAGTGAATCCAGTGTAGTTCCCTACAGCAGCATGGGAAAGGTTAACGAATTTAGGAAATTGTAAGAGGAATCTACACAGATTTGAGCCAGGTGTGGACAGAGCCATACAGGGGTCTCAAGAAAGAAAGCTGGAAACAATAGTATAGGGGTGGGCATCAGGATTGTCCTTGTCCAGTGCCTTGTTTGTGTTTCCAAACCCTGGCTGCACAGGGGAAGGATTTTTTTATAACTTTCTATTTTGAAATACAGATTCACAGGAAGGGGCAAAGGAGTATAGAATATAGAGAAAGCCCACGTACATATTACACAGTTTTCCCCAATGGTTTCCTCTTACATAATTATAATGCAATTTCTAAAATAGGAGATGGAGGTTGGCACCATCTGTGTATATGGGTCAATGTCACTCATTGCATGCTGGTCCCTCTAACTACCACCACAATTAAGAAAGAGAAACATTCCATTACCACGAAGATCTCCTCTGTGCCACCCCTTTATAGTCACTCAGCCCCCAACATCCCCAGTCCCTGACACTAATCTGTTTAACATCTCCATAACGCTGTCATTTCAAAAATGTTAAATAAATGGACTCATACAGTATGTGGCCTTTTGAGATTGGATTTTTTTTAACCCTGCAAAATAATACCTTTGAGATCTATTCAATTTGTTGGCTGTGTCAGTAATTCATTCCTTTTGATTACTGAATAGTATTCCTTCGTATAGATATACCACAGTTTGTTTATTTACTTGTTGAAGGACATTTTGGTTGTTTTCATTTTGGGCCTGTTAAAAACAAAACTGCTATAAACTATTGTGTATAAGTTTTTGTGTGAAGACGTATTCATTTCTCTGGGATAAATAAATGCCCCATGGATGTAATTACTGTATTGATGTTAAGTATATGTTTCATTTTTAAAGAAACTGTCAAAACATTTTCAAACTTACAATCCCATCAGCAAGAGATTCAGTTTCTGACCAGCATTTTATATTAACACAATTAAAACAATTTTTTTAATGTTTATTTTATTTTTGAGACAGAGAGAGAGAGAGAGAGAGAGAGAGAGAGAGAACAGGCAGGGGAGGGGCAGGGAGACATAGAATCCAAAGCAGGCTGGAAATCACGAACCGCGAGATCATGACCTGAGCCGAAGCTGGCGCTCAACTGACTGAGCCACTCAGGCACTCCTGTACTGTCACAATTTAAAAATATTTCCTGCAGCATCAGAATCATCTGGGAACTTGTTTGTAATGCAAATTCTCAAGCCCTACCGTAGACTTACTGAATCTTGATAGTCTAGGGTTGGGACTCAGCAATCTGTTTTAACAAGTCCTCATTCTAATGCACCTTGAATATAAGAATCACTAACCTATAAGGTAAAAACAAGAACAAGCTATTTGGACAGCAGACATCCTCAAATTCGAAAGGAGGAGAGTCAGTCATGATGTAAGCATAGACTCGGTGGTGCTACCTAGATAACAGCTCTCTAGGATGGGGAGAAAAGGGGCTAAAGAAAACACAGAGAACTGTCTCACATCTTTAAAAACCTCAAGGGCCAAGGGTCTGGGTTTAAGGAGTGGCTCTGGGAACAAGTGACAAATGCTTAGAACTCTGAGGACACCTGCTTGGACTGGCCATGGAATATGTCTAGAGGGATGTTCTTTAGCGTCAACTAGTTTGTATTTTAAAGTTGATACAATCTGGAGAACTAAACTTACTTCAAGTGATATTGAACTGCAAATAATCTGGGCCACCCTAACAATCTTTAAGTTGGTGTTTACAGTTCATGGTGTTTACAATTCGTGGATTTATGTAAGTACACTAATACTTGCTTGGAACATAGGTGGATGAAGGTGGAGAAACTGGGGGATAATCAGAGGGAAGAAGTGAAAGGCTACATGGCCTGGGGTGGAAATAGACACTGTTTTACTTGGGAAAAATATGGTCGAACACATGGTAGCTGGAGGGTCTGATACAAGTGTATCCCCTCTGCTTCCTTCTCTGTAAAATGGGCATGCTTGAGTCTGGCTACGGTGAGATAGTCATGGATCACCCACTGGCTTTTATTTTATTAATTTTTTTTTTTAATTTTTTTTTCAACGTTTTTTATTTATTTTTGGGACAGAGAGAGACAGAGCATGAACGGGGGAGGGGCAGAGAGAGAGGGAGACACAGAATCGGAAACAGGCTCCAGGCTCCGAGCCATCAGCCCAGAGCCTGACGCGGGGCTCGAACTCATGGACCGCGAGATCGTGACCTGGCTGAAGTCAGACGCTTAACCAACTGCGCCACCCAGGCGCCCCTCACCCACTGGCTTTTAACTGCAAGTTTTGCTCATACCTTATTAAAACTGCTTAATAATTTTATTGTCACTTGGACTATTTGCTTGCATTTATGCTGCATAGCTTGTTTTATCACTGAATATAGTTCTCTTGCTTAAATATGTTCTGAATGATTCAGATAGAAATATCTTTGGGTGTGAAACCACTCTTATATGGACACAAAGCTTCCTTTAGGGTTACTATCCAAGCTCTAGAAATATTATCATTTTTTTCTTGATTTCATTTAGCTGTAGAAAAGGTCATTTTTGTTTAACAATCTATCTATAACACCTATAACAATTACAGGCACATGGTAACATGGGCTTAATAAATATTTGCTAATCACTGAATGAATGAACAAAATGGCAGCCAATGTTTCTTAAGTAACCGGATTTGCCTCTGACCTGGCCCAAATTTGAAGTTAAAGCATTGTTTTAATTGGAGAGATCTTATGCAGCTAGACCTATAGGTCACTGTCTTATCATATGCTATGGCACTACACCTGGACATTCAAGTAACTTCTATCAGTCTTTATTAACAGGAAATCTTTGGAAGCTACTGTTTCCCCATCCATAAAAAAGCTGAGGATGATGACGTCCTCAGGATGATGGTTTTCTTAGCACCAGAGCCGTTACACGGCCAATGTTCTGCAACCAAGCTGAGCTGTAGGGTTGTCTGTGGGGAAACCTAGCTTCCATGTATTTTATTTCTTTTTAGATAATAGAGTAAACATTATTCTCTATTTAGACCAAGGATGTTGCAAGAGAATAAATGTCTTCCTATGTGGAAAGGGGAAGCCAGCTGTCCAAGCTATCCTTGATCTTGGAGTCAGAATTGAACTTTGGGAGTAGGTGGCATTTGAACCTTGAGTGAAGTTGCCCTTGTTGTGTGTGTACCACTGTTACAATGCCCTGCAGAGGCTCATGGGCTTGATCCACCATTGGCAAGGATCTAATGTCATTTACGATTGACCAGAATTCAAAGTAGGGTATAAACCATTCTTTATTCTTTGCCTTAAATATTTATTTCTTAATATTGTGCAGACTTCTCAGAAGTACTAGAAGTCTTCTCTCCTTTTGATTTTTTTCCTCTCGTCTACTCCTCTTTCTGTACTTAATCCTGTAGAAATGCCCTGCGCTCCTACTGGTAACCTCTATTTCACATTGATCCTTGGGTTTCCCAGAATGGAGACAAATACTGCTCGACAAATAAACGCTTCATATCACCAATATCCATCAGCTCTCACAGAAAAATTTCTATCAGTTATTGAGTTTAAAAACACCCTTGCCACCTAGGGTGAGGCTAGGGTGGGACAAAAGGCTGAAGCAGGCAGAGGCCTGTGATTACCATCTCCTTGTCTCTTGGGACTGAGATTCTCTTCATGCTCTAATAGTAGTTTGTCATTGCCACTTGGTGTCACTTCGGAAGCCATCAAATTTTCGCTGTAGTCAGTGAAGTCAGCACACTATAGTCTCATGTGCCGTGGAAAATGAAAGAAAATATCATCTCTCATTTCTTCTTTTGTTTTGAGAGAGAGGAGAGAAAGAGAAAGTACAAGTGGGGGAGAGAGGCAGAGGGAGAGAGAGAATCTCAAGCAGGCTCCATGTCCAGTGGGGAGCCCAATGTGGGGCTTGATCCTACAACTCTGGGGTCATGACCTGAGCTGAAATCAAAAGTTGGACACTCAACTGACTGAGCCACCCAGGCACCCCTCAACTCTCATTTCTTAAATCTGATTCTCACAGAGAAAGTTATTCTTTAAATCTCATTCCTAACACTGAGTTTACCCACCAACACATTGATTGGCTGGGACAACTTAACAAGGATTTATTAATAACAGTAAACAAGGAGTTGTCAGGACAAGAATGGGACACTGGATAGATAGGTACCTGTGGGGGTTCTCATGAGCGTGCAGGGAAGAGTGCCATAGCAGACCTCTGGGAGCCACTGGCTTGACTATATCACAGTTTCTCTTTCTTTGAGAAGCAGACGAGATTAACTGCCTGAGAGCACTGCCATTATTCTTAAGTGAGTTATTGCAAGCCTATGTGGTAGGCTGTCTGCAGGAAATAACCAAGATGCCAAAACAAATGTTTAAGAAATGACGTTTCCAGAAACTGAACTCTTAGGAGTTTACTGGCTTTCTCAGAAGAGGAAAATTATGCAAATATGACCTGTTTATTCAGATATTCAATTTAAACACTTTCTTCAGTGTGACTATGCAAGCTCCAGAGATATGACATATCATTTTTGTCTTTAAAAACATAGACAAACATGTGTGGAGGACACTGCTGGTTTCTATTAGCTTTCATTCTTTCTTTCCTTTTTCCTAAAAGAATCCTTTAAAAAATTATTTCCAGATATTTACCTCTTCCTCTACCAGCCATGTACCTCTGGAAAAACTGATCACATCGCCAGCTTCTGTAGTGGATTCATTGGATTTAAGATAAGCCTAGTGACCCTTTGAGAAGGCTCATGAGCCAATTTTGGCCAGTGAAATAGGAAGGCAATTTTTCTAGGGGGATCTGGAAATAGTTTGCCTCATTTCAAAGACAATTCCACAAGAGAAAATAATATCTCAAAACACTGTCATGTCTAGATATGTTTCCCCAAATTCTGGGTGCCATACTGCTCTAAGTCTAAGGGTAGAGCCAATGTCCAGGACAGCTGAACTGAGCAGAGGAAGGAACCTGGGCTCCTGATGTTATCATTGATCTGCTACATCAACCAATCCTGGAAGGTCCCCATCTCTGGACTTCCTGTTATGTGAGATAATAAACGTTTTCATGGCTGAGTCTGTCTGAGACAGGGTTTTAATTCCTCATGGCTAAGAGAATCCTAGCTGAATTGATACCCTAGTGTATGGTTGGGTGTGGTATTACTTAAACTAATGTCAGTATATTTAATTTATTTTTAAAAAGTGGACAAAGGAAGTGACGTGCTTATCTGATTCCAAATAGGACCAAAAAGAATGGGGTGGGGGTGGGGTGGGGACAACAGAGGTCAGAATGAGAAAAGAATTTGGATATTTGGTGTGAGATTTTCATGTGAATATTCAGAACACCTTTTCATCTTCCAACTGTTGTGGAAGTCTTTAAGATCTAAATATTTGCAAATTTATTAAATTCTTTCTTCGCCCCTTGGCTATTTATGCAAGAAAGTAAGAAATGATTTGCTTTCATAGACTATTTCATACATTCTTTTCTCTTTAAGACAACTGTGCTTTGCAAAATAAATACTTGTTTCTTGAATATTGATGAAGATATGGAAAAAGACATTAGGGATATGTTGTACTCTGAAGTTGATTGAAGTTTACACAAAGAACGTGCTGTCTGTAATTTCTTGTCCTAAGCCAGAGAGTACCTTTATATTTTATCTCATTGCTAATAAGCCACAGAACATTTAAGGCTCTGGTTACTGTTTTCTCTGCCTCACAGACACATCTGGATTCTCTGACTCTTTCTCTTTTCATGTTGTTCTTTCTTTTACTCTTGCGTCAACTCTTCTATAAAATCCTCCTTCTCTAAGCTACTTTCAAGCAGGTCAGCTATGCTATTTCATTTTGAAGTCATTTTTGAAGTAACTATTTTTAAAATAGCAGTTGATTGCTTATGTTTGAATATGATTGTAAAATATTCAGTTTTATTACCAAAAAAGGTATCTTCATGAAAATTCTATTGCATAATTTAAAAATTTAAAGGTATTATAAACTATGCAGATTATTTCTCAAAATAGTATGCTTTTATAGATGTAGTTTCATCTCATTTTATATAAAATATATGAGACACCAAATTTTAAGATTAACATTTTTAGGGACAGTAAATATCTGTGACCACATTATAGTCAAGCATACTTTAATTTTTTTTTTTAAGTTCATTTATTTATTTTTGAGAGAGACAGAGAAAGAGAGCACGAGCAGAGGAGGGGCAGAGACAGAGGAGAGGCAGAGGATCTGAAGCAGGCTCCGTGCTGACAGCAGAGACCCAGATGCGGGGCTTGAACCCACGAATTGTGAGATCATGACCTGAGCTGACGTCAGGTGTTTAATTGACTGAGCCACACCCCTAATTTCTATTCCTTAATAATTGGCGAAAAATAATTTAAAAATTTTCTATTTATTTTAAGTGATTGCTTTTACTTGGGATGGTAATAGAAGTTTAACAGTGGTAAAACATTCAGATTATTTTTTAAGTTCTGATTTATTTATGCTTTATGGTATTTTTTTTATTTCATGCATTTTCCTTCTGAATAATTACATCTCAAAAATATGTCGCTTTAAATTCTGAAATGTTTTAACTTCCACACAAAGTTCTACTTTCAGAAATACATTTTATTATTGCAGGATGTTTAAGGAAATTAAAAAGAAAGCTGGAATCATATGGCTCTTTAAAAAATCTTATTTTTTTTTCAAACTCAAATGTACCTTGCCATCAAAGAACTTGTAATTTCGGTTTAAATAAAAAAAAAAAACCTTCACATTGTTTGAATGGGTTCAAAATGAGCTGCCTCATCTTTAGGGGTTTCACGTTTTTCTTCTCCCCTTCTCTTGTTTTTAAATGCTTAAATCTGACTTCCTGGAAATTTACCCTGTGCCCTATTAAAATGAGTTCTATAGTTAAGGAAATTGGGAAAATGCCACATACTATTCCCTCTTGATATTAATAATGCACGTTGGCATATGAAAGAGTCAGAGAATCCCAGTAGTAAAGACATTTTATTCAACCAGCCTTTAATCACAGGGCCGTTACTTCCTGTCACAGCTGTGAGCATCCCATGGACCTGTTTTCGTTTGACACACTTTGGAAGATAGCATTATAAATAAATCTTCCCATCAGTTGGAAGAGCCATTGGAGCTTTTTTTGTTAAAACAGAACAAAACAAAACAAACTATAATTTGTGTAGCCATTGAATTGCTTTATTTTATTTTTTTTTAATTTATGTTTTAATTGGGAATTGCTGCCTCATGTTGTCACCGGAATCCTTGGTGACAAACCAGTGCCACGGTACCGCTATCGACGGCTCAGCCCTGGAAAGACTGAACTCGACTGGTTACGAGTTCTTTTAACACATTTCCTCATTTATTAATTGCATTCTCTGTCAGTAGCTTCATAGGGTGGGAAAGGATGAGGTTTCCATCAATTGTTGCTGGATGGTTTATGGGGGAGAGTGGAGACTTGGCCAAATGATTAGTACAAATTGAAGGGTAATGATTATTTCAACGAGGCCAAGGAAATTTTTTTCCTCACGACAGAGGTCATTTTTAAATGTTTTGTCTCTCACATTGTTACACATAACAGTTTCTAAGCGTGACAAGGGAGAGGAAACAAAGAACACAGTGCCACATGCTGACCTTCCTACAGCCTTGAGATTCTGAAGATGTGCTCTGTGTTCACATGGGCTGTCACTGCATGATCTATTGCTTGATAGAGAAAGAGTCTGTATACTCTGACCCCAATTCCTTCAAGTCTGGAACAACGCTTCACATTAGAAATTTTAAATTGACCTATCAAGTTACCATTAACTTCCCACATATATATAGAGAGAGGAAATGTTACTCAATTTATTTAAAAGAAAATACTTAGTGTTCAGGTTGCTTTGCTCATTCAAAACGTGAAATTCATTTTGTTTCTTTTTGCTTTTCATACTTCTCTAATGTCCATTCCTTAAGAAAAATCTTCTTTTTCAGATTCAGCTTCAATAAGGCACACTGTTAATGAGTTTTCTTTTTAAATTAACACCATAGTGTGACTGAAATCAGAGAAATTTCATAAAAGTATGTAACTAAAGTAGCACTTTCTCTTAGGGTGCTAGGAGTCTGATTTGTACTGGTGTTTTGAAGTGACCCTAGTCAAAATAGAAGGTGTGCCCCAGACAATTAGTTTTCTGTTGTAACTTTTTCACATCTTATCATTGAATTTAAAGGCATGCAGAAAAAGGAAGAAATTTAATTTAAAAAGAGAATTTAGGGGTGCCTGCGTGGCTCAGTAGACTAAGTGTCTGACTCTTGATTTCTGCTCAGATCATGGTCTCATGGTGTGTGGGATCCAGCCCCATGTTGGGCTCAGCACTGACAGCATTGAGCCTGCTTAGGATTCTCTCTCAATCTCTCTCTCTCTCTCTCTATCTCTATCTCTATCTCTATCTCTCTCCCTCTTCCTCTCTCTCTGCCCTTCCCCTGCTTTCATGCATGCACTCTCTCTCTCAAAATATAAGCAGACTTACAAAAAAAAAGAGATAATTGTTATCAATTAGTCTCTTTGTAATTTTGGAAATATGATCATTTATGCATCCACTTTTTTCCTTGATTCACTGACTCAGTGAACATTTATGGAGCATCTGACTTTCCCATTTAAACCTTTGTCTATCATTGGATAGATGTGCTGCCTGTCTTACAACTTCAGCTTCTACTGGTCCTGGGAATATGTCATGCCCTTGTTTCCTCTTGGGCTGTAAGGCCTTCCCTTCTACTTTTTCCTATTTAAACCCTATGCATGATCGAAAACAGTTCTAATTCCATTATATAACATAGTATATATAGTCTCTTAGGTACATATTATATTTAGTCATATCATTTACCTGTAAAATATTTGTCTTCCCAATTGCATCATTACATTGTAAAATCACAGAGGCCAGGGATCTCTGTTAGTATCCTTCACAGCACCAAGAACACAGTACATGCCCAATAAATGAATGTTATTCAAC
The DNA here is from genome assembly GCF_023721935.1 of Panthera uncia. Classification (NCBI taxonomy): domain Eukaryota; kingdom Metazoa; phylum Chordata; class Mammalia; order Carnivora; family Felidae; genus Panthera; species Panthera uncia. The sequence continues at coordinate 56,435,183 of NC_064810.1, read as the reverse complement.
GCACTGATTTTAAAAATTTTTTTGGGGGGATGCAATTCAGTTTAAAGAAATGGGCTATGGTATCAGACTATGTAGATGAAAATTTCAGCCCTGACATTTATAAGGTGTACTTTTGGGTAAATTGCTTAAATAAATGTCCTCCTCCCCCCCCCAATCATCTGTTAAATGAGGGTAAAAATAGACCCCTCCTCCACACACACCATATAGTTTTATTGTGAGAATTTAATGGCACTGCATGTAAAGTATACAGCCAACAGTGCCAAGAATTTGATAAAAATTCAATGAATATTAGTTGTATTGTTACTAACGCAGCTAAAACAATACTCTTCTTTCCATCTGAAATGCAATTGTTGGAAAGAAAACTATTAGACAAGACTCAGGAGTGGGGGCTAAGTAGATTAGGTCAGAGTGGGAAATGAGAACGCGATAACGCTAATAAACCTCTTGCATGTCTAATTCTTGTCTTGATATCTGTTTCTTAGAGGACTCAAACTAACATAGTCATTTCAAAATTGGTCATTTCAAAAAAACACTGTTCACTTCCATTTACATATCACATATATATAGATTCCTGTCTTTTGTTTAGTTCCATTATTTTGATTCAGAACATTCTGCTCTTTATATTTCAGTACATTTGTTAGCCATTATGTAATAGGAGACCTCAGTCAATTCCCCTTTATGGAACTAAATAATCTATAATTAGAAGTAGATTGAAGACCCATAAAGAAGTGACACTTTTTTCCCCATGAGAAATAAATGGATTAAGAATCGTTGAGTCACAAAAAAAAAAAATCATTAAGTCACACCAAGAATGTGTGCCTTCCTTTGTTATTCAGCAAGAGGATGTGTAATGCTTACAAAACTCCTATAAGAAGCTCCTCATTATCCAGAAATTCTGCTTGTTTACAGCTCAAAGTTTCTACTAGACAATGCAGAGAAGCTGTCCTACAGCATCTTAACTGAGCTTAATGTTTGGATGTCACATTGAACCCACCTCAAATGAGGTAAGAGTAGTGGCTAGATATCACTTAAGGGTCATGACCTCTGTCACTGGGAGGTAAGAAAGGAGGCCAGATAACCATTCTCCTTGAAGCATCTGCTGTTCATGCATCAGAGCTTGTCTTTGGGGGCACCATGTGTCCAAGCAAATTTATCAACATAGGAATCTGGACTTAAGATGTTTGAAGTAAAGCCCATCTTTGGCTAAGAGCTAGAAGCAATGCAAATGTTATTTGAATGCCTTGGGTAGGGAACAGAGGAATAAGAAAGAAATCTGTTGGGTTTTGTTTCTGGGTAGCTTGAAACTTCTATTTGGTGACATTTAAAAAATCACAGCAAATGGCTAGCCCAAACAGGGGAGCTGCTATCCACTTTCGCAAGGTTCTAACATTTTGATCTGTTTCATTTATCACAGAATGAGCCCCTCACCTCATTCAAGCTACCTTGTAAATACAATTCATGAACACATGCACAACTTGTTAGAAAATTAGGATTTTGGAGAAGAGTTTGTGATTATGTCTGCATAGATATCACTATGCTTCTTTCAAGATTACAAGAACACTTAGTTCTCTCAAGTGGTTTCAGAAAGTTTGTTTACTGTCTCCTTTTTGAAGCATCAGCTTTTCTAATCCATGAACATCCCTAGATGAGGTAGGTGGAGGTTGAATGACTTATGCACTTTGACAATTCTGTAAAAACTGTGCAATCTACATTCTTTGATGATGTCACCATGGAAGAATCTAGGTAGGGGATGTTGCCTTTTAAAAGTTGGTTGCCAATAACTAATAACAATAATGTACTTGAAATCTTCTTTTAAATAATGATCCGGTAATTTATTTATTTATTTATTTATTTATTATTTTATTTATTTGTTTAAGTTTATTTATTTTGAGAGAGAGAGAGAGGGAGAGAGCATGTGAGTGTATGAGTGGGGGAGAGGTGGAGAGAGAGAATCCCAAGCAGGCTCTGCCTTGCCAGCCCGAAGCCCTATGTGGGGCTTGAACTCACAAATCATGAAACCATGATCTGAGCCGAAATCAAGAGTGGGATGCTTAACCAGCGAGCCACCCAGGCGCCCCAAGAGCTGTTTATTTTTTTAACATCAAGACTGAATGAGGTGAAATAAGAGTAAAATAAAAACAATATTCTCACAATCTTGATTCTGTGTGCCCAAGACACAAAATGACTATATTATGGTCTGTGTTGCTCAACTCTTATCATACTTCAAGATTTCTTTGACTATGTTTAAAAAAAAATGATCCTTGCAGAACTGAATTCTCTCAATTTCTACAGGTTTCTCAAAAACTGCTACAATATTAACAGGAAATGTGTGCACTTAATTTTAAGAGAATTGCAGATTATTTTCCTATAAATGGTTTACATGAGGAAGATGCTCACTTAGTATTTGTCAGTTGTTGAATCTGTCCAACCTTTAAAAAGAACACAAATTATGAAGTCATAGAACAGCTCTTAGCCACTCCCGAGATCACGTCTCTATGTTTCCATTTTACCATGCTTTCATTTTGTAATAACAAAATCTCTATCTGGCATTTGTACATGTTTTCATGTGAGTTTTTGCAGATGGTACAGTGATGTAATGGTGAAATATTAGAGAAGGTAGGGAAATCTTAGATCATCCAGTTTCCAAGTAATCCCCTATCAGAAGCATTTATGTCACCTGGGACACTTGTTAGAGATGCAAATTCGCAAACCCACAGAATCTGAGATTTTAGGAGCCCAACAACTAATGTTTTAGCAAGTCCTCTGGGTGATTCTGAGGCACACGGAAGTTTAAGAACTGCTGATCATAGTCAATCCTTTCATTGTATGTTATGAGATTGAGACTGGGACTAGCCGAGTTCTTTTATTCCATACTCTCTCCAGGGTCTCATATCACACATGGCTTCACTTTCTTTATGCTGCTGGCTTCCAAATAGGTATGTCTGGACCTTTTCCCTAAGACCCAATCAAGTGCTTACTTGGGTGTTTCACAGTGCTTCGTATTTACAGGTATAAACCCCTTTTCTTCTCCTCCAGTGTCACACATCTCAGCAAATGTGCATGCTTTTACCCAGCTGTTCAAGCCAGAAGCCTGGGAATCTTCTTTCACACTTCTCCCTCACCCTTCTTTATGTAATTCATCATAATGTCAGTTCTACTTCTGAAATAGCTCAAAATAATTCTCCATCTCCATTGCTACGAGGACAGTGCAAACCATCATCCTTCTCCTTTACCTCCTCAGTCCCCCATTCCTCTTTTGATCCTTCCAGTGCTTTCTGTAGGGAGGAGCCATAGCAGTCATTTCTGTCTAACAGCTTTCTGTTGTACTTAGGATAAAATCCCAAACCCTTCAGGTTGCTTACAGAGGGGCCAAGAGCTAATGTCCCTTCTGAACCCATCACTCAGCACCTTCCTTTTATTTCCTAAATGTGGTAGACTCTTTCTAGTGGTTTGACAAATACCATTCTTTCTGCCCTGAAAACGGTTCCCCCGACTCTGTACTCAGCCTCTTCCCACCTTCCAAAGTCAGCTGAAATCTCTGGTCCTCAATGCTGGCCACAAATTATAGTCACTTAGGCAAGATGTTTATTTATTTATTTATTTATTTGAGGGAGGGAGGGGAAGAGAGAGAGAGTGTGCATGTGGGGGAGAGAAGCAGAGGGAGAGAGAAAACCCCAAGCAGGCTTTGCAGGGTTTGGTCTCATGACCCTGGTAGCATGACCTCAGTCAAAATCAAAAGTCAGACGCTCAGCTGACTAAGCCACCCAGGCACCCCACTTGGGTAAGATTTGAATAAATAATGCTACCTAGACCTCATTCTTAGATTCAGTTCCTTTGATCTGGTGGAGAACCAGGCACTCATAATTTGTAAAGCTCCACAGGTGATTTCTATGTGAAAAGTGAAGGACGACCAGCTCAAATGTCACTTTCTCAGGCCTTCCCTGATTCACCAGTCTCCCTGTTAGAATCCCTATTTTTTTATAGTATTTGTTGCATATTATATGATCATATTTAACATTTACCAGCCCTGATAGATTGTAAACTTCATGAGGGCAGAGATTCTATCTCTTTTGTTTCCTTCTATCTCTAGCCCTGAAAGGCGTCTGGCATAAGGTTGGTGTTCTATCAACGATTGCCAAATAAATTAATCTACAAGGTTTTAGAGCTAGCTCATGGCAGAACCCAGTCTAAAATCAAGCTTCCATGACTTCTGTTTCTCTAATGTTAGAATGCAGAGAATCTAATGGGTTTTTTTTTAATCTTCCATGCCCCAACTGGGACAGTTCTCCTCTCTCCTCAGCCTCTTCTGGTGGCAGATAATGTGGGCTGTTAGCTCAGTTCTGTTCCTCTTAATAGCAGCTCCACACCAAATGGCTACATTTTGCTTCATTTCTGAATGCTAAATGCCAGATTGGTTCTAATGTCTCCTGAGGATATCCTGGACTCTTCTAATGAAAGAAATACCATGGCATTTTTATGATACTTACATATGCTTTAACATGAATTTCAATTCAAATCTTGTGATATAGAGGGCACGTGGGTGCCTCATTCAGTTAAGCCTGTGACTCTTGATCTCTGCTCCGGTCATGATCTCACAGTTCGTGGGATCAATCCCCGTGTTGGGCTCCATGCTGTCAGCATACTGCCTGCTTGGGATTCTCTCTCTCTCTGCCCTTCCCCTGCTCATGCATGCTCTGTCTCTGTCTCTGTCTCTGTCTCTGTTTCTGTCTCTCTCTCTCAAAATAAATAAACTTCAAGAAAAATCTTGTGATGTAGACAGCTAGTGGGAAATAGTAGCTCTTTGGGAAAAAGCTGGTATTAGATGATTTAGGTAGTTTATAGTCACATATGTACTATTTTCCTCTTTAATGTTCGATCTTATATTCTGTTATGTTTTATTAATATGTAGCTGCAACCAAAAAGTCAAAGACACCAGTCGGACAATACTCCATTGGAACGGACAAATTCACACTTTTTGAATAATGACCCCCTTTCCCCAAATAACATAACCACTTGGTAATAGTTGGTTGGTAGATAAGCACTGCTTGTGGATATTAATTATTATTCAAGAGGCCATGGTGCTTCTTTTTTTTCTGAAAAAGGAATCAAACTCAGTGGCCAGCTCCAAGCTATCTTGTCAGCTGCTAACGTGAACATGTTCCTACATCACATTATTTATTGTTCTATTTGGGTTGTGGTTCTTAAAACAGATCCACAAAATTTCCAGGGTAGTCCTGACTTTAAATATCCTACCTTACTAATGCCGTCATGCTTTGAAATGCCCTGGGGATTTTCCACATTGAGCAATAAAGAGGAATGACTCAAGTCAGAGGTTGAAGAGAAATAGAAAATTCGCAAAAACATGCATAGGTACTTCTGCATGCTTTCCTAACCACACTCTCTGCGAAAGCCTCCCTAGTATTAAATGCCAGAGCAATTGTTGCCTTTGCCTGAGCAAGGCAAAGCTGAGTCACAGATTCAAGGTGATAAGGATGGCAAATATTGCCAAGTGTAATTGAAAGCAGTTACTTGCCTGCATTGCTAGCATTCTTTGAAGTGTGTCCAAAAGGACATTATATTTCATTTTAATGTCAAAATGAAGGTAAAATTCAAGAAAACGTGTGCTTTCAAGGCACTAAGTAAAAGGAATACCCCATTTGAAAAAATAACCAGTAATCACAAGTGATATTGTGCACATTGTTGAAGCAAGATAAATTTTATTGCTTTCACTGGGAATTTGATAGGCCTTTATATACTCAGACAAAGAAAAATTGATTTATTTTAGGCTCTATTAACTTACAGGTAGAAAGAGGAAGACTTTATTGTTATTATTATTTTTGTAAATTTAAAGAAGATTTTCTTACTTTTAAGGAAATGATCTTTAAATAAACATGTTCTAAAATTACATTTTTTTTAAATTTTTTTTTTTAACATTTATTTATTTTTGAGACAGAGAGAGACACAGCATGAACAGGGGAGGGGCAGAGAGAGAGGGAGACACAGAATCGGAAGCAGGCTCCAGGCTCTGAGCCATCAGCCCAGAGCCCGACACGGGGCTCGAACTCACGGACTGCGGGATCGTGACCTGAGCTGAAGTTGGACGCTTAACCGACTGAGCCACCCAGGAGCCCCTAAAATCACATTTTAATGAGAGTTTGTGAGCAGAATAAGGCCAGTAGAAAGACTCTACAGAGCAGTGATGGCTAAGAGGATATAAAGGTGTTTGGCATGAGGAAGGACATTAGGATTCCAAACACAAAGAGATTATGTGAGTTCATTGCCTCTTTGTTATGTACAAATGCTACAGTAGAAAGTTTGTTTTTCCTTAATATTAACTTTCGGGCCACAGAAACACATGTATCTCTAAAATGTGCATAACCCTAGTACAAAATCAGACTTGCCACTGTTTTTAGGAAAAAAGATAAAATAAACAAACAAAAAAAACAGACTAAAGTTTTGCTAAATCTAATAAGATATTATCAGCCCTACAGTAGCGAAATAACTAAAATTACAACCCATGTTTAAGTGGTTATGTTATTGAATTTTGCATTTCACATAACTTTATTTTTTCAAGAAAAAGTAGTCATGTGACATAATTTTATATTATCATATAACCTTAAATATTAATTTAGAGGTATGGAAAACTAGTTTTATTAAGGTGTCTCAAATTTTGTCATGAAACATATAGATAATAAAAAATATGTGATAACTTTCTATTTGACTCCTGTTCTGCACTACAGTAACTGATTTTTTTCAGTTTGGAAGTAAGTCTTTTAACCTAGAGAACTTGGTTATCAGCTCTAGGGAGTGGCCATGGGGTTAGAATTTTTAGACCTTGGTGTCTAGAGTTACTTACTGAGGATAAGGTACCACATTAAGTGTTGTGGCATACAGAAATGTCCAGAAAATGGTCCTTTCTATAGAGAGGGATCTCATCTGATGAAGAAGGCAGTCATGAACACAATTAATCACATAATCAAGTCAGGTGGTAGGTACTAGTGCTGAACAATAAAGAAAGAAATTTGGGGGCAAGTAGGCAAATAAGGTTAATTCTGACTGAGAGAAGCTGCTTAGTGCCTGGCATCTGACTGAAAAAAATTACTCTTTCTATTCCCATGTTGTTTAGTAGTATGTCTTGCACATACGAGGTAATCAATTGTTAGACAAAATTATACCAGTACAGACGTTTGAGCCATCATCCGTGGGGTAGAGAAGGCCTTTTGTATTGTTTCTGAGATAGATGCCGGCTCGCCTTAATTTCTCTTGGGGGCTTGAACATTAAAACAGCACATTTTAAGATTAAACAGTCAGCAAGGTAATTTCCTCTTAACCTTACAATATTTTTTAAAGAAGTTTTTACCGAATATTTTCCATCAACAGAGTATGCAGATCTTGAAATGACATGATCTGGAAAGAACTAGTGAAAAACCAGGTGGCTGAAAACATTGTCTTTTTCTTACTTAAAATTCTGCAGCTGAAGGTTAATTTCTTGGTTAAACTCTCAACTCCTTTTGAATGTAAATGTCCCTGGGAGCGGCCACATGTAATTCTGTTACAACATCTAAGTCAATAGATTCCTTTTCAGACCACTGATGTTTTTGTCTGTACAAAGCCAGTGAGGTATGTCCAGGGAAGTTGTAAATATTCATGGAAGGTAGGGGCACCTGAGCCAGTGTGAGACATCCGTAGGCAGACCCAAAGAGGGGAGCAGAGTTTTGGAAAAGGAAAGAGAAGGCGTGTTTGCCAAACCTCATTTGTCCTAACTATAAGGCTGTTTCCCGTGTATTATGATGGCTTGATAAATCTAGTCACTGCATTCTACAAACATAAGTCCTTCCAATTGATTTCATTGAAATTTAATTTAATTTAATTGAAGTTGAAATTACCGGAATTGAAAACAATTGGAGAATCTGCAGGTTGTGAGGCAGGTCAAGAAAAATCCCTGTTCAGGTCAAACTCAGAGGCTGCCTCTAGAGAGAGTGATGCTGGTTAATGATAATATGATGGGTCAAATAATTCATTGTCACACGGAGGGGGAGAGGTGGGGAGTTCCACACCACACATATGGAATAAGGTGATCTCCCAAAAGAACAAATGTATAAACTACTTAAAATAGCCCACTCTTCCTATTTTTATCCCTTCTGATTATTAATGGTAATTCATATATGTCATATATTGACCTTGAGAATAAATAATATACTGTATATAAATAGCCAGCATTTATTAAACCCCTACACTGCGTAAGGACAGGTGGCAATACCTGTCATGCAGTGTCCTATTCAATCCTCAGCATTGAGGCTCAAGTCAAGTGACCTAGATTCACACATAAAGTTAACATAAAGCAGAAAGCACGATTTCAAAGCAGGACAGTCACAGTCTGATTCAGAGCTCTTAACCATTCTGTACTATTGCCCTTAGAAAGAGATGGAAAGAAAGACAATTGGGGCCTGGAATCTGCCTTGCCTTCACTCCACCTTTGTGTGGGCCACTTACTCTCTGATGGACAGCTGGATCAGGAGAGCACATTACATCAGTGCGACAGCTCCTCGAGCTTAAACATTCCATACTTTTCTTTACCTTGGGATTTATTAGAGGTGGTAATGCGGTGGGCATTATCCCAAAGGGAACTTGATCTCTTACTTCATGATAAGCACATTTGGCAAATGAGAAGAATGAGCCATTTGCTCTCTTGCCCATGTGGAGCTCAATGTTCGTGACCTGTGGTCTCCCAGAGCCTGATTTTTCTGCCGAGCCCCTTGGCTGTTAACCACAGCACATGCCATTGCCATACATGGATGGGGCCTTGGACTGCACGGGTTAACTGGGATTACCAATGACTGTAATGTTGGTGTCTTGATCCTCAGCAACTAGGCTTTGAAGCTGAAGGGCAGGGCACAAGCATACTTACGTGTCTTAATTTGGTAATAATAGCGTGCTTTTCTGATGACAAGGCATGCTGTGAATATCCAAGTTTATACTATGCATACTGTTGATATTTGATACAATATTAAGTTAAACCATGGTTTGTCCATTTGTCTAAGTTTTGTCACTTCACCTCCAAACACTTGTCATGAATAGACTTGGGATGACGTGGAAAGTAATTAAGAATTGGACCTTTTACTTTTCTAGCTGAAGTCATACTTTTGTTGCCTTCTTAGAGATTTTCAAATGATTTTGCTTATCTTTGCTTACCCTTAGTTGTTAGATTAAAATGGATATAAATTGGAGGTTGCTCTGAAGTTACTGTTGTGATAGACAGATATCATAGTATGGATTTCTAGACCCATAGAATATTAGCGCTGAGAGCAATTTTAGGGATCAGTTAGCCTAATTCATTTGTCAGGACAGTTTCTCCTATCTTAATGAAGTATATAGATGTTAGCATCAGAATTGCCTTCAAACTCTTGCCTTGCCCATAGTAGCTGTGCATCCATGGGTGAGTCATTGGACCTCTCTTAGCCTAAATATCCTCATCTGTAAAAAAAAAAAGGGGGTCAATTATACCTATCTTTAGAGATCTGTGCAAAGTAAAAACATAATATGTAGGAGAGTGCTTAGCCTCAGGGCCTGGAACAGAATATTAGCCTAATAATTGTGGGGTTTTTTTTTTCCTTTCTATTTTAATTGTATAAAAACATACTTTGTTTCAATTTTAAATTAAAATAGTTATATCACGAATCATTTAAATAAGGTTATAAGATGTACTATCTTTTATCATAGCCCTTTCTTTCCTTTATTCTGGGGATGTAAGAGTAGCCATGAGATCAGATGTAGGGGTTTGGATGGAAAAGGACACTGGTGGGAGAATACATGAGCATCAGCCTTCATTCAGATTTCTAGAGAGTAGATGCAGGAGTAGTGAAGTGAAGAAGGAAGAATGAGCTCCTGAAAAATTTCTGGGGCGGAAATGGGAATGGATTTATACAGAGATCAGAAGTATAATTTAAGAATACTATGAAGGGTAAAGATGTAAGATAGACTCCATGACAATAAAAAATAAAATCCTTTAAAATGAATGGCGTAAGCCTACTCAAAATTTTTCATATTCTAGAAACCATGTAGGAGACAGAAGGTGAATACTTGAACTAAACTAAAAATAGACTCATCAAATACATTGTCTGGAATTCCATGAAGAAGGTCAGGGGCAAATGTTTTCCTTCCTGTATCTTTTTCTGCAATAAAGATATAAATTGTAAGATTTAGAAACATGGCTTCAAAATTTTAAAACATTTATCAATGTTTCTACTTAAGGCGAGATTAATCCATCATTCATTCATTCCTGCACACTTTATTTTATTCAACAAATATTTACTGAACGTCTGTTGGATAATGGGGGAGATTCTTGCCGGGGGGAGTAAAAACTGACAATAACCCTGGACCTCTCAGTGTTTAACAACGTGGTAGGGAGAGAAAGGCAATAATTATGCACAACATAAAATTATGGGGATGGATGATAGGTGCCACACAGAAAGAGAAACTTAAATTAGGGGGGAGAGATAGGGAGTAACAACCAAGGAGCGGGCTGTGGTTTTAAGCAGTGGGGGTGGGGATGCCCCTAAACTGAGAGTGCTTTGTATTCCTGAGGGAAAGCCTGGAGGCCAGTGTGGCTAGGACAGAGCTGGTAGTGAGGGATTAAGTCAAAGGGGACAAGGTCAAAGAGGTAACAGGAATCTTATCCTACATACCTTATAGAGCATTTTTTAGGATTTTGACTTTTACTCAAAATATAGCAATTTATTTATAATAGTTTAAAGAATGTCAGCAAAGAAAATTAATTCATGTAGTTGTCCCAGAAAACTCTCAGGCCTTCATTTCTTTCATCTTTTCCAAACCAGCTTCCAGAGCTAGGTTTCCCTTCTCTGTCCCCTCTGACACTCTTTTGGTCCAGACCCTTGCCATCTGTCACCTGGACTCTTGCATTAACCTCTTAACTCCTTTCAATGCCTCTGTCTCTGTATTATCTCAAATCCATCCTTCTCACTGTCACTGATAGCTTTCAAACCACTAAACTGTTTGTGTTGTGCTCCTGAAATATCCTTTGAAGTGTATATTTTTTTCTCAAGTCTGGCTCCTTACCAGACTATCCACAGCCTAGCTTGTATGCCCACTTCTGGTCTCAACTATACTACTCCTCTACATGGACTCCATGCTTTTCAAATATGCTCTGAGCTTTCACACCTTGGGGCTTGTATGTACACGCTCCTCTGCTAGCATGGTTTCATGTTCTGAGTCTATTATTCTCTTATTCAACCTTGAGACACAGCCACAATTCACCTGAAAGAGCATCTGCCACCTTTCCCAAGTAGAACCAATGGATCTTTTTACTGGGCGCTCATAAAAGTGTGTCTTTCTCGGTCATAGCATGCATTACTCTATAAATCACTTTTACATATGTTTCTCTCTGCCAGATTCTAAGCTCCTGAAGCATTAAAGCTATGTCTTATTCCCTTCTGTATCCACGGTATCTAAGGGCCATGCCTAGTAGTTAGGAAATATTCATTTTTATGTGTATAGATAAATATATTACTATATGAATGGGTATATGTGGGTAGTTGGATATAGCTATGTTCAAAAATATTAACATGAGCAAAAGTAATCAGAGGAGCTTATTAGATGTTTCTATTATTAAAGTTTGCAAAAATTAATTTCTTTGCATCAAGTATTTTGGCCTTGGGATTTGATAAATTGAAAAGGTTGAACTGGACCTTTAAGAACCCTTGAACTCTAGAACACTTCATTCATTCATCCAGGCATATTTAAGTGCCTGTTATGTACAGAGCATGCGACTCCACGAAACTATGAATCATTTTTATTTTTAGTTTTGTATTTGACTTAAATAGTTTGATGAAGCTATAAATGAATGTGTGGTATTTCTTTTTAGTCTGTCATAAGCTCATAAGATGGCATGTTCAGGTGTACCCTAAACATACAGCATTAAGGGAATTCAAGTGAGAAAATGGATACTAGAAATTTAAAATAGCATTTGATGCTGACTGACATCTTAATACTGCTAGGACATGGAAAAACTCATGTCATCCTTTCTACATAAGATAAAGGGATTTGGAAGAATATCTTGTTACTGTACATGCTGGAACATATCCATAGCATCGTTATAATAGCATTTCAGCCTCCTCAAACAAGTTCTTTACATTTAACAGATGAGAAAATGCATTGATATCTATACTACTTGAACTTGAAATCTCATAGAGTGAAAGCAGGAATGTAATTTATAGCAGAATTCACTAACTTAAAATAATCTTCAATCTGTCAGTATTTCCCCAAAAGTAGAATTTCTTTTTTAAACAAAGAATCCTGCCTGTGAAGAGTCTTATCAATATAAGGCAAAGGGAAACAAACTAGAAATGTATTTTCTAGGAGTGAATGGAATTGGAGAGTATTTTAAATTAAGAAATACTAGTTATAAATCATTCTTTCTTTTCTTCTTTAACTCTCATCTCTATGATCTTCAAAATTTTTAAGCAGAAATATGCTACCATACAATGCCTATCAAAAGACGATTTGGATCCAAATTAGGTATTTCATAGAACTGCCTTTATATATCTGTCTTTATATTATATGTCTGCCTTTATGTACTGGGTGTGATCCTGTTGTTAACCAAAGAAATGGTCCTTTGATTGCTGGCTGTGCAGAATTTGTCACCATGTGCTGCTCTATAAGTAAAACTATATGGGATTTTTATATAGCAAAAAGGAGCATCTGTAGAAAGTGAGGCAAATTCCTGTATATACCAGCTTTCTGAATTTTATACTGTAATTCCTTGCCTCTAGGCCACATCTTCTGCATTCTAAAATAGTCCACAAATATTTCATCATCAAGGACCTATAAATATATATATATATATATATATATTTAATCAAAGTGCATTCTGTGAATAATAATTCATTTTCTTTTATTTTTTTAAAATGTTTAACGTTTATTCATTTTTGAGAGAGAGAGAGAGAGGGAGAGAGAGAGAGAGAGAGAGCATGAGTGGGAGAGGGGCAGAGAGAGGGAGACACAGAATCCAAGCAGGCTCCAGCCTCTGAGCTGTTGGCACAGAGCCCAACACAGGGCTTGAATCCATGAACTGTGAGACCATGGCTGAGCTGAAGTTGGGCGCTTAACTGACTGAGCCACTCAGGTGCCCTGATTTTCTCCTTCTTTTAAATGAAGCAAGTATATGGTCTTCTCCCTGCCTTTCTAAGCCTATCTTGACCACTTTCCTCCTTATTATCCATTAGCTTTACTGTTTTTCTTTTTCTCCTTTGAGTCACTGAACTTGTTCCTACCTCAAAATTTTTGCTTGTGCTGTAACTTATGCCTGGGATATTCCTTATGGAGATTAGTGATTCTCAACTGGGGGGCAATTTTGCACCCTAGCAGACATTTGGCAATGTCTTCAGACATTGTTTTTCATAATTACTGGGGTTGGGGATGCTACTGGCATCTAGAGTATAGGGATGAGGGATCCTGCTAAACATCTTTCAGTGCACATGACAGTCATATCTCTCATATTTGCCACCAAAATGTCAATATTGCCAAGGTTGAGAAACCTGTCTTTAGATTTCCTCATAGCTTTTCTTTCTCGGCATTTAACCTAGGTTTTAGCTCAGACATTACCTATCCAGAAGAGGTCTTCTCTAACCATCCAATATAAACACTTCCACCCCTCCTATTGCCTCATCACTTTTTATTCTATTAACTTGGTCTTATAGCATTTTTTGAGCTTAAAACTTAATATCATGGTTATTCAATATAAGCTATATACAATATAAGCTTTGTCTCATTTGCTATTATACTCCTTATAATATATACTCCTTATAGGAGTGGCTGGCACACAGTTGACAATAAATATTTTGAATGAATATTGGAAGATGGATGAGAACAGTAGGTCATAACTCAAGGTTATATATACTTAGCTCATGAAAATTTTAGCTTAAAGAATGAAAAAACCTCTTCCAACTCTCCTATGTAATACAATGGCAGAGAATGTGTGCTTTCTACATGTTTAAAACAGATTGGAGTGGTGATGCTTTCAATAATGGTAGAGTAGCTTCTATTAGTCTGTACTTCTCACAGATAATTATAAACTTAAGACAAAAATTTTTTTAAAAACTAAACAAACACATAAATAACTATTTGAAGTCAATAGAGAGTGACAGACACCTGGAAACTGTAGCAGAGTTGACCCTTGAAAGAGAGGCACTGAACTGGATGAGTCCGACTTTTATGTGGCTTTTCACTTGAGGATATTCCCCAGTTCAAATGTCATGGTGTGACTAAAACTCAGTGGCAAGTTACAGTCATACGGGCTTGAGGATCCAAAGCATGGAATTCAGGGCTGCCAGAGTAGTGGAAAATGAGGGGGGGGCGGGTGGAAATCTTGGAAAACAGGCTGATCATAAAGGATGAAGTCCAAAATCTTTTTATAAACTTTGTTCAAATTTTGGCTGATTCCTAAAATGCAGATACACAGGAAAGACTATAAGAAGATGATTGGGGAAAAAAAGTAGCTGGAAGACTAAAGATGATCACAGGAAGGCATACATTGGAATTCGAATTTAGTCAAGGTGACCACCTCTGATAATAAAATCAACCTTTTTCAAAGGATATATAACCTATAATCTCTACAATGTAATACCCATAACATCTAGTGTAAAATAGAGAAAGACATATTAAGAAAGAAGAAAATAGTAAAATGGTATCCATGGTCAAGGGAAATAACAGTCAGTAGAGACAGATGAAGAGCTGAACCAGATGTTGGAATTAATAGACAAGGACTTTAAAGTGGCTTTTATAAGTATGAAAAAGATATATACAGAACCATGGCCACAATGAACACATGAGAAATTTTAGCTTAAAAAAGGATCGCATGGAAATTCTGGCACTTAAAAATGCAATATTTAAAATGGAAAAATTTACTGGATGGGCTTAACAAAAGAGGCCAATAGAAATTACTCAATTTTAAGGGCAAAGAGAAAACAGAGCCTCAGTAACAATAGAGTAGTGGTTTCATTTTT
The DNA here is from genome assembly GCF_023721935.1 of Panthera uncia. Lineage (NCBI taxonomy): Eukaryota > Metazoa > Chordata > Mammalia > Carnivora > Felidae > Panthera > Panthera uncia. The sequence continues at coordinate 56,420,163 of NC_064810.1, read as the reverse complement.
CTCCTCTTGGTCTCTGAGCTATTGGTCTCAAACTTTTACTTCTCCTGTTACAATCCTGAGATTATATTGTTATTTTTCTTCAGTTAGCTTTTAAAATAGTCAATTCTCTTTTGAAGGGCTTTAAATAACAAGAGAAATTTATATTTACACATGAAGTTATCATTTCTGGTGTTCTCCATTACTTTGCATAGAATCATATTTCCGTCTTGTATCATTTTCCTTCTGCATGGAGGATTTCTTTAAATTTTTTTGTCATATGGGTCTGCTGGTAACGTATTATTTCAGTGTTTGTATGTCTGAAAGTGTTTATTTTGCCTTCATATTTCATAGACTTTGCTTTTTAAAAGTTCTGTATCTACAGAAGAATTAAAAGATATTATGAAGAGTTCCTGCAGATCCCACACCCAGTTTTCTCTATTATTAACATTTGACTAGTATGATACATTTCCTAGAATCAATGAAGCAATAATCATACATTACCATTAACAAAAGTTTATACATATTTTCTTTATTTTTAGGTAATGCTTTTTAAAAATTTTGTTTTAGGGCCCCACCCAGGAATCCACAATACATTTTGTTATTATGTCTCTTTAGACTCTCTTGGCTGTGACACTCAGGCTTTCATTATTTTTGATGACTTTACTAGTTTTGAGGGGTACTGGTCAGGTATTTTGTAAAATTCCTGTCTATTGGAATTTGTTTGCTGTGTGTGTGTGTGTGTGTGTGTGTGTGTGTGTTTCATCATTAGACAGTTGCCTTTACTTTTGAGAGAAATTTTCACTGGGTAGATATGATTGATAGATTGATAAATTTTTTAAAAAGTATTTTCAAAGTGTTTTCCACTTTATGTATTATGCCATTTTTCTCAGGATAACTTTAGGATTTTTTTCTTTATTACTAATTTTGAGCAATTTGTCTAAGCTGTGACTTAGTGTAATTCCTTTCATGTTTTTGTTGTTGTTTTGGTTTCATTGAGCTCTTGGACTGGTGGATTTAAATATTTGGAAAATTTTGGCCATTATGCCTAGAGATATTTTTCTACCCCCTCCTCTCTCTTTTTTTTCCTTTTGTTACTCTAATTACACTTATTTTAGGCTGCTGGAATTTGTCCCATATCTCATTGATACTCTGTTTATATTTGGAATTTCTTTTTTGCTATGTTTCTTTTTAGATAATTTCTATCATGTCTTCAAGTTCATTAATATTTTATCATGAAATATTTAATCTGTTTTTAATTCCATTCAGTGTATTTTAACTTTAGCTTTGAGACACTGTCATTTTCACCCCAAGATATTAAATTTTAGCCATGTGATATCTTCTATGTCTCTATTTGTCCTTCCTCCAGCTTGTTGAACAAACAGGATACAGTTGTAAGAACTATTTTCATGTCCTTGTCTGATAATTCTAAGGTAAATGACAGCTCTGTTTTGATTTTGATTGAACTTTATTCTCATTATGGGTCATATTTTACTGTTTCTTGCATGTCATGTAACTTTTTTTTTAAGTAGGCTCCACACCCAGTTTTGATTGAGCCCAACCTGGGGCTTGAACTCATGACCCTGAGATCAAGACCTGAGCTTAGATCAAGAGTTGGACTTAACTGACTGAGCCACCCAGCACCCCTTATGTCATATAACTTTTGATGGAATATCAGATATTGTGAGTTTTTACTTGTTGAATGCTAGATATTTTTGTATTCCTAAAAATATTCTTGACCTTTATTCTGGGGTGAAGTTAAGTTACTTGGAAGCAGGTTGATCCTTTTGCCTCTTAACTTTTTAAAATTTCTTAGGTGGATCAGAACAGTATTGAATCTAGGACTAATTTCTCACTAATGAAGCAAGACCTTATTCTTCCTAATGTCCCCAGGAAGGTTTTGTAGTCTGGTTAGTGAGAAGAGGTATTACTATCATTCCTATGTAGACTTTGAGGATTGTTTTGTTTAATCCTTTTGAGAAAATTTTGTCCAGTTTTTGTTAGTTTCCTTACATGCAACGCACTGATCATTATTCTGTAGAATACTCGAAGGGGACCCTCTACAGATATCTAGAGTTCTCTCCCTGTGCTTCTCTTCCCTCCAGCACTCTTCCCTGTGAGCTCTAGTTGTCTTGGTCTCCCCTGATTCTCACTTTATTTTCTCAATTAAGGTAGTCTCCTCTACCATTGTAGCCTGGACACTCTCTCAAGGCAGCTAGCTGGGGAAATTTAGAGTTCACTTCATTTATTTTTCACTTTTCCAGGATTACTGTCCTTCATTGCTTGATGTTTCATATCTTAAAAATTTGTATCTTATATTTTGCGTTTTTCATTTGCTTCAGGTTGGAGGGTAAATTGGTCCTTACCATTCCATCTTGACTATTAGTAAAAGTTCATTTCCAGCAGTGTTTTTGTTGTTGTTTGTTTGTTTGTTTTAAGTAGTATTTATCAGATCATTACACAAGTTTTTGGAAATGCAAAAAATCTTGTGAAAGAAGAACAGATGCGGAGGACCTACATTCTGTTTTCAGGTGTCACTATCGGGATAAGGTAATTAAGCCAGTGTGGTTCTGTTCAATAATTTTTTAAAAATAAATCACAAAGCATTTCAATAATGAAAGGAAATTCTCTTCAACAAACACTGCTGGAAAAAATAGATATCAGTATCAAAAATGATAAACAGAACCTCAACCGGTATGTCTCACAAAATATAAAAATTGATGGCTCATCTAACTAAATGGAAAAGTTTAAACTGTAAACACTCTAGGAGAAAACATTAAAAAAATCTTAGCGGTCTTGTGTGCATAAGTTTTCTTTTAAGACCAGACACAGCAGCAATGAACATTTAAAAATTAGTAAGTTAGACTTCCTCAAATTTAGAAATATATGCTCATCTAGACACCGTTAAGCCAGAGACTGGGAAAGTATTTACTAAACATATGTTTCAAAGAGGATTTATATCTAGGAAACGTAATAATATTACTATGATACAATTATAAGGCAATTGAATAGACAATAAGCAAAAGACTTGAGCAGACGCTTCAAACAGGAGGTATATGAATGGACATAAGCCCCCAAAGTGGTGACCAGTATCATTAGTTCTCAGAGAAATGAACATTGGAACCACAATGAGATGATTCTACATACCCATTGTAATGGCTAAAATGAAAAGAACTGACAATATCAAATTTGGTGAGAATTTAGAATTTGGTGAGAAAATAGAGGAAATGAATGGAAGTATCATTTGGGAGTGCTTCATGATACAATCACTTTAGCAAAAAGGTATGGCAGTTTCTTATGAAGTTAAACACAACCTACTCTATGACTTAGAAATTTCTTTTCTCGCTATTTCTCCAAAAAAATTAAAGCATATTTCCAAAATAAGACTTGTACATTAATGTTCATAGAAGCTTTATTCATAATAGCCCCAAACTGGAAATACTCCAGCTACTCATTAACAGGAGAATTGAGAAACAAATTATAGTGTAACTATATAATAGGAATAAATACTACTTGGGAATAAACTGCTGATATAAACTACCACACCTATGAAACTCATGGAAACACTGAACAAAAGAAGCTAAACACAAAAGAGTGTATATTGTGCAATTTTTTATGTGAAGCTCTAGAATAGAAAAACTAATTCATGGTAAATAAAAGCAGAGAAGTGGTTGCTCTGGGAGTGGGAGGTTGATATGGAAGGAGCACAGGGATCTTTCTGAAATGATGGAAACATTCTATATATTGATAGGGGTGTTGGGTTACATTAATATTTGCATTTGTCAAAACTCGTCAAATTACACACTTAAGATTTATGCATTTCATTATTTATAAATTTTACCTACCCCCCCATAAAAATATTGAACTCTAACTGGTGGGTTTCCTTTTTGCAGTGCTATGATTTAACAGTTCTGAAACTACTTTCTGTGTTTCTAGGATTAAGCAAATGAGTAAGTACAGTGAGAATAATAATGGTAGTCAGGTTTTATACAGTTAATAACAGATTTACAAACATTTAAAGGGGTAAGATTTGAATGTATACTATGGTTTTGGATTGGAATTGATATAGTATGAATCCATAATTTTGAATGAATATGTACATATTTATAATATATATATATGTATATATATATATTTCTAGCACTGTCTGCTGCTGAGAAAACCCAGAAACAATGACAAAACAGTAACAATGAACACAACTGGTGCCCAAGTATTAGTTGCTCCATATAATTCTGCATTAATTAGAACCATGGATTTTTAGGAAAGTGACTAACACTGGGACTGGGACATGAAGAGTTCAAGAAGAACCTGGAACATCTGTGTGCCAGCAAGTGGAAAAAGGCTTAAACAATTGTGCAGGTATATTAAAAGGACACATGACCCATCTTGAGAAGACCTGTTAGCCAAATCTGGAAAAATCAAAACATTAAAATCAATAGTGATAGCAATAGACTATAGCCTATTAAATAAAATAAGAATACATGAGTTCATATTTGCATCAATAAACAATTAAATAAATAAAAGAAGAAGAGAAAGCTCTTTCCGGACTGTAGAGTGGTAGTTAATGAGGTTAGTAATCATCAATGGATTCTAAAACTAGTGAGGGAAAGTTTGATGAGGATTAGAATGATTATCTCCCCATAGGATTTTTGGTTTTTGGTTTTTGTTTTTTTTGGTTTTTTTGGTTACAAAGAAAAAATTAATAATTTAAAAAAATTTTTTTTAACGTTTGTTTATTTTTGAGACAAAGAGAGACAAAGCATGAACGGGGGAGGGTCAGAGAGAGGGAGACACAGAATCCGAAACAGGCTCCAGGCTCCGAGCTGTCAGCACAGAGCCCGACGCGGGGCTCAAACTCACTGACCGCGAGATCATGACCTGAGCCGAAGTCGGGGCTCAGGTAACCGACTGAGCCACCCAGGCGCCCCAAAAATTAATAACTTTTTAAGAAAAAGTATGGTAGATATCATTTTATCTAAGTGATCAAAACTGGGTGTTCAGTATTGGAATGAATTTCACGTGCCTCCTGACATGATACATAAAGAAGAAATAACACCCTTCCTCTTATTCCTGTCCAAGATATCTGACCTAAATTGAATTATGGAGAAACATCAAATAAGTCAAGTTGAGAGATATATGACAAAAATAACTCTCTGTTTTCAAAGTAGACATTTTGAAGAGCTTTTCCAGATTAAAGGAGACTAAAGAGACAATAAATGTAATGTGTGATCCTGAACTGGATTCTGGACCAGGAAAAACATAGTAAGGGATATTATTGAAACAACTCTTAAAAATTGAGTGTGAACTGTCAATTAGCTGATAGTGATGTATGAATGTTACGTTTCTTGATTTTGATCATTGAGCTGTGGCTATGCAAGAGAATGTCCTAGTTCTTAGGAAATGCATATTGAAGTATATAGGGGCAGAGGGACATTATATCTTTAACATACTTTGGAGTGGTTCAGCATGATAGAGCAAAGGGGGCAAAAATGTAAACCATTGGTGAAACCAGGCAAAGGGTGCACAGGAATTTTTTAGAACTTTTTCTTTATGTTTGACATTTTACCAAAATAAAAAAAAGGCACAAAAAGATTTGAAATAACTGAACGCCCCCATGTCCATCTTGACTGTCCATGTGGGTTCAGGACCCGTGACTGGGAATCATTGGTCTGGTTTGTGTATGGGGTGGCCCAAGTGTGTACTCAGAGCTTTTTAACTTCCAACCCTATCATGTTTCCTAATGGAAAGTGGTAATATTCTTTTCTCAGAGAGATGTTTCTATCAGTCATTTGTAAGGCTCTTTTGGAATGTTGAGTAGAGTGCGGACATTATTCTTTCTGAGATGATGGAAACACTCTATGTGAATATTAATATGGGCAAGTCCATTTTCAAGTGCGTTATGTGTGTGTTTCACCTCACAACAATTTAGGAGTTGGGGTTTGCCATCACTATTTTAAACGTGAGACAACTGCAACTTGTTCAAAGGATTTGGGTAGCAAGCAGCAGAATCATAATTTGGAATTGATTTATTTAAAGACAAAACCCAAGGCCTCCATCTGAGGACACATTTCTTCCCTGACCTCAGGTTCCACTTCCTACACTGAGTTGTAATCAGTCATCTCTTTTCCCAGTAGGGAGGGCACTAGGGAGATGAGGATTGTTCTCACTTTGTAACTTTCCTCTTCCTTTGTTTCCAGAACCCAGAACATTGCTTTGTCCATGATTACTTAGTGCAGGTAGTGTAATTATGTTTTTAAGCCTCTCAAAGGCAAAGATCCTGTTGTATTTATGTTTTGTATCACCCCTTCAACCCAGTATTATGCTAGAAATACAGTGCCCCTAATCATGTTAGTGGTAGGTTAGAGAGGTAGTTTGGTGAAACCGATTTCACCGATCAGGTGTCAAAGGAACCTTTCTATTATTTGTAGTGTAATTTTGCCTATTAAGGAAAATGCAATGTTTATTTCATGTGATTATTTATATATTCATTTTAAAGAGGATAGCAAGCTGCTGGTGAAGAGATGCCGTTGGATCTGCTTTATTTCCATCACTTTGGCCCTATGTGTTATTTAGACCCCTTAGCTGATTCTTCATCTGACTTCCCATCATTCATTCATGCAGGTTCTAGTGTGGTGGACAGGGTACGGTAGACATTTCTGCTCATCTACACAGCACACACCACCATGTTTATCACTCAGTGGGCATAACTTTCTGTCCTGCTGTTAAGATTCGGTGTTGATATTCTCCCTGCGAGTCAAGACCCTCAGCACATCTGTACACAATGTGCAGAAATGCAGAGATGTCAAAACCCAGGACACATGCAGCCCAACACTTGACAAGCCGAGTGTTATTAGCATTGGTAATAAGACTACCTGGGTCTGTCTGCAGAGGTCCCTCAGCTTGGGCTCATTTACATTCACTGCACACAGCATTCAAACCTGCCTCTTAAATGAGCCAGCTTCAGTGAATACAATGGAAACCCTGACAGTAAGCTGAAAAATTCGGGTAGAAATCCATTCATCCTAATTAAGAGAACCTCTCAGACCTGCCTTCTGGCAATTAACACACCTGTGTGTGGTCCTATTATTTGAACTGACAACAGCAATCTTAGGTTCTACACACTCAGTGAGCCCTCTTTTCTTCTGAGCTCCACATTCCAGCTATCCTCTCTGTAAATATATTCTCTTTGACTTGCAACAGCAAATACTTCGAACATTTGCATTTCACTCATTACTTGTGCTGCTACAGGCTGAGCATGACCCCATCATAGAAACAAATCCAGCTGAAAACCACCTAATGGCATCGGTTATATAACTATTAGACTTCCTTGAAATATACTTCTTAGGACCAAAAGAAAGAAGTGGGATATTTGCCCCATGGGATTATCTTGGTCTGGTCTCATTTTTCATTTATTTCAGCAAAATGGCTTTCTCTTTAAACCCAAATTATAAGAAACTCAGCTCTTGTCCATAGTAAGAAGTCAGTGGAAAGAATGTCAAACTTTGTATTAGAAAGCATGGTGGGAATTTACAACAGTTTCTAATGCATTTTTTTCCTTGACAATTATCATTCTGACAGATGGAGATTGGAGTATTTAGGAATGGTTGGCAACTAGATTTTTTTATGTGTGGGTTAAAAAAAAATCTCAAATTGAGTTTCAAAATCTCAACTGGTGCCCTTCCTTTGATCTGTCACATTGTGTTGCCTTCCATCACATTATTGCACAACTCCTCAAATTTAAAGGAACAGGCTTTTCTTTTTCCAGGTCAGATATTAATTTGGAAATTTGGTGTGAAGTAATGATGAATAATGGATGAACTGGCTTTCTGAATTGGAGCCCCAGGTTCTGAGGAACTTGGGAAATCTTCAAAGCCAGCTGAAATGTGTGAACTTGATGTCAGGAAGAGACCCACCTGAAGGAACCATTAGCTTCTCCAGCTGCCTGGTCCTCCACTCACTGCCAGCTGGAATTTGTTTCTCTTGGTTTTGAGAGCACATCGTCACATGTGCAAATGGTGAAACCGTTCTAAATTCCATTTTTATCTAGAAATCTTGCTTTCATTACCTGCTAATAATGCACAGCGCTCCTGGCATAGGTTTGGAAAGTGCACCATACTGCTTTCAGGAGTCTTTGGTTTGCTAATATCAACAGCAACCCATTTCTGCTTTCTATGCTTGCTGTTTAATAAGATTTCTTTTTTTTTTAAGAAAAATTTGTCTACTTCTTTGATGAACAAATGACACTGAATGGAGATTTTTTTTCTTCAGAAGACTTGCAATAGCACATCTATAGATTAGGATTACTGAAGTTTGAGTTTTTAAAAGGTCTGATTGAAAGGATATTAGGTGATATAGAAATTCCCACCCAATCATAATGTTTTTATGGTTTTCTAAATTTTCTATAGCTACATCCCTTCTGGAAGAGGCATTCCATGGTAGCCTCCTAGAGGTGATGAAGAAACAGAGATGAATGAGAGTACAATTAGAAAATTTGTAACTGGTTATACTACCCACAAAGGATAATGATTGGTGGCTCCAAGTTATCCTTCTGTGGGACTTTGTAAGCCGTGTCCACCGTGGATTGGTAGGTGGCAGGTTTAATAAACAAGGGAACTTACAAAAAAGGTTGTCTTGGGCAGCCACAAGATGAGTAGATCTCCATGTCTGCCTGCCAGAATCTTAAAAGTTTATACAGAGGTCTTAGATTCAGTCCAGATGGTATCAACAACATATTTCTCTCTCAAGGCTACGTCCTTGAAATGGTATAGCTATGGGAACGGTGGGCAGAATGTACATTCCAAGGACAGGGAAGGGGGTGAAGAGCCTTCAATTGCCTGGGTCCAGCTTGTGCATCAACCAGCAGTCACAGTCTCTCAACGACCTCCCCCAACAGCTCTCTTGGGATATTATTGGGTTTTCACAACTTGTAGGACACAAGCAAACTTGAGTGTGATAAGCAGCAAGCAACATCATATATGTGAAAGAGTTAAAGTTACTAGAGGAATTTAACCAGGAGATTAGAAGCTTCAAATTGATCTGATGGGTGTGTTTGTAAGAAATGTCACATGGAAGAAGAACCAGGCTTTGTCTGGATGCCTTCAGTGAGTTGAACTAGGAACAACGGGCAAAAGTTACAGGGAGACAGATTTGTTCAATTAAGAGCAAGAAAGGCAAAAATGGCAAAAGTTGCACAGGCTGCCTCGCTGAAAACATCCAAGCCAAAGCTAAATGACTGCTTTGAAGAACTCTTGTAGGGAGAATTCAGATGCACAGTTAGATCTGATAGCTGGTTATAGCTCTTTTTGTCCCCTGAAATTCTTCATTGCCAACCTTATAATGATAATGTGTCCAAATGAACAAACCTAGTTAATTTTGAACTTGAATAAGAGATTATTTATCCCTTACACATGATATAGAGGTGGTAGGACAGGAATCCCAAGGAGTCCTTGGCCTTGGACACCTTTAGGAGAGACAATTACTGTTTTGGCTTAGAGACTTTCATTAGTATAGATTGGCATCTGAAGCAGGTAGTTTCTTGGGCTGTCTATAGTTATTTGTGTACCAGAAATCTGTATTCCCTCCTTATCATTGTAGCTGACCAGACTTTTTCTACAAAACTTTAAGCTCATTTGACCATGCATAATTTCACTTTCTGATGTGGAATGGGCTTTTATGGCCTCTGGTTCATGATAAACAGAAAGAAAAACATGGTCTGTGATTGTTTGTCTTCTTCCCATGAGTTGCTTCTCATTCCTTATCTTGAATGGTTTAAAGGATGTGAATTAAAAAATACCACTTGATATTTATTTATTTATAAGACATTGTTTTAGTTGATTTACTTATTTTGAGAGAGAGTGAGAGTACAGGTGAGCGGGTGGGGGGGGGTGGGCAGAGAAAGAAGAAGAGAGAGAATCCCAAGCAGGCTCTGCAATGTCAGCCCAGAGCCCGATGCCGGGCTTGAACTCACAAACTGTGACCTCACGACCTGAGGCAAAACCAAGAGTCGGATGCTTAACCAACTGAATCACCCAGGTGACACTGACATTTCATATTTAATAATATTATACATTATATAATACTAATATTAAGATTCTTTGACATTATGTGGTGAGAGGAAAATAGCAATACAATTATTCCTAAAGTACAGATAACTAACTTTAATTAAAGTGACACACTTTTGGCTCAGTCACCTTGATATGTACATGTTAGGAGAAGGGACAACAAGATACAGTATTAAGGTGAGGAAAGGTCACAGAAATGTTTGGTGACAGTTGACTCAAATTTACTGATCATCAAGATTACTTGGAAATTAAAAATTCTGGGGAAGTTCCTGATTGAGTAGTTTGGAATGGGGCAGAGGAAGCTGCTCTGGGGGTTCTTACGATCAGACGAAGAGAATGCTGTTCTAGACAATTTCTGGTCACAGCTCAAGCAAAGCGGAAATTATAGATGAGCAAGAAGCTGTAAGGGGCAGACCTAGCATAAGAATTATAAAAGATGTTGCTGTTTTTCAACAAAGGTGTCACAGAACTGATATGCTCATCTGTGCAAATCTAAAAACATTATGCTTCAGTTTTTTAAATCATGAATTATTGAATTGGTTCTTGTGTTCTACTCTGCCAGAATATTGCTTTCCACATGCATTCTGGAAAGAGCCTCAGGTAAACCATTCTCCTTGCACGAATCCGTCTAATGACTTTCAACACAAACCAGTTTTCTTCTTTTGAAGTAATAACCAAGCCACCAGTAGATGATGTAATGAGCAAAGGGTCCTTTTCTTCGTGGAAGAAAACAGGGCATCAGCGGCTGCTCAACTACAATATGTGGGAAGAGATTCGGTCAATAGTTTCTTCTCTGCTTTGCGAGCTTCTTCTCATGTTCTTGCTCCTCCCTTTCCCCTATTTTTCATAGACAGGCCATTTGGTGTTTCTCCTGTACCCGTATGGGCACGATTTTAACACTGAACTGTGCTTGAGGTGGCTGCTAGTCCTTTTCCCCTTTAGATAAAATTTGAAACAAAAATCTGAAATTTGGAAGGATACATTATAAAAAACTGCTTTTCAATGAATGCAAATTATCTTTCTGTCACTGTTTTTCTCACAAAAATACCCATGAGCTTTATCAAGCAGACTTTGTCTTAACTATCTTTTTTTTTTCACATATGTGGGATTTCCAGGGCAAGTAGGAAGGTTATATACACTCTGGATGACTGTGAACTTTCCATAAACAATTAATTCTCACGAGTCTTTGCTATTCAGTAAATGAAGGAACTCAAAGACTACCGTAATTTCAAGGGTTAACAGTAGATGAGGGATCTAGACATGAATGCTAATTTCCTCCTTTCCCCTTACTTTTAAGGAGGAAACATTCAAAAGCATAGGCTGAAGAAATTATGAGATTAAATAGGGTGGTTCATATTGAGAAATGACACAAAGATGAATTATGGAGAATATTTCAGTATCTGAATTGAAGTTCGTATGAATTGATTCATATCAAATCATTTAAAGAGGCACATAGAATCTGGAGGACTCTTCTGTGCTTTTTCTGGCTGTGACATTGCATGCAAAAGGCGTTAATTATTTTTCTCTTATTATCTACATGGGTATTCCTTGTATTTGAGGCCACAATCTGGCAGTATTCTTTAAGTTTATTTGAAGGTCAAACAGAGGTTGGACCGAGTTCTATGGTTCACAATATTTTATGGAATTCTTCCTTTTTTTAGTTTTATTTCTCAGAAGGTAAATATCTCTTTTAAATGTTTTTCAAGCTATGTAGTGTTGTCATGTCAAACTGAATATTTCCCTGTAAACGTTTGGTAGCACTGTTTCAAGAAGTCTTGGTTAAAACATACTACAATTCCTCAGGTAATTTCATTACTTTCTAATAATGTCTGTGAAAATTTCTTCTGTTTTCTTTTTTTTTTTAAGCATCTCATTGACATATAAAGCTTTTATATCATTCTCGTCTAGAAACTCTAGTCTTTCAATTAATATTTATATTAGTGTCTGCTGTTTAATATCCCTTTACACTTTACAAACCAAACCTGTCAACATGATGCATGGAATATTATTAATATATTTTATGTCGAGGTAAGTTGGGTAAACAGTTTACACATACATACACACATGCAAATTAGGTAATACATCTTACACATGGCAGACTGGAGACTTAGTGAAGGAGGTAAAGTGACTGTCCAGTATCACATAGCTTGGAAATGGCTCAGCTAGCTGGTGGGCCTTTATGACCAATGCTCTCTCTGCTTACATCATTCTGTCTAATGGTAACTTCTGCCATTGCTTTTCTTTTCAATATATTGTGTGGCTTATCTGCATTTCTCTTTTGTAATATTTTGGCATTTGTTTCTCTTCTGCTCTAAATTCCAGGATGCCTGTGGCTTATAGAGTGAATTAAGCAATTTCTTCAAAACCTGTACTTCCTGTATTTAGTCAGTAATCACTAAATTGGTAATTTGCCCATGAGTTGTTTCAGGTTTGCAACTTAAAGATCAGCTTATTTAAGTGATAGCTGCTATCCTAATTAGTGATGCCTAGTAAATCAGATGCAGATGTTTAAGAAAATTAGCCCAGGACACAAAAGACCATAAGCCGATGTACATTTGTGGCTTATGAAGTCAAACTGAACATCTACCAATTTGGAAAATATTGGGAAATTATGAATAAATTGTTAAATTTTCTGAATTATAAAACATTAGTTCCCTAAATATGATAGGGCATATAGTCTATCATGATAAAATATGCATATTTAACATAAATGTGACTCATTTCCATGTATATGCAATAAATGGAACTGTCAGGATTATTTACTGAGTGTCTACTGTAGAGAGGTAGTGAGGGGCAATGAAAAGAAATGGGTTTTCCTTCCACCTATTCTGAATTTGAACCTGAGCAAGCTTTGGAATTCTCCAATGAAGTGCACTTTTTTAGTTTTGTTCATTTTTTCTGAATATAAACTCTGTCTTCTAAAAATGATGCTAATAATCCCTGCTCCATCGGAGGTTAAATGATATCACATTAGTAAACTGCCCATCATAAAGTCCTTGATCAATCCCTTCTCTGCCACTACTTGTTTGCTTTTCTCAGCAAGAGATACAACAAAGAGAAAAAATAGGCTACAGATTTGAATTATTAGATGGTAGTCGAAATGCACCTTTTTGGGGGGTGCCTGGGTGGCTCAGTCGGTTAAGCGTCGGACTCTTAATTTCGGTTTAGATTATGATCTCATTGTTTGTGAGATCAAGCCCTGCATCAGGTTTTGTGCTGTCAGTGTGGTGCCTGCTTGGGATTCTCTCTCTCTCCCTCTGTCTCTGCCCAACTCCTACTTGCTTGCACATGCACATGCTTTCTCTCTCTCTCTCTCTCTGTCTCTCTCAAAATAAATGAATAAACATTAAGAGAAAGAAATGCACCTTTTTGATAATCTACCCTTCAATTCTTCCCTTTTGTTTTTCTTCATTCATTCATTTATCTATCATATATTTATTAAGTGCTTGTGATGTGCCAGGTACTTTGATGAAAAGAAGCAATAAAAAACACAGGGCTTGAACTATTGGCTGAGATCATAGAATTAGTTTGTCTGACTCTAGTACAGGACTTTTTATTTTTTTTTTAAATGCACATGCTCTATAGTAAGAAAAACAAGAACATAAGAAAAAAAGAATGAACTCTATAAAATAATGTATAAATGAAATCCAAACTGTTACCACAAATACTTGAGGAATCTCAGCAAACATTGACCAATTAGGCTGAAGGTGCTTGTAGTGGGGGGAGAATAAAGTCCAGTGGGGCTTTGAGAGATGGGAAACACAGATGTTCCTTGCAGGGAAGGCATGGAGGTGGGAAATCAGATGTTCTTATCTAATGGTGAAGTGGCCCAAGCTAATGAATGGAAGTTCATATTATAAAGACATCTGAAAGAAGTATATTAGGTTGAGGTGAAGTTTACTTAGGGCATCTTGGAAATTAAACAGAGAAGTTTTGTCATAATAATAATAGTTAATATTTTGCTAATAATAGTTTATATATTGCACGTTGTGTACCAGGCATTGTTCTAAATGCTTTTAATAGACTAACCCATTTAATTCTTGTCACAACTCTATGCTATAAATCCTGGTATTATCTCCGTTTTGTAGAGGAAGAAAATGAAGCATAGACAGTTCGAATCATTTGCCAAAGGGCTTATAGCTACAGTGTTGCAGAATTGGGATTTGAGGGCAAGCAGTCTGGCTCTAGGATCCATGCTCTTACCACCTCTGTTAACTATCTGATAAAGAGTGGTACAGGTAGGAAATGGCAGCTTTCCATCAGGAGATGGACGCAATCAAAGCTGTGTATAAAGAAGTATGTACTGGGGAAGAGTAGGAGTCAGGGGCCCCCATGTGGCATTCCAGTATGAGTTAATGCCTCTGTAGCCTACAGTGGAGTTATTGTCATGGAGAAATTGGGAACTTCGTACATGTGGGCTACGAAGAACATAATTCTAAGTTGCTTCTAGGTATTACGACTGAATGGTTGGAAGAAAGATGGTGTCATTGACAAAAACAGGAAAGTTACAGCAGGTGGCAGTTTTCAGGAAAAACACAATGAGTTTGGCTTTATGCACACAGAATTTGATTGGTTTTTGAAACTCTGAGGCTAACACTTGGAAATAAAAGAGAGATGGCTGTGTGAATTTGGACATCATTAGCAAAGAGGTGATAGTGAAAGTCACAAGAATAGATGCATTCTCTTAGGGAGAGACTGTAAAGGAAAAAGAGCAGATGGCAGAAGGAGTAGGTTAATTAGTAACACCAACTAATGGCTAACCAAGGGTTGCCAAGCAAAGTACCTGCCAGATTTGTTTAAACAATACTTTTTAAATTGTGTTTACACGAGTAATTTGCTTAGCAAACTCTGTACTCCACATAGTTTGTAGGAAACAGGGCAACTGTGAATCAGTTTTATCCATCAAAAGTGAAGAGTTTTCAGAGAGCCAAATAAATGAAGTTTGTGCTAAGCACACCCCACTGACTCCCTTCCTGGCTATCACCTTTCTTTCTTGAGTATGTACCCCTCATCTTCCCAAAGAGACCATATTCTTCTCATTCACACCTTACCTTTCCTGAAAGCCTCTTTTGATTTTTTACCTAAAGGACAATTAAAATGAATTCAATGGCTCAGCATTTTACCCATCATGGATTTAATAGTCCTCATTTATTAAAGAGCTCACACGTACTCTTCCCCCCCCACCTTTGCCCCTTAAAATATGTATAACAATATCTTATTCATTCTGAATTTTAAAGCTTTTAGCTTTCCTTGGAAATATCAGTTTACTTCCTCAATAATTTCGTTTACCACTATTCATTCTTCATTCTTCAGTCTTTTTATTTTTTCAATGTTTATTTATTTTTGAGAGAGAGAGAGAGACAGAGTGCAGAGTGCAAGCGGGGTAGGGGCAGAGAGAGAGACATAAAATCTGAAGCAGGCTCCAGGCTCTGAGCTGTCAGCACAGAGCCCAATGCAGTGCTTGAACCCATGAACCAAGAGATCTTGACCTGAGCCAAAGTTGGAGGCCCAGCCGACTGAGCGACCCAGGTGCCCTTTATTCTTCAGCCTTAAGACCAAAAAAAAACCCCAAAAAACAAAAAAAAATTTTTTTGTATTTCCTTTGGAAACAGGAAGTGTTTACACTCAGCACAAACTTTCCTTGTACGTTCTATATGCTATTTTATTCCAAGGTATAATTCTTTAAACTGTGCCTTATTCCAACCAACATTCCTGAGGTAAGTGTATTCTATTAATCAAAGCTTAACTTGCTAAATGCCCAAAACTGTTGCCTTCAGATTACTTACGTATTTTTAAAAACATTTTTAGATTTTTTCAAGATTACTTATACCTTGATTTGCTATGTGCTGCTTCTTCTTCTTTTTTTTTAAGTGGAATACTAAGTTTTTCCAAATGACCATTCTATCTTTTTTGGTGACCCTCCATAAGTCTTTGATGATGCTCAGTTAATAGACTATGTGGTTCAATGATTTTTTAATAAACAATAAAATAACCTATCACATTACTATAGTTTGAACCTAATTACTGAGCAGTAAACGCTATAATTTCATTCTTCTTTTTACTCTTGAAGATCGACTTTTAACTCCTCTCGATAGAGCTTTAGCCAAACATCTGCCTCTTCATAAGCTAATTGCTTATAGGTTCCATGGCGTTTGTTTCCTTTTTCATCAATTCCAGATGGTGAGTGTTCCATTTTGCCAACTTTTCATGAAGAGCTGCCTTCATTTCCCTTCGGACCTCGGATCACGGGGCTGGAAGTGCTGACAGCAAGGCCATCCATCCTAAAGGAGCGGCGCTGCCATTAGCACTCCTCTGCCTGCTTTCAATCTCTATAGACCAGGAAGAGACAGATTGGGACAGAGCTGGGATATCTACCATGTTAGCATTTGAAATGTCATGGTGGAACCCAGTTAATGGTTAGAGTACTGTGGTTTATGGCCACATTTCCCAAAACATATTCCTAAATGCTATATTATATTAAAATGCTACAAAAAAAAAAGTATCCCATGGTCAAATATGTAAAACTCTGGGATAATCAGTGTTAGGAGTCTCTGCTCTCTGACTTCTCAGAGGCCTGAAATATACTTATATGTGTTGTGAACCCCCAAGAAGGAAATATTGTATATTTTGCATTCCCAACTTTCTTCCCCTTCTTGCATATTATAGGACCATTTCACCAGACTACATTTTAGGAAGTGCATATCTAGTTATAGATTCCAAAATAAACATTTTGATGGGTTGTTTTTCCCCCATTAGCTTTCCTTGATCCCAAGATCACATTTTAACTTTGAATATTTTGTTCCAAACTTATTTTAATTTCTGCATTTCCCAGTGAAGCTGTACACAACAAGTTTAACTTTTATCTTTGCAAAATATTTTAAAATCTCTTTCATATGTTGGGAAACGTGGAACTTTCATAAAATTATATACCTTCTTTTTCCATGATAGGAAATTATTGTGCTTGGTATTCAAAATTACTTTTACTGAAATTGTCACTAAATGCATTTATTTTGGAAATATTTGTTGAGGGCATATACTCATAGGGCGAATGACCTTTCCAGTCTGCTGGGGCCTGAGACAGTTCCCAAAACACATGATTTTTGGTACTAAAACTGGGGAAGTTCCAGACAAATTGGCACAAGCTGTCACCCTCAAGAGGGATTTAGCAAGAGACAAGTTTCCTGCTTCATGGAACTCAGTGGAGATTGGGAGTAACGGACAATAAACAATTAAACAGGTTAGAGAGTAGCATATTGTATTTAAAAAAAAAAAAAACCAGATGGATATTATTATAGAGCCAGTGGGAATAAGGTAGGAAAGAAGTTGTCATTGAAACTACCTTAGAAATGTGGAAAAGAAAGGGATCTCTGGGAAGGTGATAAGTTTACTGGGACCACAATGAGATGAAACCAGCCATTAAAAACCAAAAGGAGAGGAGTTAAGATGGCGGAGAAGTAAGGGAACCCTGGGGTTCCTTTTTCCTCGAACACAGCTGTATTGAGGTCAAATCACTTGGAACACCCAGGAAACCCATCTGAAGAATGGCAGAAGGATCTACATGGTTGGTGGCAGACAGAGTGACAGGTGTGAAGTACATGGAAGTGACCTGAGGGAGAGACAAATGGCGGTGCTGTGGAGAGACAAAAGGGAGAGAAAGAGAGAGGTTGAGTGAGTGCAGTGTCAGGTCTGCACCAGAGGAAAACCTGTTTGATCCATGGACTGGGGAGCAAGAAGTACTGAAGGTCACAGGGGTGTTTTTTGTTTTTTTTTTTTTTTTTTGCAAACAGCATTTGGAGCTCAAACTCTGAGGTTCTGAAGTGCACAACTTTCCCCAGAGTGGAGCTGTGACTCACAGTCCTGGGGAGGAGGGAGCTGGCCCTGGAGTGCATAGCATGGTGTAGAGATCTCTGGGGCGCACTGGGGGAGAATATTCCGCTTTCTGGAGTACATTTGGAACAGGGTATATTGCCTCTCCAAGGACAAAAGACCCTGCTGGCACCAGCAAGAGGCCTTTCGTCAGCAGGGGACACAGCACACCCAGCGGGAATATAAGCCATGCTGCTGCTTTTGGTGGGGCTACACTGTGGGTTCTGTGCACTGTGCAGCCATGGGGCAGTTTTTCTGGGACAAAAGACTTCAGACAAAGCATAGATAGGCTCTACTCTGGAGAAGGGGTGTGGGTCCGCGTGGTGCCAGGTCCTTTAAGACTTCAGGTTTTGAATCCCAGCCGTGAACCATAAAGGAAACTCAAGAGAGCTGTGGTGCAGGGTGTGCTGACTGCCCTCACTATTCTTTGAGGGCTACCTGAACAGCAGGTGGCATGAGTGGCCCTGGAGGAGAGATGGGGGTGTTGCCATTTTACCCCCAACACCGACACACGGTGGGACTTCAGAGAACAGCACAGAGGTCCCCAGTGGATGCGGGACCTGCTTACAGTAAACCCCTTTCAGCTGTGCCTGGCAACTGCTGACATACTAGGGACACACTAACTCTGAGTCAATGCGGCGGGCCTCTCCTCTAGAAGACCAGCACAGGTAATACCCCACATACACCAAGTATACTGAAAAGCGAGCTTCAAAACAACACCTACAGTTCTGGTGGAAATAGGACTAGGCTTACTTTTGTTTTTCTTTCTCTTTCTCTTTTTCATTTTCTCTTTCTTTGTGTTTTCTCTCTTTTCTTTTTTTTTCATTTGGAATCAGGCTCATAGTTTCTTGTTTCTTTGTTACATTTCTTTAATCTCTCTCTCTCTTTTTGGAATCAGGCTTCAATTTTTCCTTTCTTTTTCTTTCCCTTTTTGTTTTGTTTGGAATCAGCCTTATGATTTTTTGATTGTCTGTTTGTATTTTTTCATTCCCTTCCTTTTATCCTTTTTTTGGAAACAGGCTCCCCTTCCCTTTTTTTCCAGGCTTATTCTAACAAACAAATCAAAGCACACCTAGCTAAAGGTCCAAACACTGCCCACTGCGAGCAAGGAGGAGCTCTGCAGAGGACTGACCAGTGGGAAGAGGCAGCCAAAACGCAACAGCAGACACCAGAAACACTTCCTGAAGCACCAGGCCCTGGACAATGTATGACCTATTTTAACATAACATTAAGCTCAGGTGCAGGAAGCATAACAAGCTTTTAAAACATGCAAAAGACAGAAACTTAGACAAAATGACAAGATGGAGGAATTCTCCACAAAAGAAAGGTCAAGAAGAAATCACAGCCAGGGACTTGATAAAAACAGATAGAAGCAAATATCCAAACAAGAATTCAGAACAACAGTTATATGGCAACTAGCTAGGCTTTAGAAAACATGGAGGACACCAGAGAAGCCCTTGCTGCAGAGTTCAAGGACCTAAAAACTAGTCAGGCTGAAATTAAAAAAAACGCTGTAACTGACATGCAAAACTGACTGGATACAGTCACCATGGAGATTGAAGAAACAGAAGAGAATAGGTGATATAAAAGGTAAAATTATGGAAAATAAGGAAGTTGAAAAGAAGAGGGAAAAGAAACTTTTAGATCACAAGGGGGTCTTAGAGAACTAAGTGATTCCATAAAACAAAACAATATCCATATGCTAGCAGTCCCAGAAGAAGAGGAGGAGGAAAAGGGGGCAGAAGATTTATTTAAACACATTATAGCTGAGAACTTCCCTAATCTGGGGAAGGAAACCGGTGTTCAAGTCCAAGAGGCACAGAGAACTCCCCTCAAAATCAACAAAAACAAGTCAACACCATGACATATAGTGAAACTTGCAAAATACAAAGATAAAGAGAGAATTCTGAAAGCAGTTAGGGACAAAAGGTGCTTACTACAAGGGCAGACACATAAGGTTAGCAGCAGACCTGTCCACTGAAATTTCCCAGGCCAGAAGCAAGTGGCAGGAAATATTCAATGTGATGAATGGGAAAAATATGCAGCCAAGAATTCTTTATCTAACAAAGCTGTCATTCAGAATAGAAGGAGAGATAGAGTTCCCCAAACAAAAACTGAAGGAGCTCCTGACCACTAAACCAGCCCTGCAAAAAATTTTAAGGAGTGGAAAAAAAGAAAAAAACACACAAGGACCAGAAAATATCACCAGAAACAGGTAACACAACGGCACTAAATTCATATCTTTTAATAATCATTCTGAATGTAAATGGGTGAAATGCTCTAATCAAAAGACAAAGGGTATCAGAATAGGTAAAAAACAAGATCCATCTATATGCTGCTTACAAGAGACTCATTTTAGACCTAAAGACACCTGCAGTTGAAAGTGAGGGGATGGAGAACCATCTATAATGCTAATGGAGGTTAAAAGAAATCCAGAGTAGCCATACTTATATCAGACAAACCAGATTTTAAAACAAAGACTGTAACAAGAAATGAAGGACATTATATCATATTTAAGGGGTTTATTCACTGAGAAGATCTAACAATTATAAATATTTATGTCTCTAATTTGAAAACACCCAAATATATAAATCAATTAATCATAAACATGAAGAAACTTATTGATAATAATACAATAATAGTAGAGGACTTTAATACCATACTTACAACAATTGACAGGTCATCTAAGCAGAAAATCAAGAAGGAAACAATGACTTTGGATGACACACTGGACTGGATGGACTAACAGATATATTCAGAACATTTAACCCTAAAACAGAGAGAATATCAATTCTTCTCAAATGCACATGGAACATTCTCCAGAATAGATCACATACTGGGTTACAAATCAGCCCTTAACAGGTACAAAAAGATCGAGGTCATACCATGCATATTTCCAGATCACAATGCTATGAAACTTGAAGTCAATCACAAGAAAAAATTTATAAAGACCACTCATACATGGAGCTATTAATACTAGGTACATGTTACTAAAGAATGTATGGGTTAACCAGAAAATTAAAGAAGAAATAAAAAAATATATGCAAGCCAATGAAAATGAAAACATGACAGGCCAAACCCTTTGAGATGCAGCAAAGGCAATCCTAAGAAGAAAGTATATTGCAATTCAGGCCTATCTCAAAAAGCAAGAAAGGTCCCAAATACACAATCTAACCTTACACTTAAAGGAGTTAGAAAAGGAATAGCAAATACACCTAAAGCCATCGGAAGAAGGAAAATAATAAAGATTGGAGCAGAAATAAGTGATATAGAAACAAACAAACAAATAAAACCCAGTAAAACAGATCAATGAAAGAAGGAGCTGATTCTATGAAAGAATTAACAAAGTTGATAACCCCCTAGCCAGATTTATCAAGAAGAAAAGAGAAAGGACCAAAATAGATAAAATCATGAATGAAAGAGGAGAGATCAGAACCAACACCACAGAAATACATACAATTATAAGAGAATTCTGTGAAAAACTATATGCCAACAAACTAGGGCAATCAGGAAGAAATGTACAAATACTTAGAAACATAAAAACTACCAAAACTGAAATAAGAAGAAATAGAAAATTTGAACAGACCCATAACAAGTGAAGAAATTGAATCAATGATCAAACATCTCCCAACAAACTAGAGTCCTGAGCCAGATGGCTTCCCAGGGAATTCTATAAGACATTTAAAGAAGAGGTAATACCTATTCTCAAACTGTTCCAAAAAGTAGAAATGGAAGAAAAGCTTCCAAACTCATTCTATGAAGCCAGCATTACCTTGATTCCAAAACCAGACAAAGACCCCACTAAAAAGGAGAACTACAGGTCAATATCCCTGATGAACCTGGATGCAAAAATTTCCAACAGAATACTAGCAAATTGAATTTAAAAGTACATTAAAAAACTATTTACCATGAGCAAGTGGGATTTATTCCTGGATTGCAGTACTGGTTCAATATTCACAAATCAATCAATGTGATATACGACATTAATATAAAAAAAAAAGGATAAGAACCATATGGTCCTCCCAATAGACGCAGAAAAAGCATTTGGCAAAATACAGCATCATTTCTTGATAAAAACCCTCCAGAAAGTAGGGATAGAAGGAACATGCCTCAACATCATAAAAGCCCTATAGGAAAGACCCACAGCTAATATCATTCTCAATGGGGAAAAACTGACATCTCACCACTGTTGTTCAGCATAGTATAGGAAGTCCTAGACTCAGCAATCAGACAACAAAAAGAAATAAAAGGCATATGAATTAGCAAAGAATAAGTCAAACTTTCACTCTTCGCAGATGACATGATATTCTCTATGTAGAAAACCCTAAAGACTCCATTAAAAATTGCTGGAACTGATACATTAATTCAACAAAGTCACAGGATATAAAATCAATGTACAGAAATTGGATTGCCTTTCTATATGCCAATAATGAAACAGCAGAAAGAAAAATTAAAGAATTGATCCCATTTATAATTGCCCTAAAAAGAATAAGATACCTAGGCATAAACCTAACCAAAGAGGGAAAAGATCTGTACGCTGAAACTATAGAAAGCTTATGAAAAAAAAATGAAGAAGACACAAAGAAATGGAAAACCATTCTATGCTTGTGGATTGGGAAACCAAATATTGTTAAAATGCCTATACTACCCAAAGCAATCTATGTATTCAGTGAAACCCCTATCAAAAATGACACCAACATTATTCACAGAGCAATAACAAACAATTCTAAAATTTGTATGGAACCAGAAAAGACCCTAAATAGCCAAAGTAATGTCGAAAAAGAAAACCAAAACTGGAGGCCTCACAATTCTGGACTTCATGCTGTGTTAATACAAAGCTGTTGCCATCAAGACAGTATGGTGCCGCACAAAAACAGACCCATAGATCAATGAAACAGAATAGAGAACCCAGAAACGGACCCACAAATGTATGACCAACTAATCTTTGACAAAGCAGGAAAGAATATCCAATAGAAAAAAGACAGTCTCTTCAGCAAATTGTGCTGGGAAACCTGGACAGCGACATACAGAAGAATGAAACTGCACCACTTTCTAATACTATTCACAAAAATAAATTCAAAATGGATGAAAGACCTAAATGTGACACACAAAAAAACATCAAAATCCTACAGGAGAAAACGGGCAGCAACCTCTTTGACTTTGGCCGCAGCAGCTTCTTACTCGACATGTCTCTGGATGCAAGGGAAACAAAAGCAAAAATGAACTATTGGGACCTCATCAAGATAAAAACCTTCTGCATAGTGAAGGAAACAATCAACAAAACTAAAAGGTAACTGATGGAATGAGAGAAGATATTTGCAAATGACATATCAGATAAAGGGTTAGTATCCAAAGTCCATAAAAGAACTTATCAAACTCAACACCCAAAAAACAAATAATCCAGTGAAGAAATGGGAAGAAGAAATGAATAGACACTTCTCCAAAGAAGACATACAGATGGCTCACAGACACATGACAAGATGTTCAACATTACTCATCATCACGGAAATATAAATGAAAACCACAATGAGATACCACCTCACACCTGTCAGAATGACTAACATTAACAGCTCAGGAAACAATGTTGGCAATGATGTTGGCAATGATGCAAAAAAAAGGGGAACCCTCTTCAACTGTTGGTGGGAATACAAACTGATGCAGCCACTCTGGAAAACAAGAGGTTCCTCAAAACATTAAAAATAGAACTACCCTATGACCCAGCAATTGCACTACTAGGTATTCATCCAAAAGATACAAAAACACTGACTTGAAGTGGCACATGCACCCCAATGTTTATAGCAGCAGATAATAGCCAAATTATGGAAAGAGTCCAAATATCTATCTACTAATGAATGGATAAAGAAGATGTGGAGTAGATATACAATGGAATACTACTTGGTGATCATAAAGAATGAAATCTTGCCATGTGCAACAGGATGGATGGAACCAGAGAGTATTGTGCTGAGAGAAATAAGTCAGTTAGAGAAAGACAAATAGCATATGCTTTCCCTCAAATGTGGAATTTAAGAAACAAGGCAGATGAACATAGGGGAAGGGAAGCAAAAATAAGATAAAAACAGAAAGGGAGGAAAACCATAAGAGACTCTTAAATCCATAGAACAAATTGAGGGTTACTGAAAGGGTGATATGTGGGGGGATGGGCTAAATGGGTGATGGGCATTAAGGAGGGTGCTTGTTGGAATGAGCACTGGGTGTTGTATGGAAGAGATGAATCACTAAATTCTACTCCTGAAACTAATACTACACTGTATGTTAACTAACTTGAATTTAAATTAAAATAAATAAATCAAAATCATTTTACATATAAAACAAAAACAACCCAAAAGAAAACAGGAAAACTAATCATATAAACCCCATAGCAAGGACATTCTCAGTTAAAGAATCCGCATGTATCAATGTCCTGAGGCATGAACAAGCTCATTGTGATCAAGAATATAAGTTTTAAAGGAGGTTCTTTCAGAGAGATAGGCAGGTGCCAGGTCAAGTAAGGCTTAAGTCATGGTATGAAATTATGATTTTATTTTAGAGACAAAGGGAAGGAACTGGAGGATTTTAGTAATGACATATGTTTTAAATTTAAAAAAAAAAGATTATTCTGGTGGATGAGTGGAAAATAGAGAATAAGTTAAAAAGGTGCCTATTATAGAAGTCCAGGTAATAGATGATAGTATCACAGAGAAAGGGAGTAACTATGGAAGAGGATATATTGAGAAATATAATTGACAGGAATTATTTGTGGATACTATCTGTGTTGTAGATAAAATGGATGGGTGGAGGTATCATTTATTGACATGGGGAATATAAAAAAAAAAAGTACAGCTTTAGTAGGTAGAGTATCTGTGGTCCAGGTTTTCTGATTTGGAACTATGAAGTTGAATTGCAAAGCAGCAATCAAATGAAAATGGGAGAGTTGGATATGGAAGTCTGACCTTACTGGAGAGGTTGGATATAGTGCTATATATTTGGAATCCATCAGCATGCAGATCATATTTTCAGTGATGGGACTACCTGTGTAGAGAGCTTAAAAAGTGAAAAAAGAGCCAGGACTGAGCTGTGAGGTTCTCCAACATTTAGATGTTATTTTAGTACTTATGAATAAAATGACTCCTTCAGTTCAGACTGAAAATAAGGATTAGCTAAGGTCTATTTGGAACCATCTTGAAGAGAGTGCATTCAAATTCCTGGTGACCAGCTTTGGTTTTCAAATATTTCTATCTTTAGAATGGAAGAGGTGACCCATCAAGCTACAGTAGCAAGATGAAAATTACCCCTGATCATCTTCCTTATTTCTTCTGCCCATATTTGATAGTTACATTAAAAAAAAAAAAAGAACTGGTTCTAAGAATGTAATGGATCCAGAAGACCACCTATGAAGTCATAAAAGCACAACATAACTAAGTTTGGAAAGGTCTACTGTCATTATTGATGCTTATGTGTTTAACATGTTCCAAATATAATCCATGAAAAATAAATGCAATTAAAAATATCTGTGTCATTTCTTGAAGTCTATATGCAACAGAGGGAAAGAAACATGCTTTAAAAAAACATGGATTCTGTATCCAATATTGGTAAGTAGGAGTCAGGGGAGGGCTTTCATAGAGGGACCTTTGGGGTCTATCACAACTGTTACTGTTCTCTTGGCAGATATATCTTGGCAGAGGGAGATAATTCATCAGAATGTTATAGGTTGATGAAAAATTCCTTAAAGCCATGTAATTTCCTGTGTTTTAGTTTTTATTCACTAATAGCTTTGGAAATTTAGTTTCTCAAGTAGTTTTTCCCAGTGGAAGAGAAAGCATCATTTAGCAGTATATCTCTCATAGAAAATTAATAAAGAAACTGGAATTCTTGTAGAAATTCATCTTTGGAGCTCAGGAAACATGAGAACATTTTCTCAGGACTGTGTGATCCTATGAGCCAAAGGTCCAGGTTGTGAATCTGAGAGATTCGCTGAAGGAGCCATCAGTGAATGGCGGAACTCAGCCAATGAGTCTTTCCGGAAGGGCTCAGATGCACAGCTGCCTCCATCCGGCAGGCTCAGGTGAAGTCTCTCCCTTACCTGATATCTGCTTTAAAGTATATTTGGAGAATTTGCTTCCTAAACCGGTTTTCTCTTTTTGGTCTGTGACGGGTTATACATTTTTTATTTAGACCATTCCCTTTATATTGAATTTTGCACCCTCCCTTGCTACTACAGACACACTCTCTGCACCTTCTCACAGGCATAAAAACTGCAGCAACCTAGAGCAACTCAACTGCATTCCAGAGCTGGCTCTGTCCCTTCTCTGGTCTTCCTCAGATGTCTTGAGACTCAAGCATAGAACTCTAGGCAATGTAGTCCCAAGGAGAGATCATTATGTCAGCTTGCTGGATTTCTAGAGCTTTTTTTCAGTTTTCTGGAAATTAGTGTGAAGAGAACTTAGATGGAATGAACCAATTTCTTTAACCTTATATCCTTTCGAATGAGCGCCCTTTGAAGTGCAGAGCTTAGTCATTGTAGGAGTTCCTTAGGACTGCCATAACGAAGTACCCAAAACTGAGTGATTTAAAAGAATAAAAAAAACTATTGCCTTACGACTCTGGAGCCTAGAAGTCTGAAATCAATGGGTCAGGAGGGTTATGCTTTCTCTAAGTGCTCTAGGGGAGAATTGTTCCTTGCCTCTTCCTAGCTTCCGGTGGTGCTGTCAGTTGTTGACATTTTTTGGATTGCAGCTTCAGCACGTCAATCTGCTTCCAATATCACACGGTGTTCTCCCCTTGTGTGCCTGTGTTTCAGTGTCTATTCTCTTCTTACAAGGACAACAGTCATGTGGGATTAGGGACTGCCCTAATGGCCTCATTTTAACTTGAATATATATGCAAAGATCCTATTTCCAAATAAGGTCATATCTGCAGGTTCCAGGGCAAGGACTTCAGTATATGTTTTTGGAAGACACAAATAACCCATAGCGGTCGGTACAGACTGCACTTAAGATCTAGAGTCAGGGTTGAGGAAATATCTCCCCATTAACTTTACATGAAGATATGGACCTGGCTCCTGTGGCTGCAGATATTTTCAAACATACCCCATTTCCTCTGAGAAGACTCTGCCTTTTAACATTGTAGCGGAATAAGATTTTGCTATTCTTTCATTCTTGGAACTGTATTTTGCCCTAGGTCACTATGTCATTGGGATATCTAGACATAACACATGTACTCCCCAAGTAGATAAAAAAAATTTTCAGTTATTTATTTATCGACGTTGGAACTTCAGAAGGAAAGGACCTTGTCTAAAACAACAGAACTGGAAAAATACTTCCTGAGACACGTTTTCCCTGTTCGAGTAGAGATGAGAATTCTATGATCTGGGGAGAAAGAGAAGAGCTCTAGAGGAGTGTAATATAGTGAAACTGAGGAAATGAAAGCAATAGAAGGCATGGATCTCTGAGAGGAGACCCTACCTCTGCTGCTTTGGGTGGGTGAGATCAATAGAATTCCCATAGAGATTTGGTGACCTGAAAGTAAGAGACCTGTGCTCCTTTGTCTGGGAGCCCTGGGCATGGCAGCCTTACAGTGTTTCCTGCACTTTCATGATGTCAGCTCTCCAGGAAAGAGAGTTTCAAGGGGTAATGAACTGAGAGGTCTTGAGACAGCCTCCGAATGAGTAGACAATATTTCTTGTAAATCTGGGAATGGTGCAAACAGTGGCTGAGGGGGCAAACTTATCTACTTGATGAGGTCTCAAGGGAAGGATGACTGTGTAGGTGTCTATCAGATGGAAAAGTGGGTGATCCTATAGTTGTGGCTGTAAGGGCATAGTGATGTCGGGGGAGACAATGTGACGCTCAATCTTTCAAAGAATGCCAGAGTGGAGAGGTGGCTCGCAGGGACCAGACAACTCTACTGCCCACATAGCTTAATGCTATGAAGTCTGGGGAAGGAGATGAAAGTCCATGAAAAATAGTGAAGGGGGAAACCATGAGAGTATGGAGACTTCCCTCCAAACTAACAAAGATTACTTTTTGATACCTAGAATGAGGTCTCAAGATTGAAACTAAGTTAATTTGTAGAAAAAGAAAGTTACCTTCTTTTGATCCCTCCTGAATTTGTGGTCCGAAATATACATACCCACTGTAACATCTTTGCTGGAAACAGCTGAGTGAGTAAACACATGCTCATCTTTCCTGTGGAAAAGGAAACATCTTTTCCCAGTAAACAGATGCGCTCCAAGGTACTCGACAAACAGGATATACCCGTGCATTAGACAGGAATCCCCCAGTAGGAAAGGGCCAGAGTTTCTGCCATGATTATACATCTCAAGTGAGTGACAAAGTATGCCCCCATAGAAGGTGCATTTTCTAAATAATGAATGTTCTTTGGGTCCAAAGGAATCTTATGGTGTGGTAAAATGAAACTTACTACGTAAAGGAGAGCATTTAAGACAATGACAAATGAAACTAGTTATCACCATTTTCCTTCTGGCCAAAGTAGCCAAGACTCTCGAGTTCTTAAGCACCAACTCAAGGAGTAATAAAATGCTCTTCAACATTTCTGAGCCCTGATTGCCTTATATCAGTCATAGTTGTTTTTTTTTTTTTTTAATTTTTAAATATTTATTTTTGAGAAAGAGAGAGAGAGAGAGAAAGCACAAGTAGGGCAGGGGAAAAGGCAGAGTCACAGATTTTGAAGCAGTCTCCAGGCTCTGAGCTGTCAACACAGACCCCAACGGAGGGCTCAAACTCATGAGCTTCAAGATCATGACCTGAGCTGAAGTCGGCCACTCAACCGACTGAGCCACCTAGGCACCCCTCACATCAGTCATAGTTCTATATTACTTTAACTCCTCTCTAGCTACCTAGTTATTAAGACAACATAATAATAATGACTAACATTTATGATAAGTACAAATTTGTTAAGCTCATGTCAAGCTTTATGTATTTTATCTCATTTAAAAGGCACAACATGAGGTAGTAATTACTCTTATTCCCATTTTCCAGATGAGGAAAATGAGGCTGAAAGAGAGAAAATAAAAAACTCAGACATAAAACCTGGGCTTGCTTTTAGCCATTATGTTATATTGCCTCTAGATTGTAAGCCTATATTTGGAAGCCATCTGGTTTTAATTTTTTTATTTTTAATATGAAGTACTTAATATTTTAAATGTTTTATTTTTATCTATTCTAAGAGATAAAGAGAATGTGCACACAAGCAAGTATGAGTGGAGGAGGGGCAGAAAGAGAGGAAGAGAGAATCCCAAGCAGGCTCCCCGGTATCAGTGCAGAACCTGACACGAGGCTGGATCCCAGAACTGTGAGACCATGACCTGAGCTGAGCCACTTACAGAGTCAGACATTTAACCCACTGAACCACCCAGGCACCCTGAAGTACTTAAAGTTTTAAAAATACTTGTAATATCCACCTGCTTCAGTAGTTGCTACCACCCTCTCTTTTCCAGCCCATCAATATGGCAGAGAGGGAAAGAGTAGTTCTGCCAAGAAGATAACTGCAAACTGGAGAATTGATTGAAGTCATTGAGGGCACAGAGAAAAACTGCTGCTGAGATAGGTCACTGAAACCCATCTTTGATTGTCCTCCTTCAGTGATTGCAGATCTGGGTCTTTCTGACCATATCTGGGCTGCAAAGTGCTGAAGAAAGCATATCCATTTCTGCAGAACCCCTTGGGTCACACTAGTTGCTTAGGGAAAGTATTGAACAAACATGCCGTTTATCTCTTGCCTTTAGCTTTTCCAGTGCAGCTGGCATGGCTGCTCCAGTGGGGCCCCCGTCACCCTTTCAAACTTATCACACCTGGTTTTGCTGCTATTAGACAGTGAGTTTCTGGTTTGCTTAAACGGACAGAATATCATTTCAGCGTACTACTTCATGTAATATTTATATCATCTTTTCTTCCTTAGCTCAAAATAGGACTTTAAAATTGCTTACTGCATTGTTTTCTAACTTCACCATGTGAATTTATCTACCACTTTCCCTACAGTATACAACTCTCAGCATAGCTAGATATGCTGGAGCTAGATATGAGTTTGTCAAACATATATTTCTGAAAACCTGCCCCTTCTGCAATAGTATGGTTCTCTCCATTCCCAGTCTGCTGAAAAGGCCACTTTCCTTCTGAGCAATCTCTTCCCTAACTATTATGAGGAGATACAGGCATGTTCTCAGGGTGTGGATCTTATTGTTAGAATGAGAACCCTTTTCTGAATATGATGATGATGCTTTATAACTTAACAGTTAATGGTTGCAGCCAGGCTTCAGGTTCCTCCATCTATTATAGGGCTCTGCTTCCAATGCTCAGCACTGGGTGTGTATATTAGGGATGATTCCCCTTTCCAACCTGCCCCCGGCCTTTCTTACAAAAAAATCTCTCTTGCTTACACTGCAGCTTAGACCAGGATCAGCAAATTATAGCCTGTGAAACAAGTCTGGCACAAAACCTATTTTGGTAAATAAAGTTTTATCAGAACACAGCCGTACCTATTCATTTATGCATTGTCTGTGGCTGCTTTTGTGCTATAATGTCAGAGTTGAATAGTTTTAACAGAGAACACTTGGTTCCCAAAGTCTAAAATGTTTACTATATGGCCCTTCACAGAAAAAAATTTGCCAACTCTTGGTGCAGACTATTGCCATGATGCTCATCATGCACTGCTTTCATAACTCCAATGGCCAACACTCACTGGACCAAGAGAACCAACCTGGAAGATTTTCTCCTCTAATCAGAGTCTCCCTCCAAGAATTTATGATGGCATTAGTCAGGTGGTTAATTTGTAAGCGGAGTTAGGAAGCGGGTCCATGTCAAGATTGAAAAATGAAGCCAATTTGCAGAGAGAAAGAGAGATGTCAGATCTTGTTTCCCTAAGAAAACAGAAACGTTGGAAATAACAGCTGTGTTGGCTCCTTCTGACTTTTCTGTTCTTGGTCTTGGTCTCTCAAAGACCCAGCTGCATATTTTGACCTTGGATTTCAGGAGATAGTTCTGTATGTATCCAATAAATTACCTCTTTTGCCTTGAGGTCATTTTGTGACCAAGTCAGTGAGTTTAGGCTTTAGGTATGCTTAGGGTTTTCATTCAACATCCTTTCTTTTATAAAGTTTGCTTCATCTTCCCTTGGCTGAACTATTCTCCTCTTGAACAGCTAAGCCCAGGGATGGCCTATGTGACAACAACATGAATTAGATTGGCTGTTGATTCCTGTTGGTGGAAAGAAGGGTACCAGTGGGAGAACAGGTTTAGGAGATGACTTCCTTGTGATCATTTGAGTTATTTGACAATGAAGAGCATTTCACTCTCTTCACCCTCTGCTTTTGTGACAGTACAGATGGAAAAATATTTTTTATTCACTCTGCAATAACAAGGACCTCCTTTTCCAAACCTAATGTTTTTGGCCTCACTAATCATGTGATGATTTTTTTTGGGGGGGTAATATTTGAGGTTTTCAAATATATTCCCCAAAACACAGGGAAGAGGAAAAGTCTCTGCACTTTGGAGGACTTCTCCAAACATCTAATCATCACGGGGACAGTTGAGAATTTACAATGATACTTTGGTTAAAGCAGGTGGACACGGTGCCTTGTTGCCGCCCCTTTTCTTTTTGTGTTGATTTGATTCCTAATTTACTTCAAAACTTGAATCTCATTCCATATTTTAAAAATAAGCAAGGGGCGCCTAGGTGGCTCAGTCGGTTAAGCGTCCGACTTCAGCTCAGGTCACGATCTCGCGGTCCTGAGTTTGAGCCCCACGGAGGGCTCTGGGCTGATGGCTCAGAGCCTGGAGCCTGCTTCCGATTCTGTGTCTCCCTCTCTCTCTGCCCCTCCCCCGTTCATGCTCTGTCTCTGTCTCAAAAATAAATAAACGTTAAAAAAAAAAAAAGCAACAAACAGACAACCAACCAATAAGGTCATCGTAAGGCACAACCATCAAAATATCTCTGTTAGGGTTTATTCGTTCTTTAAAAACAGAGTACCATGATCTTTTGTTGGTAGATAGAGGCAGACATCTGATGAAGCTGTAAGCTGAGAAGAAAGTGATAGAGTTTAGGGGGCACAGCACTTATTGATCTCTGGGCCGTTTACACTTTCGTAGGATTTATAGAACTTATAATTTTTCTTCTCTGAGACAGTATATGGCACTACTCTCTTAGAATGCTTTAAATACAATTAACGGTTTACTTAAAAGGTTTTAAGCAATATTTCATGGGTTGTTGGAGACGTTAAACTTAACTTCGGGGAAGACACACTGGCTCTACTAGGAATCATGAGGGTTTTTGAACTTTATCCAATGAAATACTTTATAATGCAATAGTCTATTGACTAAAAACCCCATCAAACTCTTGTACCCACAGTATTTAAGTTTTTCAAGAAATCTGAAATTTATTCCATGTTACTTCATATATACCCGATAGATGGTAACATGTATTTATTGTTGTTGTTTAGATTTGTCTTTACTCAGTAACTTTAGGTAATATACTTTGTATTTATCTGCCGAATTTACTTTATCTTTAACAAACACATAGTGCCTTCTGTGTGCCAGGCACAGTACTTTAAAAAAAAGAAACTAGTTCATTTAATCCCCACAACCATATGAGGTAAATGCTATTAGCTCTGTGTACA
The DNA here is from genome assembly GCF_023721935.1 of Panthera uncia. Taxonomy (NCBI): domain Eukaryota; kingdom Metazoa; phylum Chordata; class Mammalia; order Carnivora; family Felidae; genus Panthera; species Panthera uncia. The sequence goes on along the minus strand of NC_064810.1, from coordinate 56,387,631 downwards.
GTTGAGGAAACTGAGGCACAGACGTATTAGAATAGTTTGCCCAAGGTTGCATAATCAGTAAAGTTGCATGGAGGATCCAGGATTTGAACCCAAATCATCTTGCTGCAAAGTTAATGCTTTAACCGCTCTGAAGTGTTAAATACTTGTATTAACTTCACTTTGGAAACAGTTACAGCTATTACTCCTAGGAAGTTACCTCTCACAATACTTGCCCCATAGAGTAAAAAACACGCTCTCTCAAAACATGAGTCAAGGAAAATACACATGTGAGTCAGTGAGCTCTCTTGGTCAGAGGTACAGCCATCAACCACTTTTAACCACGCCTCCATGTCCAGGGCAGAGCAAAAGAAGAAAATGGGCAACAGACTCAGTGACTTCCCAAGGTCAATGCCAATTCTAAACACCATGCAATACCATCCCTCTTCTCTTTGGAGGCTAGGTTTAGGTTAGGACAAAATGATTGGATGAGGAGTCCTCTATTCTAAACTACTTTTCTGGACCTGAGAAAAGGAAGAATTACTTCAATCAACCCAATTTTCTTGCATTACCACAATAGCTTCAAGTTGTCATAGGAGAAAAAAGCAAATGTGCCCAAGGTCTTAGGGGAAAAGTTTATTTTTTGAGGATTTTCTTTCCCGGCCATTTTTCTTTCATTGTTTCATTCATTTATTTAATTTTTATCATTATAAATTTAAGAGGAGGTTATTTGACTTAAGTGTGAGTTGATCATGCTATTTCCATTTATCCTTTCCCAAGAAAAAAATGTAGACATGGGAATTATCTTAATTTTCTTTTCTCTTTCTTTTTTCCTTCCTTCTTTCCTTCTTCTTTCCCTTTCTTTCTCCTTTCCTCTTTCTCTCTGTTTCTTCAGCTCAGGAAATAGATCCACTAAGTCCCCACTGTGGCAGAAACTCCTTTCAACATCAAGGATAACAAGGAGATTTAGGTCATAATCCCTACTCTAAGGAGCTCAAAGTCTTATGGGAGAGACAGACGTCAAAACACAGACCTGGAAATCAATGAAATGAGCACCATAATGGGGATATTCCCAGAGCATGGTATGTCAGAGACAAATCCCTTAAAACCATGCCAAATGTCCTCACTAAAGAAATTAGTTAAGTATAGAAAACACTGGTAGGCAAAAGCAGAGTTGACAGAGACCATCAATGCTGAGCATCAGAGACAGCCCATGAGTGGAGTGAAACAATATTCATCTCAAGATCTTAAAATGATGCAAAGAAACAATTATGAGTAAATAAAAAAATGTGTGGGAGACCTATTTTCATTTTATTTGACTGAGTCTTGCTACCACAGACTCCTTTGAAAGGAGCAAGAATGATGAGGCTTCCACAGAGAACTTCTGTCTGCCCAATTGATGCTGGGTGCTTGGGACAATAAAAGAAGACAGAGAAGGTGGTGATTTATTCTGCCTGTGTGGACTGAGAAAGTGTTGCAAAAGAGATAGTTCGTTCCTTGAGCTTTGTCTCACAGATTGATAAATAGCAGTTCTCCCAGGAGAGGGTTGGGAGGTAGAAGTGGTAAGAATGGCAGATTATGGGCAAAAAAAATACGAGGTGAATTTGAAATAGGCTGACCTGTCTGTCCGCTGTGATTGGAATATAGAATATATACCACACCTTGTCTTCTTTTGACCTGCTGGCACCCCCAGTTGCTCCTGCTCGAATCATGTCCTGTGATCCCAGTGGGGCTGTCAATCATAGTACTCTCTGACTCCACCATGGGGGTGGACCAATTACTAGGCATAGCCTATCAAAATTTCTTTTCCCATGACCACAGTGATTCTTGTAGAGATGCTTGGATACCAGAGTCTGCCTGTTTGCCATTTCTTAACTCAGTGATCTTGAGCAAGTTACTCCACCTCTCTGTGCTTTACTCTCCCCCTCTCCAAAAAGGAGATGGTGATCATAGAGTTTTTGTGAAGATCCAATCACTTGATATATACAAGCATGAAGAACAGTGGCTGGAACATGGTACACACTCTCCATGTGGTGGCATTCATTTATTTCTTTAGGGTGGGGAAATGTTGCTTTGCATTTTGGGCCAAGAGGTTGCAAGAAAGTGAGGTGGGGATTGATGGTGGACTTTCATTCTGTCACATAGAACAAGCCTGTCTGCAGCATGAGTGAATGTGGCCTGCACCAGGAAGCAACAGAATCAAGATAGCTGTTCACCCATATATACACGAGTCTATCTCTCTATTAATATTTACCTGTTGTGGGAACAACAAATTCCTTTACTAGTTTGGGTTGGGTCCTGTCACTTGCTGACAGAGGCCTGAATGAGTTAGTGTTTATTGGAGGGCGCTGGAGACAGTTAAGGCTGAATGAGATTAGTTGGGGACTGTTAATTGAATTTGGGTTTCATCCTTTGGGCCTATAAAGTTTTTCAACATGCAGTGACACAGACATTTGAACCAAAGAAAACTCTAGTTACTGGATGGAAAACACAGCGATATTCAAACTTTTTTATACCTGTTGTTTCATCTGTGCTTATTTCACAGATGGGCTTAATTGTGTTATGAAGCTGTATTTGGTTATTACTATAATAAAGGGAGTTCTCTCCCAGATGACTCTTTGCAGAGATAAATACATTGATTCTGAGTTTGATTCTCTTTCAATGTAACAATGATGAGATTAGGTTCGTCGAAGGGTAAGGTTTGACTCAGGAAGGAATTGTCTTTTACTTGCAAGTATTGAGCATTCTCATGAGAAACACTGAACATTTACACAATGTTATGCTGCTGAGCTGAACTGCTTTGGAAGGATTTGAGGGGTTTCGGGTCCTACTTTATTACTGCAGTATACTTCTAACCTAACTTTAGTTTTTCCTCTGTTTTAATTACTCTTCCAGATGGAGCCTCCTAAAATAGTCCTCTGAGCATATCACTTCCACTACTGAGAAGTGTCAGTGGTTCTCTTTTCTGTTGAAGAAAAAATACAAAATCTCCAGCCTGACTTTGAGGTTACAGTCTGGTTCTTACTATAGTTGGTTGGCAAGTATTTTATTGTGGGCCTACTGTGTGCCAGGAACAGGCTAGAACATTTCTAACAAAAATATAATGTGAGTCATATACATAATTTAAAATTCCTTAGGAGGCATATAAAAAAGTAAAAATAAATAGGTAAACTTAGTTTAAATAACACATTGATTTAATCCAACATATACAAAATATATAAAATGTCAAAATATAATTAATATTAAAATTATTAATAAGATACTTTACACTATTTTTTTAATACATATCAGGAATCCAGAATGCATTTTATACTTATATCACATCTTAATTCAGATGGCAAATTTTCATCGAAAACCCTTAATTGGTATTTACATCTTATAAGATATATAGTTGGAAAAGTAGACCCACACCGCTAAGTTGCTCCAAACTTACTGAATGTGTTTTCTGTAACTGAATTGAGTATCAGTTTTTAGATTTAAATTTTAATTAATTAAAATGAAATAAAATTTTAAAGGAGCTCCTCGGTGGCTCTTGTTGGTTAAAGTGTCCAACTCTTGATTTCGGCTCAGGTCATGATCTCAAGGTTCATGGTATCAAGCCCCATGTCAGGCTCTGTGCTGACAGCAGGGAGCCTGCTTGGGATTCTCTGTCTCCCTCTCTCTTTACCTCTCCCCTGCTCGTGCTCTCTCTCTCTCTCTCTCTCAAAATAAATAAATAATAAAAATGAAATAAAATTTAAAATTCAGTTCCTTAGTCTCTCTAGGCAGCATTTCAGGAGTCATGTATATCTCACAGCTCCTGTATTAAACTACACAGTTCTAGAAGCATAGGCCATGCTTTCATGGAGTTTACATTAACTCACCTTTCCAGCTCTTTCTTCTGCCTCTTCCCTGCAATGTCAGATGGATTATACCCTATCCCCAGACTTTTGTTCATGCTTTTTCAGGTAAACTCGTTTTGTCCTTCAAAGGGTACACTTCTCACCTGTTGAAATTCTGCCTACCTTCATGGCTTGGCTCAACTGTCAACCCACACAGGGAGACCCTTCTTGGTCATCTAAGCAAGAAGTGGTTCTCATTCTCTGAACATCTTCAGCACTTGGATTACACCTTTCTTTTGACACTGATCACATGCTACCCTGTGGGCTTTGGAGTCAATAAACCCAGGTTTGATATCTGGCCCACCACTCATCGGCTGTGTGATCTTGGGAAACTTCTTTAACTTTTTGAAACCTCTGTTTCTTCATTTGTAACATGGGGTTGTTAGAGGGAGATAATACTGAAACAATGCTTAGCTCAGTGCTCAATCCATAGTGGTAGTAGTTGTATATGGTCCTTATCTCCCCAAGTATAATGATTTACAAATAGTAATATTAGTAATGATAATGATAATAACAATGATAATACATTTGTGCTAGGTACTATTCAATCGCACTACCAATCATATTCAATCCCCCCAACCTCAAATTATCTTAGGCATGAAGTATTGTTATACTCATTTATAAAATGATTTATAAAAAGGTGAGAGAATAAGAGCAGACAGGAATTAAGCGACTTGCCTAACTTCACACAGTCAGAAAGAAATGCAGTTGGATTTAAATAATAGAAAGGATAGAATACAGTTTGAATATATTTCATTAATATTTTATCTTGTGTAGTTTTGGAGGTGATATAGAGGAGTTGGCAAAGGATCTGGAATCAGACAGACCTGATTGTGAGTGCTATCATTGATCAGAGATATGAGGTTGGCAAACCCCTTTAACCTTCTGAACCTCTAATTCCTGCTCAGTAACATGGAGATGATGCAACCCAGGGAGAAATACATAATATAGACAGTAAGTACAAAGTGTGTTGCCTGTTAAATTCAAGTTTCACCTTGGAAATTCCTAGCTTTGCAACTTTTAGCAAGTTACTTAATTGCTGCGCAACAATTTCCTCATCTGAAAATGGGAAACATAATTCTAACTTTGTAGATTTGTTCTAAAGATTAAATGATGCAATCTCTGTGAACACTCACAATTATATCTAGATACAATAAACACTCAGTAGGTATTAGTTATTATTGTTACTATTCCAAGTCGAGGCCTAGCATAGGTAGAGCACAAAATAAATTTAGTTAACTTTGTGTTTCTTTTCTCCTACCTTTCCTCCTTGTATTTGTATCTTTATATTTGTATTCTTTACAGAATATAGTACTAAATCTTGTAGATGGTATGTACTCAATGAGCAGTTAGCTGAATGAATGGAACATCTTAAGAAGAATTTCATATTATTTGTATTTTGTACAAGTACATCAATATTATTTTCAGAAAGTATAAAATAATTGCATGTGAACTAGAGATAGTAAACTGTTACTAGTACATAATATTTTATATTTCCCTTGGGCTTGCAGTGATTTTAGTTATGTTTGAGGCATTTTGAATTTTATATGCATTAAACTCCCTAACTGTTATTCAGTCAGTATAGTCCTCTGTCCAATTCTGATCATCTTAAATTAGAATATCTTTCAAATTCAACCACAGTACAAGACTGTATTGAAAATGAATTCATAAGGGAGGCAAATATTGTCATAAGCAGTGATAAAAAGACTTGAATAATGTAAAGCGTTACAGCAGAAACTGTAGAGGTGTAATGAATATTATGTATAATGTGCTTTATTTCTAGGTCTTAGATATGACCTTCTTCCTGTTCTGAATCTTTTTTATTGTGCTTCCAATTTCACTTAGCAATTGTTATGATCTGTTCAGTCTCTAAGCAAAATCATTCACCTCATTTTTATGAACCTAGGTTTTTAAGAACCTAGTCTGTTTCTCATCAGACTTTTATTTGACTCAGCCTCTCCTAAATTAAAATGATGTACATTATGGTGTGTGTCTTGTTCTTATATATTGATATGATGAAAGTTTTAGAAAACTCAGTAGTCACTTCTGGGCCATAAACTAAACATATAACCCTCTGCCAGGCACTGTGGATCAGGAAGAGGACAGTCCCTGGCATTTTGGAACCCACAGCCTAGTGATGGTGACATCAATGCATATACAAATGTAAAACAAAGCAGGTGATGGTATGTTTTATCATAATAAAAACCAACAAGTAATTTGGAATGTGGGGAGGTTGAGAACAGTTCTATTGCTAGTGAGTAAGTAAGAAGGAAGCCAGACTTCAGAGTGGAATTGAGCTGGGTCTTGCCTAGCTGGTAAGACTTCTACCTGAGAGGCAGGCTGAGGGAGCGTCTTGAGCAAAGACACATTGAAAAGGAAGAAAACAATAAGTAGACAGTCAATAAGATGAGGTCAATAGGTGAGGTCAGGTCACAGGTTGGGAAGAAAATCAGAATCCAATTGTGGAGAACATTGTCGGGCAAGACTCCACAGTTTACTTTGATGTTTTGAGATGTTTTGAAATAAAAGTGAATGTTTTTGAAACATTGAAAGTTTTTAGTTTATTCAATCACAATTTACCAATCCTCAATCAAATCTATTATTTTATCCTTCATGTTACTTAATTGAAGATATTCACACATATTTTTAAAACTAAAAATGCAGGTGATCTGAAATCTGTACACCTTTAATACATTTTTTTTTTGGCTTGATATGTGGATTAAAGCTCTCCTCAGGAATATATTTTAATAACACGATTCAACATAGTAAATCAAATGATTATTTTGAAAATCTACCTTTCCCACTATTTATTATATTATGAGGTTTTCACTGGGAATTCACAAGTGTTTCTGTATTATGCTAAATGATTGTATTCTTTCCTATTGCTGTGTAGCGAGTTATTATAAACTTAACAGCCAAACACAACATTGATCACTTCATAGGTATGTGGGTTAGGAGTCCAGGTACAGACTAGCTGGGTGTTCTTCTCAGGGTCCTTGTGCACAAGGCAGAAGTCAAAGTATCAGCCTGACTGCATTCTCATCTGGAGCTCCGAGTCCTCTCAGATCCATTCAGGTTGTTAGTTGAATACAATTCTTTGTGTTTGTGGGAATGATGTTCCCATTTTTTTGCTGGCTGTCAACAAAGAGTCACTCTCCTCTCCTAGAGGTCACTCTCAGTTCCTAGCCACATGGCAGGAATTTTGCCTTCTCACAACAATAAGAGCACATTTCTTCCTAGGGAAAACCATTGCAATTTGTAAACTTCCAAATTTTTATCTGTGCATGTACATATACAAAAATGTGTATATAAATATAATCATATAATTTATTATGAATATTTTACATGCCATAAAACAGATTGAATTATTTTAATGACTGTGTAGTATTCCATGATATAGCTGCATGATATTTAACTCATTACTTTGCTTTAAATTTTCAATATTGCAAATAAAGAAGAATCCACATATATATTGTAAACATCCTTGTGCATTCCTGTAGGATAGATTTTAAACTCCTTAAATGCCAAATCTGTCACTGCTGGTAGGCACCACCGAAAGTTATGGTAACCATCACATTTAAGACAATTTCTATGTTAGTGTTGAGACAGGTTGCAATAAAACCCGTAATACTTCTGTGCAGTTGTTCATATTATTAGTAAAATCAACAGCTTGGGACACTGGCTGAAAGGATACAGTGTAATATTAATGATCCCTCACATCTAGTATGTGCTTGATGGTTAATTTTGTGTCAGCTTGACTGGGATACAAGCACCCAGATATTTGGTCATTTTTCTAAGTATGTTTGTGAGGGTTTTTCTGAATGTAATTAACATTTGAATCAGGAGGCTGGATAAAAGCAGATTTCTCTCCCTAATGTGGGTGGACCTTATCCAATCAGTTGAGGGCATAAAAAGAACAAAAAGTCTGAATGAAAGGAAATTGCTCCTGCTGGCCCACCTGCTTACCTGCCTTTGAGTTGAGACATCAGCTTTTTCCTGTCTTCAAACATGAATGGAAATATAGTCTCTTTCTGGGTCAAGAGACTGCTGGCCTTCAGACTGGAACTACACCATCAGCTCTCTAGCTTGCTGACTATAGACCATGGAACTTGTCAGTGTCCATAATCATGGGAATAGATTCCTTATTCTCTCTGTCTTTCTCTCTCTCTCTGTCTCTCTCCTCTTCTCCTTCTCTCTCTCTCTCTCTCTCTCGCCCTCCTTCTCCCCTCTCCCCACAAAGCTTCTCTCCATCCAATTAATTTTGTTTCTCTGCAGGACCTTAGTACAATGTGCTTTACTTGTGGGTGGAATAAGTTCATATGTTGGCAGTGTTAACACCGGCCAACATTTAGAATTTCATAGTATACTATAACCAGGGACCTGAGTTATATATATATAAGATGGGTGGAATTCTCTTGTTATATTATCTAAACAGCATGGAGTCTCAGTTTCCTCATCGGTACAAAAGGGCTTAATTATAAAGTTTAAATGAAATAATTTCATTGAAATTTTCAATTTCATGAAATAATTTGAGTGCTTCATAGAATATTAGAGTTTTTTTTCTCCTTCTCTTAAAGAATCTTAAACATCGGGCAGATGGATTATTTCATATGTCCTCAGAAGCTGGCCATCAAGATTCCTTCAGTAGAAGCCATGTTCACTGTGTGCCAGTAATTCTTGGGAGTGAATTTACACTGCCTACTGTTGCTGAGTAATTTGGTAACAATATCCCCTTCTCAAACACATGGGGTGGTACTGACTAACGTCCAGGGAAGTTAAGGATGACTAGGTCTTCAACAAAAAGAGAGTTTTATTGCTGCAAATGTGATCTGGCTTAACTTCATTTTAAACCACTGCAGCACCTAAGTACAGGAACACCGAAGATGCATTAATGCTAACTCTGAAGTGTGGAGTCCCCAGCATTTATATATGATGTGGGAGCATAGGTCAGATCATTCATGCATTTCTATTTAAATGTATGTATACTTTCAAGCTCTCTTCTTCCAAAATAAATTGAATGATGTTATGTCTTTTTTGCATGTTCAGCACAGAAAAGAAAACAACTCTCAATATGATTGAATTAAAAAGTTTGCTATTTATTTAAAAAACGGAATGCAGAATTCTTGTTAGAAGATTTAAAAATATTGAATACTTTTATAATTCTATTTATTAACTTAAGGTCCTGCAAAAAGCCCACTTCCAGATACTTTGCATCGCTAGATTTTAATTTGATTTTGAATTTAATATAGTTTTATTTACATTGGCCTTTGCTTGTTGACTATTTATTAACACTTGTTAGAAATGTCAAATATTGTGCTTTCAGCAGCTATAATGGCTTTTTAAAGAATGATCCATTTTAATTGCATAATTTCCAGGTAAATGATCTCGTGCTCATTGACATGTCTTCAGTGAGTGGTTGTTTATGAAATGTTGATATCTGCTTCACTTGTTTAGTTCTTTAGTCATCAACCAGGCATTTCTTCCTTTCCTTGGAAGCTGGAAATATGATATGAACATTGAGAAGTAAGTTAAAAAGAACCTCAGTCTCTTTTGTTCTCTTTTCATCCATCTTTGGGTTGTTGGAGTTTAAATTTGTCTTGCTTTAGTCCTACACAGGCTCCCAAAAATAAAATATCTTCACTTTATCTATTGTAGCTGCTAAAGTCTGCTAACAAGAAGAAAGCATTGGTTAAGAAAAGAACATGGATTTGATTTAAAAAAAATTTTGGATTCAAAATCCAAGCTCCACTTCTTCATTGGCTGTGTTATTTGGGGAAAATCATTTACCCCATTAAACCATGTGTTTCTTCCAGCTACAAAATGGACTGTAATAGCTACTTTGCAGATTTTTGATGACTATCTATGTATCTATCTATCTATCATCTATCTATTTCTATTTTCTATCAAAACATGGTACCTGATTGTGTGTAAACACTTTACTCAAACTAGGGTCCAGTTGCCAAAGATTTTGGCTAGTCTCAGTGATTTTTTACTATCTAAGAAGGGTCTGATCTAAAGGAAGATCTATTGTCCAAATGTTGCTTGAGAAAATAAACTTGGAGGTCCAGAAGTAGCTAAAGTCATCAGTGTTCCATTTTTTCCAAGAATGACTTCCATGTCCAGCCTAGGCATGGTCTCTTCCCAGACTTTTTTTCAGGTAGTTCCCTTCCTCAACTTCTCTCTCCTGCAGACAACCATCTTGAATACTTAAGACTGTTCTTGACCTCCATTCTCTCAGCTTCATGCTAAATTAAATTTTGAGGAGCTGCTGGCAGGATGTTCTTTGCTAATCTCTAGTCCTACCAAGTAACTTATGCAGAAGCCTATTTTCATTTAATGTAGCTATTGATATGCTTGTATTTAGGTCTGCTGTCTTGCTATTTTTTTTTGTCATTTCTTTTTGGGTTCCTCTCTTTTGGGCTCCTCTCCTTTCTTCTATTCTTTTAGGTTAAAAAATTATTTTAGTGTACTATTGTAATTTATTTTTGGCTTGGTTCCTATATATATTTTCATTATCTGTTGTTGGTTTCTTTAGGGATTATAGTATGTAACTTTAACTCATTATAATCTCCAAGATTTAGCAGTGAAGGCTTTGGTTCTGTATATGAAGGAATAAATATGTTAATGTTCTTCTACTGAATGCAGCTATGAAAACTTGAGAGAAAGCACAGGTAGCTTTCCCTGAACAGAACTCTGAGAAGTAAATGTTAGCGTGTACATTGGGAAAGAATACCAGATTCTGAAGTCCTACTGAACTGTCAAAGAGTTTTCCATTTTCCCCTCCCTTATCTCCAAGCCTGAATTCATCAGTCTGTAACCCTGATGTGAACACTGAAGGACATAGAAGGAAGGATCTAGGAGAAATCCTTGAGTGCTGGCGTGAGAATTAGAAAATGGAAATGTTAAAGCTCAGAGAAAGGAGGGGGGAAATCCCCAGTATCTCCATCCATTTAGGTTTCTATTACAAAAATACCATAGACTGGGCAGCTTATAAACAACAGTACTGAAGCCTGGAAAGTCCAAGATCAAAGCACCAGCAGATTTACTATCTGGTGAAAGCCGTCTTCCAAGTTGCGAACCCCTGACCTCTCTCTGTGTCCTCACATGGAGGAAGAGGTAAGGGAGCTCTCTGAGGTCTCTTTTACAAGGGCACTGATCCCATTCGTGAGACTCTGCCCTCATGACCTACTTACCTCCCCAAGGTTCCTAATACCATCCTTGAAATCTTCTAATACCTCACCTTTCAAGTTAGGATTTCAACATATGAATTTTGGGCTGACACAAACATTCAAGCCATAGTACTCAGTCTCTTTTCCCTCTCCTTTTTTCCTGTTCTTAAATCCCCAGGACAAGTCTCTTGTGCCATGAAGGCAGAGATATGCCAGAAAGAGCAATCTTCCTCTTCTTTTGGTGGAATTGTGGCTCCATGTGGACATGGCCAAAGACTGTCGGTTTTTACTTTCCTGTCTATGTGGCCTCCTTCCACATGGGACAGGATGTAGTACAATTATAGACATGAGCAGTCTCTGGTCAGAGGAACCACAGGAAGTCAGAAACTACTGGAGAAATAGCAGAAAGAGGGAAGCATAAGGAGATGCACTCCTGGGCTCCTTCTTGACCTGCATTTGCAGAAGTCTGATCATTATTGGCACACCAATAGCTTTGAGAACTAAGATAGAGATATAGAGATATTTCTCAAATATAGTCCTCTTATTTGAGAAATAAGATACAGACTGCCACTGAGTAGCTAACATGTAGGAAAAATCCCAATAGTACTGCAAATAGGGTTGCTGGATTTAGCAAATAAAAATATAGTTATGCCAGTTGAATTTGAATTTCAGATAAACAAAGAATGTGTTTTTTTAGGTATATGTATATCTCATGCAATATTTGGCATTCTGTATTTCATCTGGCAGCTCTAACTGCAAAGACATTGATAATTGAGCTGGCTTTGAAGCCATAGGCCACTAACAAAGTCAAGTGCTTACTAAAACAAAAATATCACTATTTTCCACAGGGTTTAAACATGATAGAAATTCTCATAAGGGAATATTCATCTTTTTAAATGTTTGTTTATTTTGAGATATGGGGAAGAGAGAGAGAAAGGTGGGTGGGGGGCAGAGGGAGAGGAGCAGAGATAGAGAGGGAGATAGAGAAAATCTCAGTGCTCAATCTCATGAACCATGAGAGCAAGACCTGAGTCTACATCAAGAGTTGGACGCTTAACCGACTGAGCAACTCAGGCACCCCAGGAAATATTCAAAACATCCAAAATACAGTAAAAAATCATTCTGCACATGAAGGTCACAAAAAAAACAATCTCAACTTTCATGGGGAAAGATGACTAACAGATGCCAATGGCAAGATAGGCATTGCTTGACAAAGATTTTAAAGCAGCTATTATAAAATTTGGAAAGAGTAACTACAAACATTCTTGAAATGATAAGTTAAAATTCAGAGGATTGACAAAGAAATACACAATATAAAGAAGGACCAAATGGAAATTCTGAACTGAAAAGTATTAAAACTGATAAATATTTCGGAATATCAGGAACAAAGGAAGAGAAACAGAATTAGTAACTATACTGGGAAAATCTTGAGTTCTTTAAAATGCATTTGACAGTTGAAAGCAAGAAGAATAATATTGTCTGATGGGGTTTTCAATGTATATGAATGCAACATATATGACAACTATAATATAAAGAAGGGAGAATAATAGGACCTGTATAACGTGTAAGATTTCTGTATTACAATTGAAATAGCAAAATGTGATTTTAAATAGAGTGTGAAAAGTTAATTATGTGTTTTATGATTACTAAAACAGCTGCTAAAAAATACAAAGAGATACAGTCAAAAATTATTATAGACAAATTAAAATGGAATACTAAAAGTTAGTATTGAATTACTTACAGTGAAGTATTGTAGAGTTCTAAAACATAGGTATAGTTTTATACCCACAATACAGGGTGATGATTTTTGCTTTTAAGTATCATGTGGCTTTTAAAGAAATTAAGAGAAGAAAAGAAATATATACAGACAAAGACATACATGCACATAGTTTTTTGTGTTTACTCACAGAAGAGGATAAGATCATGTGGTTTGCACCAAACCTGAAAAAGCAAAATCAAAGAGCTTCCCGGAGGAGGTGATAAAGTCAAGAAAGTCTGGTGATGCACGTGGTGATGCTTCCATTAATTTAGTATAGATTATAGATGGGAGTCAAGAGTGATGAGAGATAAGACAAAAGAGAGATTTTCTGGGATTTTCCTGACTCTCACCTCTGGTGAGGTTGTCATCCAAAGTTTCCATGAAGAGTAATGACTGTGTGAGTTTCCCTCAGTGTTGTAAGCTGTGTAGTTAACATAGTGCCTGGAATATGAACAAATATTGACTGAATGAATGAATGAAATGAGTGTCCTGAACGTGGACAACTCTCCCATTCTGACCTTATATTCACCTCATCACCATGAAGCTATATAATTTTCCTTTTTTTCACACTCCCTTCTTCCCTATATCCTTAATCAAGGACTTGATTGTCTATAGTCTCAGCTTCTACTCCAGTAGGGAGGGGGCTCCCTGTACGGCAAGGCATGCTCTTGGGAACAATGTATATGGCTACTGTTTTTAGAAATCCTATTGAGATTTGATATATTTCTTTTGGGGATAAGGTTGATAACAGTTGACACTCCATTTTCCTATAAAGCAGCTAAGCTCAATTCTCCTCCCACCTGTCCCCGTGTACACACACACACACACACACACACACATACACACTCACACATGCACACACTTTATTAAACCAGCTTTCTTTAAACTTCACAGCAGCTGATGCAGAAGGAAGAAAGAAAGAAAAAGAGAGTCTGAGAAAACAAAAGTCAGAGAGACAGAATAATTTTAAACACAGTTATGTAACAGTGTTTTTCCAAACCTTTCTCCTAGCATGGTTGACTGTGACATATAAATTCTAGAAACCCCCTTAAAATCTTCTGCCTGTACTTACCAGGCTGAAGCATTTTTCAGGAATGTGAATTGTGTGGAGCCTTGTACTTGTACTTTGCCGGAGTCTAGTTAATTATCAATGACTAGCATTAAAGGTATTAATTTAGATTTGAAAAGTCTCAAGTTAGTTTGGGATATCATTTCTTCCAGCACTGAGAATATCTTACTTAAATAGTTTCTGAGTTTTTTAATTAATTAATTGATCATTAAAATTTTATTCCTACAGTGATTTTATTTTCTAAGGTAAGATCTTGATTTTAGATTTTCCTCCTGTCTTTAGTCTCAAGAGCTCTAACTATGTAAATCCTATACATTAATAAACCCAGGTTTGAAGAATGCTATAAAGCCTGGTTTTAGTGTAATGTGGTCGTAGATCATTTAGAAATTAGGTATCCTTAACTGGAAATGCATGGCTCATTTTTACCTCTACTACCTGTTGTATAGTAGCAAAATGAAAGAAACAGAAAAACACTATGGTGATTTCCTTTAAATTGTAGGGTTAAGAAATAATTGAGGAAATTTAACCAAAAAATCAGTTCCCTTAAATGTGGTTTACTGCTATTCAATTTTTTTTTTACCTTTATTCATTTATTTTGAGAGAGAGAGAGAGAGAGAGAGAAACTTGTGTGTGTGCGCAAGTGGGAGAGGGGCAGAGAGAAGGAGAGAGAGAATCCCAAGTAGGCTCCTTGCCATCAGCACAGAGCTGGATGTGAGGCTGGAACTCATGAACTGTGAGATCATGATCTGAGCGGAGATCAAGAGTCGGATGCTTAACCGACTGTGCCACCCAGGTGCTCCACTCTTGGTTTATTGCAATTTTAATATTTTACAGCTACATTTTAACTTTTATCTCATAAATTAAATATTAACAGTCATGCCTAAGCTGGAATATATTTTATCCACTTACAAAAATGCATTGACTAACGCTAATTAAATTTGCTTAATCAAGCTTAACAATGCTGCATGCTGTTACCAAAAGTAAGTGCCATACACATTTCCCAAAGTGCTCGAGCTACAACACCTCAGATTTTTCCTATTGGGGTATCCAAGGGTTCAACCATCTGTTATTTGCTCTAATTTTTAATCAAAGTTATTATTCATCTTTATTTCTAATCATGTGTGTTGCAAACAAAACACATTTTATGATTATTATTATCATTTTAACTTCACTATAGCCAAGGAGACACAAAGGAAAATGGTTTGCATTCAACTGCACAACATTAATGTTTGCAAATGGTTTAGCTTCAGTGACAGGAAGACATAGGTATTATGCAGGTAATACCTAATATCAAATTATACACTGTAACATTTAATCACATTGTTCTAATACCTTCAGCACAATGAGCTTCTCTCCAATGAAATAGGAAAATGTGATCACCCTTAATGCCCTGAAGGACAAGACAGTGGCTGTGTCATTCTTTATCGTGTATTGCTTTTGTTCCTAGCTAATCATATTTAGACTATTTCAACCCGGGCCCTGCAGATATACAATAAATCATACCTGATAGAGCAAGACTAAAACCTATTGATGGGATTGCCTTCAAGCTGCAGTGAGCACAGGAAAAAAAAAAAAAAATATGGGTTGAGATAGGTGGGGTCAACTTCAGAATGAAGAGAAGTGAATGAAGTTCTATGGAAAGAGAAATTGTACATTAGGGACACTTAGTGTGACATTGTAATGCAGTGTCTCCAATGATTCTCTCTAATACCTCGGTATGAAGCAACTCACTCCAGGGTACCATTTTAAGATGGTATCCAGGAAGGTTCACAGTGCTGGCAAAGAAAGATATGATAAATGCAACTCAAGCATTAAAGAGGTTAGAAGAAAAGATAATAATAAAGCCTAGCACTTTATTGTGTAGTACACGGTACGTAAGACACTATATTAGGCACCCCATATGTGTCATCTTATCTTCCCATTGACCCTCTGAAATAACCACTTCCATACAAATTAGATAAAGGTACAGGCTGAGAGGAGTTAAATAACATTTCCACTGTCTCACAGAATTGAGATTTATGGCCTGCAAGTCTCAGGCTGGGTTCTTACTCACTTTGGTATTTAAGTGAGCTAACAAGGAAATAAGTCATCAGTTAATATTTACTAAGCTTATTGGAGGGAAGCAACATGTTTCTTAACGACTGTGCTTCTGGAAAGTACAGAAGTTAAGGTTAAGCTTGGTAATAAGAATCCATAGAAGGTGTGATACGGAGATCATGGGATGATCCACATTTCTGAAAATGGAAATAACCCGCAGTCCTGAAAAGGAACAAATGTTGCAATAACTTCAATCTGTCTTGCCAAGGTCACGAGACCAGGGACTTCCCAGCTTTAGGGGTAGCATTTATTCTGAATGGAATGGGTGTCCCAGATGTTCATGGGAAGAGGTAAAATTTGCTCATGGTTGGTTGAGGTAGTGCCTTTTAACTCTTGCTAGTGCTGGGGGTCAGGTGGCTTATTCTTCACATCTCCTGAGGCATTCCCAAGAAGCACACATGCTAACATGGATAGAGAAGCTAGCATGAGGCACAGTACTGTAGCCCAGGCACTCCACAGGACAAAAGTGTAGGATGAACAAGAACCATTTCCTTAAGTTTCTTAGTGAATAGGAACCCTCTGGATATTCTTTATGGTGATAGTGATTCATAGGTGCAGAGCATTTGGAACACATGTCAAAATGTGTGATTCTGCTTGACATAGTCTTCAGTCATCTCACCAGAGACTTGAATTAAAGATACCTTCAAATCTTATTCCATATAGAAACTGAAACTGGGGAATCTTCTCAACTGGTGGAGTCAGGTTTTGAGAGCAAGAATGGTAAAAACCATGTAAGTTGCTCTCATTTATAAATGCTGTTTTAATGAATCTTATTTCTGGTGGAGTAGGCTGCAAGCAATGACTGAGCAGAGCAAGGTGGAGGAGGAAGATGGGGAGAGGAGAGACTACCGCCCGCGCGTTTCTTTTAGCATGTTGGTATTGGTTAAGAGATACCTAAATGCGTAGAACTGTTCCCCTGACCTTGAGGAGCTGATAATTAGCTAGGGAGGTAGGAGGTGTATAGGTTGTAAAGTAAAACAAGTGTAGCATAAAGATGTCAATTATTCTCAGAACTTACTCAGGGAAACATTCAGGTCTTGCTTTTCAAAAAAAAAAAAAAAAAAAAAAATCACTGTCCTGGCTTTTTAGCTCTATTAGCAGGACTTAGAGCATCTTCCATTATCTAGATAGTTCAGTTTGAGCTCCTGATAACAGGAAGCCTGCTTTTAATTGCTTTTGCTGCCATTTTGGTCCAGGTTTTTCTCTTTTCCCTCTTTCAGCTTTCTGGAAAACAGAGAGCTGCCAGGTAGCCATTCATAGCACAGCTGTGCCCATGTTGAGGAACGTTAATTATTATTTCCCTCGTTCTGCATTGAACCCACAACAAATTCATCCTCTTAAGAAAAAGTGAGTGCTCTGGGTTCTAGGTTTCCCTTTCAAGAGGTTGAGCATGCAGAGGGACCTGATGTTGGAGAGAATTCCTCACCCTCTGCCTTCCTTTAGTGGACCTGCTGGAAGCTTCCCCTGCTGTCTTGGAATGGAGTTAAGGAAACCCCTTTCCTCTTTTTGGATCAACACAGTATGACGGCTAAGGGCTTGGGCTCAGACTCAGCCTGCCTGGATTTGAATTCAGTTTCCACCATTTCTTACCTGTGTTGTGCTGGGAAATAAACTCTAGGCTTCAATGCAGCAGACCACCAAATAAGAATGTTAGTTTCTCTCCCTAGGGTTGCTGTAAGCATTAAATGAGATAATGTATACAAACTAGCAAAATTCACGTCAATATTCCATAAAGTGATCTGTCCCAGTTGTTATCATTGCAGAATGTATTGCTACTTGATATGAGAACTGATAACTCAAAATGTACATATAATTTAAGTTTCAATTCTGAGGATTTTCTAGGATTCTTCCTGGCATCTACATGGTATCCTGTGGAGCCAGTCCGGGACAAGATTTGCCCCGCCCCCCCCCTCCCCCCAAACTCAATAAGAAATGATGCTGCTTTGCAGACAGGACATATTAATTTTCTCCTGTGTTTATTTACATGGTTTATAGGGCATTAATCGTAAAAAGAAAAAGTTTTCTTAACTTTTCATGCACAGCAGATATAGACCAAACCCAGTTAAAATAGAAAAAAAGTCTTCAATGTTTTCTTTTGAAAAAGATAGCTGCTAGAATTTAAAAAGCTTGTTCTTATTAACTATGCATACCTAAAACCATAAGGACATGTAAAAATATAAACCTTTTTTCCCCAAATCTCAGCCCTCAGTTCTTTAAAAAAATATTTGTGCCCAGAGAATCAGCATTACCAGAAGGCAATATTTATAGAAGTGATAAGTCAGCCAGCCCAGCTGTCATTAACACTTATCATATCATCTGAGCATAACTTTCCTTAGAGCACCTGGAAGTGAGGAGAATTATAATTACATAAATATAATTAACTATATATTTTAAAGTGTGCATATGCCTGCATGTGTTGGAGCCCTTTAATGTTGTTTGGCACAACTTGGAGTTCAGAACTCAAACTTCTGAGGACCCTTGCCACTAAGGTTAATGCCGGTTAAAAGTTATGCAGGATGACCAACAGAACAAATAGCATTTTACCAGAGTCCACTTTTTATCAGATGGTGGCTTTTAAAAGTTTATGGCTGAAGACAGACTGGAGACCGATACAAACAGTGAGCTGTGGCCAAGAGCAACGACTGTCCAGTTTTGCCTCAACATCGAGCTCTACAAACTTCCAATCCAGCTTTCTACCTGATTCTAAGAGGCCCCTGATGCTATTACCATAAAATTCACATCCCTATTCTAGCTTATTCCTTGGTTCTTGCCTTGTCTGGTCCTGTGATCAACACTATCTTTACCACACTCCGTTGGTGTTGGAGGCCTTCAACACTTGATCTATTGGCATTTGCTCTTGTACAACCGTGGGCCCCCCTGAGTCGCCTACCAGAAATGTGCCAAGTCTCTACTGACAGTAGCTGCAAATATGGAACCTGAGCCCTAGGACATTTTTCTTGATTTCCTACTCATCCACCGCCATTCAGATTGGTTCTGGGTCATGTATACTTTCTGGTAGCCTCTGTATCCTCAGAAGAAATAGGGATATAAAACTGGAGTACCACAGAATGATTATTTGAAGGAAAGTAAATGGGATAATTCATATAAAATCCATAACACAGAGGTAGGCACAAGGAAAGAGTTCCTCAAAGAGGGTGTAGTAGGTTTTAGAATAGTACCGTTGGTTGTTTCTGCTTCAATGGCATGAGGTTGGCAAAAAGGCAAATATATGCGACAGCTATTGTCTTAGGCTTGTTCCAGCAGAACTGTGGCTTAATTGTTGTGAGAAAGTTGAATCACACCACATAGCCTGCTTTCACTTCATTTTCCTGTAAAATCAGTTCTTATTTGTCCTTATAGACTTTCACATATTTGCTTTTATCTCATTGAAGTCTAGCCAAAAACAACAGTGGGATTTACTTGCCTATTGTTGTAGACTACATGTTTGTGTTTCCACAAAATTCATATGTTGAAATCCGAATCCCCAGTGTGATGGCAGGACGTGGGGCCTTTGGGATGTAATTAGGTCATGAGGGTGGAGCCCTCAAGAATGGAATTTAGCACCACAAGAGACACAAGAGGATGCTTTCTGCCATGTGAGGATATAACCCAAAGTGGCCATCTGCAAACCCGGAAGCCAGCCCTCACTTGACATGGGGTCGACCAGCATTTTCGTCCTGTACATTCCACTTCTATTTCCATTTCTTTTCCATTTCTAGGACCTTGGGAAATAAATGTTTGTTCTTTAAACCACCCAGGTCTGTGGTATCCTGTTATAGCAGCCTAAAATGATTAAGGCACATATTTTGATTCTAAAGCATGTTTCTCAAATTTGCATATGCATATGATCACCTTGGGTCTAGTGGAGATGAAAGTTCTGATTCATCAGATCATGGGGGTGAGGCCTATGTCTCTAACAAGCCCTTCTCCCCTATCTACAAGATGCTGCTGATGTGTGGATTGCACTTTGAGTAGCAAAGTTCTAGAAGATTCTATATCATTCTGGTATATGACAAGTGGGGCAAATGATATATAAAATGTCCCTGTTATGTTGGGAAATTTAAACATAGGCAAATGTCTTTGAGCACCTAATCTTTACTTTAGGAAGTAAGAGTCGTAAGGTTCAAAGAATACTTTATATTAAAAAAAAAAAAAGAGATTGAATATCCTTTATCTTATTTCTTTCGAGTCAAGTTTTGAATATTATTGAGAAATGGTTCTATGGTATATTCAAAATTCAGATGAAGTCAGATGTGATTTCTTTAAGCACCATTTTAGGATTTAGATAATGGCCAGGATTAATATTGTTCTTTTTGACTTTGAGGAAAGAAACAGAATGAGCCCATCGACAGTGAGCCCTTCCTAATGTCACAGGAATAAATCACATATAAATTCCAGAAGTTCCAACTTATTAACTGAAATGGAGATTGATAAACTGCTTTGTACAGGTAGCTCTGTTCAGAAGAATAATCAGGTTGCACATGGGCCCTGCAAAAGAGCTAAAGATGATTTTCAGCAGGTTCAATATGGTATAGCATGCTTTGCCAAGCTTTTCCTTCACTGACTGAAAGCAAAGATTTCCAAAGAATGCTTAATTCTATGCCTCTGGTCCTTTCCTACTTATCCCATCAAAAATATCTGTTTGCAGTAGCTATATCCTGGAATAGTAAAGTTTGAACCGACATCAACTTTTTTGCTGAATATAAACCCATATTCAAATACAATGATTGTTACTCTTTTCATTTTTAAAAAATTTTTTAATGTTTATTTTTGAGAGAGAGAGAGAACGAGAGAGAGAGAGAGGCAGAATGTGAGTGGGGGAGGGGCAGAGAGAAAGGGATACACAGAATACGAAGCAAGCTCCAAACTCCGAGCTGTCAGCACGGAGCCTGAGACGTGGGGCCTGAAGCCACAAACTCTGAGATCATGACCTGAACCAAAGTTGGATGCTCAACCGAGTCCGCCACCCAGGTGCCCCTGCTAGTATTTTCTTCATATGAAGAATGAGATGTTTAAAAATGTTAGATGTTGGGGTACCTGGGTGGCTCAGTCAGTTAAGCATCCGACTTTGGCTCAGGTCATGATCTCGTCATTCGTGAGTTCGAGTCCCACATTGGGTTCTCTGCTGTCAGAGCAGAGCTGACTTCAGATCCTCTGTCTCCCTCTCTCTCTCTCTCTCTGCCCCTTCTGCACTCAAGCTCCCCCCCACCCAGAAATAACATAAACTTTAAAAAACTTAAAAAATAAAGGTTAGATGTTTTTCTAAGTATATTGGCTCTAGTCGTCCTTGGAAATGGAGTGTGTTAGACCCTCCAAATGTTTGCAGTTTCCTCTGCGGGGCTGGAGGTATGGGGTAGATGAGCTAATCCTTCTTGAGCCATGAAGTACCTTCCCTTGTCACCTTTGCCCCTTCTGCTTTCACCGTTCTGCCCCTCTGTACCCCCAGGGTCAGCAAACAGCCTGTCCACATCTGCAGGTATTTGGAGATTTGACAACCCAGATGTGGAAATCCATGGCAACCACTTAGCATGGGGGCTGATTCTGTGCTTCTGCTGCCCATAGCAAGTTTCCTCAGTGACTCTGATGCTAATGCATGCCCTGTACATATAGAAAGAGACAGGACTGTGTGAGGAAATCTGCTTGTGATGTAGAAAAATGGAGAGAGATTAGCCAACTATATCATCTCTGTTCTTATCTTGAGATGAGGCAGGGATGCCTCTGTCAGGCAGCGGAGATCACAGAGATGGATATATTTGTCTTTTGATCTCAGAGAACAAAACCAATGTTTCTGTTTTTGCACAGCTTCTGGTATGATAAGGAGAAGAATCTATCTGTGTATTTGGGGATGGGGTGGGCCCTGAATAGCTGATGGCCCTTTATCTTGCCTTCCAATTGTTAACAGTAATTTCTTCTCGGTTTGTTAAATTAAAAATGTGGTGAAAAGTGAAAAGTGGGGGCTCGATATGCTTATTGAAATGGCATTCATTCCTGCTTAATGAATAATTAAATTTCATATCATATTATCATATTTATAGAGTGGGCCTTTACATCTGAGGAAAGGGAATAAAAGATTATAACCAGGGCAAGGCAGTCTCGCTACCTTTCCCCAAAGATTACCATGTTGGTCAGAGAAAATTCTATTGCATAATAATGCAAGAGGACACCATCTCTATTTATTTGGCTACTCTGCCCAGATCCCGCACTGACAATGATTTTTAACTGAGTCTACTCCTATGCAATGAAAAGTGTTCTGAGCTTTGAGACGTAATGCTCTGTCATTCAGCCGGCTTGGAGAGCAGGTGAATTGGGGAAAATTGAAGAATGGCAAGAAAAATTATTGTCTTTTCCTTCACAATATGGGAGATAAGAATTTTCCACGTAGGGATAATGGAAAACCTAAATTCAGTGGTCCAAAGGCCAAATAGTGTTCTTGACTCATGCTTTCATTTATTATGTTTGTTCATTCATTCATCACTCCTTCTTTCAAAATGTACTTATTAAATGCTCTTTTTGTGTCAGATACTGTGCTAGGGATACAGAGGAAAATAAGACATAGCTGTTGTTTACTAAATGAGCTCATGCTCTGGTAAGAGAGGAGACTGCCATATTAAGAAATAACAATACAATTCTGTATTATATGTATAGCATCTTGAAGTAGCTACCAGGTACATAGTGGAAGAGAAGAGAAAACGGTGTTTTTTCTGCCTGTGAAAGTGTGCTATAAGGAGGTGACAGAGGTCACGATGTGCGATGTGGGTCTTGAAGAATGTGTAAGGATATGAAATTTAGAAATTAAAACTATTTGTATCCTGTGAATCAGCAATTTACTTCTTATATACTTAGGATAACATCTTAAGGAAAGAACCAGGCTATTACAACAATGTATAAGAACAAAAATGCAGTTTTCAACAATATAGCATTGAGTAAATAAATTATAGTGCACCCACATTGTGGAATATTAATGTAGCTGTTAAAAATCATGTCCTAGAAAATTGGAGAAAATGTTCATTATATTGTTGAATGAAAAAAAGTGAGCTTTAAGTTTGTACATTTTATTTCCAAGTGTGTGTGCGTAGTTGTGTATATACAGACATATGTATGTATGTATGTATGTATGTATACAAACATACATATAAGAAGAAGAAAGATATACTCCAGAATGCTAGCTCTCATTGTCTTCATTTTATTCCCAGCTTTGTTGAGATATAATTGCCACATAGCATTGTGTAAGTTTAATGTGTATAGTGCGTTGACGTGATGCACTTACGTGTTGTGAAAGGACTGCCCTGGTAGCGTTGGTTAATACCTCAATTATCTCACGTAATTACCGATTCTTTTTTGTGGTGAGAATATTTAAGATCGACTCCCTTAGCAACTTTCAAGTACACAATACAGTATTACGAACTCTAGTCACCATGCTGTAATCAGATTCCCAGAATCTATTAATCTTGTTCCTGGAAGTTTGTATCCTTTGACCAGCACCTCCCTGTTCCCCCACCCTCAGCCCCTGCCAACCACCATTCTGCTCTGTTTCAATGAGTTCGGCTTTGTTTGATTCCACATATAAATGAGATCATGCAGTATTTGTTTTTCTCTGTCTGACTTAGGTATTCAATAATCTTTTTAAAATCAATAAAGTTTTTCATCACCCACTTTCCTCCAAGGGCAAAATTCCTTGAGGAATTTTGATTATGCTCTTTATTTTCTATGAAAGAATAACAACCTGATCTCTAGTGAGAATACAAACACAGAAAACTGCCCTTCCAGATACGGCAACTTCCAAGTATTACCAAAGGTATGGTGAGGGAAGTGATGTTTGAAGGACACATAGGCCAGTCATTTCTCTACCTTTTCTCTGCTCTCTCCTTGGATCCGGACAGCCTCCAGATCCAGAGGACAAAATGCTGGCCTCTTGGACCACTGTTTCCACCCAATAGGGCATCAGTGCTCTCTCTTTGGGTTCACGGAGTGATCCTCCAGGAAAACATGAAACCTGTCACATTTCTTATAGAAATATTTTGAGAATACTGTGTCCCTCTAGAGGAGCCTATATGAAAATTTCCTTTTATTGAAACAGTACTAGGAAAATGTGTTGCTTCCTCTAAGGATGGCTTTCATTTCACCAATAAAACTCAATTTTTTTTTTTTTTTTTTTTTTTTTTTTGCTTAGGCTATTAAAAGCTTAAGGTCAAATATGTGAGTTGCTTTTTTGTTGTTGTTGCTGCTTTTTTTGTCTTTGTTGCTTTTTTCTTTTTAGCAGCTACTTACACCTCTTGTGGAAGTCTGGGATGGGAAGAATTTTCGTCCTGCATGGCAGCCTCCGTCAGTTCTTTATAGATATCTGCAGCACTGGCTGAGGAGTTAGGTGGCAGCATGCAAACTTATAGGGAAGAGTGCTGTGACCCACCGCTCGCTCTCCCATCACTAAGATTGTAAGGGAGGTGGTGAGTGTGTGCATTTGCTGGTCATGACCTCCTATTCTGTGTAGTTACCCTGTCTTCACTTTCAAGTCTATTTAACTTCCCTTGGCTCCAGGTTTCTAAATATATCTTTTTAGCCTGGTAATCCATGTAACTTTGTATCCATTTCTCCAGGCAATTTGTTCCATGGTGTGTTTCAGGGTGACAGAATCAACTTCCCAAAAGTAGGTAACATTTGAAACACAGAGCAAGAAGTCTTTCCACAAAATAGTATTAAGTTTTAATTAATAAAAATACTCTAAGGTAATACTCTATATTACGTACAGAGAATAAAAAATACTCTAATATTATATATCATATATAAGTTGTATATATATGTTATATGAAATATACCAAAAGCAGGAAGACATTAATAATATCTAGGGGACTTCAGTCTGTAAAAACTATTCGAATCATCACTTCATAATCAGTAACTCTTAATTTCTTTTCCTGAATAGCATGGAGATCTATTTCTCACCTTTTCTATCCTTTCAATTTTCCTAGGACTCATGAGTATGGACTGATTTTTAGAGGAATTATTTCTTAACTTTGTCTGAGTCAAACCCTCTTCCCCACTGTGCATTTATGGCATGCCAGGTCCTGCTCTATGTGCCAGGAATTTAGTAGTGAAGGCAGATGTCCATCGCCCCTACTCTCTAGGGCTTCCAGCCCAGATCCTGCCTCCTTGAGCTGGGTCTCTTGACATTTATCTTCAGGAAGCCATGATGGTAAGTAGCTCTTCCTGTTGAACAGAGGATCATATGGCACTTTCCTTAAGGTCACTCTGTTGAAAGGGCATCGCTTATCACTTTTCTTGTCTCTTATCCTTCCAGCTGTCTATTTTGACTTGGAAGAAGAATTGCTTCTTGCAATTCTGATCAATGGCTAACATGTCCGTTAAAACAACACTCTCTCTTCCTCCCCAGTTATACCCATTTAATGTGTTTGTAGTAATGGGTTCCACTTGTTCTTTATATGAGGCAGAAGATAGATATTCTAATGAAACCTTGGCATGAGATGGGTATGTGTTTTCTATTGATACACAACATAGGCCTGTTAAATATGTGGAGATTTGCAAGACTCCTGGAAACTGATGATCTATTTAACACAAACTTCCAATGCTTAAATTGATCTCTTCTCTTGTCTTTGCTTTTTCTTTTTTCCCTCATCTTCTGTCTGTACTTTCTTTCCCTTTCAATACTTTCTGACTATAAGCAATATTCACATCAATTGATTAGATTTACATTTCCCTCAGTCATTGCCTGATTTGTCCTTAAAAAGAAACAAAGGTTGTTGCCCTACATGATGGTGATAACTTTTTCCTGAAAATTTATGGTTTGAATTAATTCATGCTGCTGATGGCTATAGGCATTTCTTCCCTTGTGGCAATTATGCTGAACTTGGTCAATGTGACGGCCAGTTGGATGAAACCAGGGAAACCTGGAGGCTGTTAAAAAAAAAAAAAAAAAGAAGAAGAAAAAGAAAAAGAAACTGGAGTCATCAGAATATTTTCAAGCATAAATTTAATAAAAGAAATGCCTTCACTTCTCATACTTCTCATTAAACTTTGATATGCAATTCCCTCAGGCTTGAGGATTTGCTCTATTCTAAGTCTCTGCTGAAACAACTTCTGAAGTGTGTTTGATTCAGCTGGGGATTACTGTGTGAGAGGGGCATTGGGTCTATACTGTCTTTAGGAGTGTTAGCCTCCTAAAAGGTTACTTTTTCTTCCCTGACTGAAATGTATAAGAAAAACAGAATATTTAACTGCCTGTGAATTGCTGAGACCCTCCCAAGGCTGCCCAGGTGAGTCCCATCTGCTATGGGACCTAACACTCTGCCCAACTCCAATAGAACCAGAAAGAGCATTGATGAAGGAAATAGCAGATCTCAGCTCTGCAGGTTAGCACCCTTAGGTGAAATCCACTTCAGCTATTTAAAGTACCACCGGAAGGCTCTCCAGACTGGCTCTTGTCAACTTCGCTAAAGCGCTCTAGGAAACTGCCCAGTTTATTACCACTTCGAACAAGGAGAAGCTGGCCATGGGCAGGGGCCAGGGCGTGTCAAGCGCACAGGGAGCTCTCTCGGTTACTAATTGTCCAAGACCAGAGCAGCAGTTTGCTCACTCAAACTTCTTGCAGCCCAAAGTGCCACTCTGTTTCCTGTGACACTTGAAGGAGACTTCAGAGTTTGCCCCTTCCTTTCTCTTCGATTTTTTCACAGCTGGGAACGTCAGTGAAGTTTTCAGTGCAAGGTGTAAGTTTCTCTTGTTGTAGGAGCAAAGTGAGATTCAACAGAGTGTGAGGTGACTCTAAGGTTAATGTGCCAGTTTTGGCAGCCATCAGTTCCCACTAACAGCTCTGGCTCAGTACACCCTCTACCCCAATTTTCCATAGCTGTCACAGACGCAGAGATGGAAAAGATCTTGAAAGACTACTTGGCTCAGGTTCATGCCTTCAGCAAAGTCATGGCCCAACTCTGCCAGGTCCTCAGGAGCACAATCTCAAGGAGCAGCCTCTGCAGGGTGATTTTCAATAGCAGCACAGTTGGCTGAACTACAGTGCAAAGGGAATTACCTTTATCTTTGGGGGCTTTCACTTCCCTTCTGAAACCCTTTACCATCTTCTCATTCCCCTTTCCCCAAACCGTTAGTTGATGGTGTCTTTTCAATGATTGGAACAGATCATTTGGCTATCTACCCAGGCTCCCCCTCTCTTCTTTCTGTCCCTGGGGTCCTAATTTTCAAATGTTGGGGTGCATCAGAATCACCTGGAGTGGTTATTAAAGAAATTCAGGATGAGAGTTACTTCTTGGGAAGATTTTGGAGGTGGGTGATCTAAAAAAATTGAAAACAGGGGAAAAAAACATGCACATTTTGCTGAAGAGGATACATAAATGGCAAACAAGCACATGAAAAGGTGTTCAACACCACTAGCCATTAGAGAAATGCAAATTAAAGTCACAGTGAGATAAAAATAAAATAAAATAATAAATAAATAAAATAATAACTAAATAAAATCACTGAAATGAAAAATAAGAACATCAAATGCTTGCAAGGATGTAGACGTACAGTTTGGTGGGATATTTCAATACTATACCCTCTCTAAAATACTTTGGCAGTATCTTTCAAAACTAAGAATGGACTTACCACAAGACCTAGCAGTTATATCATGGACACTTAATCTAGAGAAATGAAGACTTTCATATAGAAACTTGTACACAAATATCCCTACCTACTTTTTTCATAACTTTTCAAACTTGAAAGTACTCAAATGTCCTTCAATGGGTCAGTGGTTAAATAGTACATCCCTATCATGGGATACAATTCAATAATAAAAAGGAACACATTATTCATACACGCAGTAACTTAGATGGGCCTCAAGAAAATTCTGCTGAGTGAAAAAGGCTAATTTCAAAAGGATAAACACTTCACGATTCCATGTATGTATTATTTGTGAAGCAGCATAATTATGGAAATGAGGAACTTATAGTTTACAGTGGTTGGGAACTGGGGGAAAAGGGAATGGGTAGGTCTATGAAGGAATAACATGAGGGGGTCTTGTGATGTTACGTTTGAATATCTGGATTGTGGTGGTGGTTATGTAGGGCAACACATTTGATGAAATTGTATAGAGCTATATGTATACACACATAAACACAAATGCACACACAATGCATGTGCAACTGGTAAAAATGAATAAGCTCTATGGATTGTATCAATGCCAATTTTGGGGGTTAGATACTGAACTATAGTTGTATAAGGCATTAACACTGGGGTAGGCTGGAGAGGGGTGCTTGGCATTGCTCTGTACATTTCTTTGCAACATCTTATGAAACTAGAATTTGTTTTAAGTAAAAAGCTGAAGTTTAGGTCCAATCCAGATGCTAGGGGAGAGTTTTTACAAGGGTGAGAAAATCAAGAGTTGGAATTGATGAGAGGGTCATCTTTGAATACTAATTATCAGACATCTCCAGCAAATCATCTCAGATCACACAATGGCCCTTGGCCTGCAGACTTGTGAGTTAACTAATGCTTACACTAAATGCTGCTGAGACTTAGTGGTTGTTGTACAGCATAAGTATGGTCAGGATAGAGGTAGGATCTGTTTTTATTTTAAAATTTATTCCTGTGTGTCTAATTAAATACTCAAAGAAGACAACGGTGATAACTTACATTTATCTGTAGTTGCCATGATTTTTGATAGCATGGTCAGAATATGCTGGTGCTCAAGAAATATGGATTGCTTTCTAAATATTGATAATTACCAAGTTGAAGATAATTTTGATAAAAAATATCCCCCAATCCTTTATATCATATGACATCAATATGTTGAAAATTTTTCATCATGAGAAAACAATGGATCTTGCTCTTGAAGCTTTACAACACTTCATGTTCAAGATATATTAATAATATGATAAATTTGTTCTGGAATCAATGCCATCATCATCTTTTCTGATGAATTGATACGCTTTGCGAACATTTTTCAAGAAATGCAAATATATAAACCATCATGTTTCCATTTCTCTCTTGGCAGTCATGACACTCAGAGCCAAATTTAATGTTCAGTAATATCAAATTTCATACTAATTTTATCCAAAAACCTCTCTTCCCACGTATGCTCTATATTTTTAGTCAGTCAACAATTTCATTGGTAACTTAATAATTTAAAGTTTTCATGAGTCAATTACAAGAATGTTAGAACATATGATGCTTTGTTTTCTGTTAAAGTTTTCTGCACAGTTACCCATTTTAAATAAGTTTAATTGAAGTATAACATATATACAAAAAAAAAAGTATACAAATCCTAAGTATGAATCTTAAGATACACAAAAAGAGCATATCAACTCAACACGACTCATGTCAGGAGATAGCATTGCTATTATAGCAGAAATTCCTCTTGGTCCCCCACCCTCTCCAAAGGAAACCCCTCAGAAGTTCTCCATAATTCTAACCCTACAATTAGGTGAGCATGTCTTTGAACTTTCTATAAATAGAATTATACAGTATTTACTCTTTTTTGACTGTGTCACTTGAATCAATCTATGTGTGTGAGACTCATCCACGTGGTTGTGCACAGCAATAGTTCATTTATTTTCATTATTGTACAGAATTCCTTATGTAGATATGTCGCTGTTTCATATTCTACTTTCCATGGACATTTGTAACACTGCCTAGTTAAGTGTTACTATGAATAGCGCTAACAGAAGCATTAATGGACATGCCTTTGGTAAAAGTATTTATGAATTGCTGTAGAACGTATACCCAGGAGCACAATGGCAAGGTCAAAGAGGATGTCTAGGTTCAGTGTTCGTAGTTACCACCAAGCAGTTTTCTAATAACTTAAACTCCCAGCCGCAGTATGTGTGTTCACCACAGTCCACCACATTCTGGCTGAGCCTTGGCATTTCTAGTCTATTTTGTTTTAGTCATTCTGTTGGTGTGAAATGGGATCTCACTGAGTTTGAATTGGTATTTTTCAGATGCAGCTAAAACTCTTTCATCTGCCTAATGGCCACTTGGATATTTTCTTGGTGGGGTGCCTCTATGGACACTGTTGCTGCTATGCCCAGAAGCCCCTGGGTCTATGCGTTTCTCCCCCAGCTTCTTGGCACAGTCAGTTCTAATGGTCATACTGGAGACTGACTCTCTTCAGAAGAGCATCTTGGACCCTTGAAGTTTGCTTAATCAATCTGCTGATTTAGATTTTTCTTTAATGCCTTCAGCAGATTTTAGAATCTAGGTTATGGTTTACTAGTAAAAAGAGTTAAGAAGTATTTGCACTTTTTCAAACTCTGGAAGAGTTTGTGGAATGTTGTCGTTTCTAGTTTATGAAAAGCCATACTGAAAAAGTACTTTCCTTTCACCTTGAATTACAATTTTTCCCATTTCCACATTCTACCAATGATCATAATTCTGAAATTGGGGTCTCTGTATCTCTAAGGGGATCTCTAGAAATTATGCAAAGCCACAGTGTAAACACATCATATGCTCTAGGACATCCATTTACATAAAGACAATTACTTGTATAATAAAACAAATATGAATGTATTATGAAGTAGGAAGCAAAATCTGTGCAAATTTTTTTAAGATAAAACTTGCTATCATGTCTGGCTACATTTCTAGTCCTCTCTGGATTGTTTCCTACTCTCTTTTACATTAAGGGGACTTTAGGGCGGGAATTTGGAGGAACATTGGAATAATGTGTCTTCCGTATCATCAGGAGGGTGTCATGATATAGTAGGAAAACATCGTTGTTTTTTTTTTTTAAGTTTATTTATTTATTTTGAGAGAGAACAAGAGAGCAATCAGGGAAGGAGCAGAAAGAGGGAGACATAGAATCCCAAGCAGGCTCTGCAAAATTAGCTTAGAGTCCAAAGTGGGGCTCGAACTCACAAACGGTGAAATCATGACCTGAGCTGAGATCAAGAGTAGGATGCTTAACCAACTGAGCCACCCAAGCACCAGGAAAAAAAATTTCTTTTATCATCAAAAGAGAGGGTTCAGATCTTAGGTCTGTCTCTCTGGCTGTATTACCTTACACAAAACATTTGTTTGTTTGTTTAAAGTTTGAATAACTGTAGGTTGTATATAGCACAGAGTAATTATATGTCCATACCATACATAGACAATGACTAGACATAAAAGTTACTTCATGTTAGTTTTACCAGCTAGGTCTGGAGCCTGTGTCAAGGATGAAAATACTAAGTAGAGAAGAGAGACCAGAAGAAATAGAACCGGAAGCCCTGATTGGGATGGAAGTCACTGGGGCAGGGGTAAGGATGTGGGTAAAAGCAAGTCATGAACTGTGAGTTCAGAACTTCTTTTAGTTGCTGAGCACTCTCATATGTGTATTGACCTGTCAGTCCTCAACTTTTAGTGTAGGTGAATGAAGGTTTCAGGCCACACTGCTTCATATCATCTTTGAACTTCAGCAGCACCAGGCTGAACTAAATAAGTTCTTACAGAATAATCTGTTTCCAAATATAATCTTTTTTCCCCGGGTAGACTGTAAATTCCCCTGGAACAAAGACCTCCCCTCAGCATCTAGCACAATACAGTCTCATACATAGTAGAGACCCAGGTGGTCTTGTTGGATATGGAATATTTGAAAAATACTAAACAAATTGCAACATGATATAAAGACTTGGTTTTTCTACTGTGAACGAACTCTTCCTTCCTTCACTGGTCAACAGGTTATTCAAAGAAATGTGTGGCCTTTATAATAAAATCTACCTGGATATTTTTTTCTTTCTTGGTGTGAAAGAACTGTGTCTCTTAAGTTTAGCAACTTGTCTTTGTGTTTCCCTGTCTCCCCCACCGAACACACTGATACCACTGCAGGGAGCTTCCACTTGGGGCAGATACATGATAAGACATTTTCACCAAATA
Organism: Panthera uncia; assembly: GCF_023721935.1. Taxonomy (NCBI): domain Eukaryota; kingdom Metazoa; phylum Chordata; class Mammalia; order Carnivora; family Felidae; genus Panthera; species Panthera uncia. The sequence continues at coordinate 56,355,831 of NC_064810.1, read as the reverse complement.
TGGACTTAAAATAAGTCACTTGGTGACTTCTGTGGTATAAGTCTTTTTTTTTTTTTTTTAATGAAATTATCCTGAGAAACTTTCCATCTTGCTTATTATGAACAAAGTGTTTGATTTGGTCTTTTGTCATTAGCAGAAAGTAATTATTCTGAAACCTTCTTCTTGTATCTCACCCAACCAGGGTTGGCCAAAGGATAAGCCTGCTTCTTATGCCACAATTTCCAAAATTCTGGAAGTTCTTTGAGGTAATGATGTGTGTTTCTAAAGTTCCTCTGTTCTACTTCAACTAGGTTAACTGAATGAGAACAACATCAATGTATTAATATCTTGTATATTAATGTATCAATCTGAATACATTTTGGAAACCAGGGGTTTAGTTTGCTTAGGGATTAGGACAATGGTCCAGTAAGCTTTATAGGGAATCTAAGAGTCAAGAAAGGCCAAAATCAAGGTACCTGGAATCTGGGTATTTTGAGATAGAAAGGAAAACACACCTAAAATGTACATACGCTTATAGGCTTAAGATTTCATTTTCTGGACCATTTTCCCTAAATTTAAGAAATGTATATAGTAACCTCATTGATCTAAGAGTGTTGAAATCTAGAATTCAGAGAAAGTCTGCATATTGCTTTGGCAGAAATCACCAGTGGAATTGTCTGTAGGTACCAGGCAGGGGGCTTGAAAATATGGATTGGATTTGGTGAGGCCAGTGGTGAACTGGAGACTATAGACCCAATAAAATATTTTTCCATGGAACAAATTTGGCTGGTGAACCAACCAATTCCTACTGCCTCCTTTCAATAATTGTTACTTCACTTGGATGGATATAGTTAGAGTAGCAACTGATTTTGTTTTCTTTTTCCTGAGCTGAAGGGTAGACTTCACAGGACATCCTACAATTTCCAAATCAATATTCACAGAATTGGAAGCAGTAAATGGCTTATTTTGTTCGTTTACTGGTTAAGTCCCTTTTATTGAATCTTCCACATAGCCAGATATCTCAAACATGATTTTAATCAGATGTAAGATAAGAGCATAGGATGCTATAATAACGAAGAGAAACTATTAGTTTACGAACTTGTGTGTTTGGAAGTAAAAGGTGTGCCTTGACTTTTTAAGAAGGCTACTTGGTACTATCTAGTATTTCATGTTCCATGAAGCTGCACTTCAATCAGTGTGGAAATACTTTTACTTTGCTTTCTTGGAGGCATATCCAACCTTGTCAGTCTCTTTCTTTTTTTCCTTCAAGCAATCTGCAGCAGATACATGGACATCTGAGCTGTAAATGTTTAGTAGCATAACCCAAAACCTAGCAGAGATATTTGAAGGAAAAACTATTTTACTGTAAATACTTCGCTGAGGGATTCTTCATGCATTTCCTTGGCTATTCCATCCAAACTCCAATCCATTTGTCCCCAGAACAGAGAGACAATTGCATGAAATCTCTTTTAATTCCATTGCATTCCCCCTCTCTCTCTCTTTTGGTTTTTACCAATGAGTGGTTTTCCCAAGATCTTACTTTAATGTCACTGCTTAATTAATTGCAAACTTTCTTTCCACAAATCTTTTCTTACAGTGGAAGTGTGCCTCAGCATTGCGGTAGTTAATATCGTCAATAAAGAGCCTCTTAAAGATGTTTTTGAAAGAATAATTCATTGTGATTCCCTTGTGTTTATTTGTTATTTTTGATGTTTCAAATTCTTATGTATAAATAAGTCTTCTACTGCACCACAATTTTTTTACTGATGTGGTAACATCATACTTTAGTAAATAAAGCCACAAGTGTGAGCTGTGTTGAATTAATCACCAGTTTAAGAGCATCATCAGCTACGAGTCAATGGAAAATGCCTAGATTGCAGTTTTGACCCTTTTTATTTTAATTTTTTAATTTTCCTATATATGAATTTCCTTATATACAAGTTTCACTTTGGGTTCCAACAATCAGTAAATTCAAGGAAATGTTTCTTCAAAACTCGAGACACCTGAACAACAAATAATCTGATTTTTTTGAGGTGTCCCTACCACGCTGGGATAATTGAATTTTTTCGTATGTGTCTGGTGCTATTGTATATATGGAAGATTGTAGTACATTTGGTACAGTGATTTTCCATGAAATCCCAAGGCTCTGCCAAATATGAAAGGTGTGGTGTATTAAATATCTTTAGATCTTAAATTAACTTAGTATTGAAACTTACAATTCTGGCACTTCAAAACCCCAGATGGGCTACAGAGTCTCAAAAAGTTTAACATTTTCTGACCTTCTGTGATTGAAAGAGAATTGGACTGGAAGCCAGAATACGTGGGTTCTCATCTTGGCTCTGTTACTAACCAGCTGTGTAATTTTAGACAAGTTAATTTTCTTCTGTGATCCAGGATCTATCCCATTATAAAATGAAGCAGTTAGGCTAAATCATTTCATAGGTCCCTACTGACCTAACCCTATGTTATTCAGGTAATCTCTGGGTTCAAATCCTAGGTATATCTCTTGCTAGCCAAGCCTGCTAGGGTAAATGAATTTCTCTGTTCCTGTTTTATTAATGGAAAAATAATAGTACCGGGTATGGAATAAATGAGCTGTACACACATCTTACCCCACAGTTAGTGTTCAATAAAGAGTAGATTTTATTATTATGGGTCTGAGTCTAGCAAATTGAACACTGAATTTGAGTCACATCCCTTGTATTTGAAGCCTGCAATCTCCAATGCATGTTACCTTGTAAGAAGTCAATTTTGAGAGAAATAACTACACTCTTCTAACCTCCTCCACTTAAAATTAAGATAGCAAACCAAAAGAGGTCTGAGTCTTTAAGAATCCATATACTATATAAACAAAGAAATAATAATCGCACAGTCCTTATGTTCTTTAACACATTTCTTTGTCAGGGTTTTCACATAGTGAAATTACATTTCATGGCAAAGAGGTTGTGGGAGGGTAGTTGGAAGCACAAATTGATCTGTAGATCTTGAAAGTTTTATGCTAAATGCCATGGCATGTCTAACTTAAACTAAAATTAACTCTGTCTTTATTAAAAATCAGAAACCTCTGAAGTTTTTTTCATGCACTTAATGTAAATGTTATAGAACTAGAACTAGGACTCTCAGGAAGAGGGCTTGGGTGGTCAGTTTCTACTTCAATGGTAGTTGTTGACCCGGGTTTCTGTGGAATATACAGAGTAAATAGCCAAAGATGCACTGAAAACACCTAGTTATGTGGCTTCTTAAATATAAATAATGCAAAAATTCTAAAATGGTAAATAATAGTCCCCTACTCTGGCCTCCAGTTCCAGCCCTCCACCCTCTGAAGTGATTTCTTCCTACTCCATTTCCCGACTTAGTTCCTCTGGTGTTTGCCGCAGCAACTTTATTGACCGTGCTACCAAAACTGCTGCTCAATATTCTAACTTTAGAAATTATTATTATTATTATTTTTAAATATTAAATTTATTGTGAAATTGGTTTCCATACAACACCCAGTGCTCATCCCAACAGGTGCCCTCTTCAATGCCCATCACCCACCCTCCGCTCCCTCCTACCCCCCCATCAACCCTCCGGTTGTCAGTTTTTAAGAGTCTCTTATGGTTTGGCTCCCTCCTTCTCTAACTTTTTTTTCCTTCTCCTCCCCCATGGTCTTCTGATAAGTTTCTCAGGATCCACATAAGAGTGAAAACGTATGGTATCTTTCTTTCTCTGTGTGACTTATTTCACTTAGCATAACACTCTCCAGTTCCATCCACGTTGCTACAAAAGGCCATATTTCATTCTTTCTCATTGCCAAGGAGTATGCCATTGTGTATATAAGCTACAATTTCTTTATCCATTCATCGGTTGATGGACATTTGGGCTCTTTCCATAGTTTGGCTCTTGTTGAAAGTGCTGCTATAAACATTGGGGTACAAGTGCCCCTATGCATCAGCACTCCTGTATCCCTTGGGTAAGTTCTTAGCAGTGCTATTGCTGGATCATAGGGTAGATCTATTTTTAATTTTTTGAGGAACCTCCACACTGTTTTCCAGAGCAGCTGCACCAGTTTGCATTCCCACCAACAGTGCAAGAGGGTTCCCGTTTCTCCACATCCTCTCCAGCATCTATAGTCTCCTGATTTGTTCATTTTAGGCACTATTTTTAATGTTTATTTATTTTTGAGACAGAGAGGGAGACAAAGCGTGAGTGGGGTAGGGGAAGAGAGAGAGGGACACAAAATCTGAAGCAGGCTCGAAGTTCTGAGCTGTCAGCACAGAGCCCGACACAGGGCTCAAACCCACGAATCGTGAGATCATGACCTGAGCTGAAGTCAGACGCTTAACCTACTGAGTCACCCAGGCACCCCTAGAATTTATTTTTAAATTTGCCTTCTACTATGTGAGATATAAATGTTCTCATTGACCCATCTCTGTCTCTGACTTATTGCTAAATGTACATTTTACTGGTCTCCATTCCTTCACTTCAACTTCTATCCACATAATTTAAATATTTATTTCTTACGACATCAATCATATAGAATACTTTGCTATTCACCCTGGAATATAAGGACATTATTTCCTTTGCCTATTCTCATCACTTTTACCTAGAAACTTATAATGACCTATGCACAGTCAAGCCTGATGACTTCTGCAATTTGTCTCTAGATTGATATTAAAATTTAAAAAAGGAAAAGTGTGCTTATTCTCATAATGAGAATTAAAACTTGTTCACTATATACCCAAGTCATCTACAAGGATTATGTATCTTTTCTTACAGTTCCAGGGTCACAACGTCTGTGACTCACAAAATATACCAGTCTTGGTATCAATTTCAAGTTTGTTTTTTTTGGTATATGTTTCACCAATCACCCAAACTCATGCTGCTATGTTATAGTTTTCCTTTTGCTTGGACCATACCTTGCTTGTATAGCTGTATTTCTTTTCCTGGGAGTTCTTATTACTTTATTCCTTTTCAGTTTCTGCACTTACAGGATTTTTCTTTTCTTTTTTATTTTTTTTAAAATTTTTTTTTAACGTTTATTTATTTTTGAGACAGAGAGAGACAGAACGTGAATGGGGAGGGGCAGAGAGAGAGGGAGACACAGAATCGGAAGCAGGCTCCAGGCTCTGAGCCATCAGCCCAGAGCCCGACACGGGGCTCGAACTCACGGACTGTGAGATTGTGACCTGAGCTGAAGTCGGACGCTTAACCGACTGAGCCACCCAAGCGCCCCACTTACAGGATTTTTCAAAGTGCTTTGGATGAATGTTAAAAGCCTGATATTCTCTTGGTCGGAGGTATGGTGGTTATTTCTCAAATTGTTATATTTATATGGCAGTATGAAGAACTGGGGTCTTAATGCTCTAGTAACTGAACAACAGCTCAGTAAGGCCAAGGGGCCAAGACCAAAAATAGGATACAAGAGCAATACTTGAAATCTGGGCTCCCCTTGCATCTTGTTGCCAAGACAACTGAGTACTGCCTTACCTGCTGTGGGTACCATCACCACTCAGCCTATCAGAAATCACTATAGAACTCTGAGCCACTTACTTCTAAGAGGTCAGAGGTGAAAATAGATTCCAGGAGACATCATTGTGAAACATTTGGTGCTAAAGCTATTATGATAATAGCAACATGCTTAGAGGGCTTGCTGTTAGTTCATAATACAGGTGTGCCAATATTTTGTCTCTTAGGACTTCTGAACTCTAATTACTTGGACACAACTGTGGGGCCATATTTACCTCTGATCTCTGAATTCTTTGGTTCCTCTTGAATCTTTCTAGAATACCTAAGCAAATGACCTCTGAAAAGAATGTGGGGATGGATTAAATTAAGACGACAGCTGGCTGAGGCATAATTGCCACCTGAATTCAAGGGACATTTAAACATATTAAGGCTGCCAGACAGTGTGTGTTTCAGACTAATATGTTGTGGGATCACTGGAGACAGACACCCTGGTTGTTTCCTGCCTACAGTGGTAGTGGGTAGGTGGGGTGGTAAATGGGCTTGGATGCATTCTAAAACTTTTCTCACCTTAAAAGCTGGGTTCAGGATCTTATTCGAATGACCACAGGTTAAAAGTCTTCATAGTTTTTTTTGCCCAAATAGTGTTTGTTCAATGGAGGTTTGAATACAGAAGTTCAGATTCTCCTGTGTTTTTTCTGAGGGAGAGTACTTGTCGGACAGTGTCCTACCAGATGGTAGGCTTTGGAAGGAGTAGTGTGAGAGAAAAGCATAGCACACCTACCAGTTAGATACATTGGACCACAATGCTGACATTGTAAGTGTGGCAGATATCAAAGCCAGATTATGCTAACATCCAATCCCTGCACACGATCCCCTTTGCCAGCTTTTTAAAAAATATGATGTTAAATAGTTTCAATGGAATTCTGTCAAGCTAACAAAGAAGATCAATAATTACTCAAGCCCCTAGAAGTAAAATGGCTCTCAATCTATGCAGGCTCTGTGGATTACTAGAAGGATATACCAAAATGAGTCCTGATTTCACCTAGGTCAGGGCAGAAGGTTTTCAAGTTGGACTTTGCTACCGCCACGGTCTTGTTATTAACAATTCCATCATTCACCCACAAATGGCTCAATTCCATGTAAAAAATGTGTTCTTCTTCTCAAAAAAAAAAAAAGTTAAATGGAATGAGGTTAGGCAGTCAAATGCCCTAGAGTCCTTTAGCACAGAAGCAATAGAATAGACCAGAATTTTCTTATAAAGGTGAAGTAAATTAATAATGTTTTCTGGGCAATAGATAGTTTTATTCATTCTTATTTTGCCTAGAGGACTCAAATTTTTTTTGCATATTTGAGGGACTTCCGTGTGGAAAAGGGACTTGATTTATTATATGTAGCGTTAGGGAGCAAAAGTCAGACCAAAGGGTGGCCGTTAGAATTCTCAGAGGCAAACTGATGTCCCATTTTTAACAAATGTACAGGATCAAGGACAGTCTTGTATGCAATAATTTACTTCCTGGTTTTCCCTTATTTTCTCTTCCATTTTCTCTGATTTTTCACTTGTTTAATTTAAATTTTATTTTATGGTATTTAATTGTGTACATTTTCCTAAGTAATGAGAGAGCATCAAATAAACACATAAATAGCCAGTGAATGAAACCAGCAGTATGGCAGATTTTCTCTCAGTATTAGGGGAAAAACAACAACAATGAAACTTACTAGTTGTGTGGCAGATGCTGTCGGTTTCCACACAATATGCCCACAACCACAATGATATAGGTACTGAGGTGATGCCCTTTGAGGGTTTTCAAAGATTTAGCAATCTTTTTTATGCTGATGCAAAGTTTTAAAGAATGTCCTATTCTCTACGAATTCTTAGTATAATGAGAAGGAAGAAAAATCTTTTGGAGTATAAAAGGAATGGAAAAAAGATACACCATCAAGATTCCTTCTTGGACATATCATTACTAATTTGTGTTGCTTCTGCTAAAAATGGAAGGATAAGACTGACTTTTTCAGTTGCTTCTAAACTGTCTGGATAACAATCACAAGTGATTATGCTTAGAATTTTGAAGACAGCTGTTTTATAGAGAACGTGTTTTACATCAGCTCATTTATGTTGCAGGCAAAAAATCAAATCGAGGCAGAAAAAGTTGAAGGACTTGACCACAGTGGCCACCAATCAGTAGCCAAGATGGGAAATAAATTTCAGCTTCCTGTTATTCAAGGTAATTTGCCATTTATCAGACACATACTAAGGTGTGGTCACTTTCTAGCTGGTTATGTACCTAAAATGGCTATTTTGATCAGTATTTTATAAAACAAGCCAAATCAAGGATTCACTGCTAATGAAAGATACGTAATCTCATTTCAAACTGGCATTCAGTGGACGCACAGTCCACAAATAGCCATGAGATTTGGTTTAAAAATAAATCCAGTCAGAGCCCTACCTTAGATTTAATCTCTCTATAATCCTGACATAATTATAGCATTTTCTGATACTCCTTTTGCAGAGATAGAACTTTTGCAGGTATAGAACTATCTGTCATCCCATCAGGTTTTCCTGTTTCTCCATTAGTTTTGAGTTAAGAGCCATTATAAGAAGCTCATGGCCCCAATTTACTGAGAGAGAATTCAGTGAAAGGCAGCTGCTGTTTTTGGAAAGAGGGATGCACTGTACAGGACAGAGACCAACCATGTATGGCTACTTGCATCCATGTGGTTTGGAGAAGCACCAAGGAAATGCTATGGGAGATTCAGGACTAAGAATAAAGGATCAAGCAATAGAGTGACACCTGCCTGGCTCAGTGGGTAAAGCACATGACTCTTGAACTCAGTTCAAGCACCCGTGTTGGGTATAGAACTTACTTAAAAAAAAATAAAGTAGAATAAAGGATCAAGCTATAGAAAAGAGAGAAAAAAAGAAAGCTGTAGAGAATAAAGTTTGAGTTTAAACAGTTGGAGATAAAGAAAAACAATTTTTGAAAACTTGAATACGTCATCACTTCCCCCAAATAGAATTACAAGAATTTAATTATAATTCAAAATGCACTGGGGTGCCTGGGTGGCTCAGTCAGTTAAGCGTCTGATTCTTGATTTCAGCTCAGGTCATGCACGATCTCACAGTTTGTGAGTTAGAGCCCCACATCAGGCTCTGTGCTGACAGTGTGAAGCCTGTTTGGGATTCTCTCTCTCCCTCTCCCTCTGCCTCTCCTCCTCTCTCTTCCTCTCTGTCTCTCTTTCAAAATAAGTAAGCAAACTTAAAAAATTTTAGCAATATAGGATGTCCTGTTAAATTTGAAATTCAGATAAATAATGAGTAATTAAAAAAATTCAAAATGCATTTACATTATAATTTTAAAGTTAGAAAATAGGTAGTGTTTAAGAATAATGTGAGATAAGTTTTTAAACTATCAGCTCTCCTCTAAATTTCAAATGTGAGAAACAACCATTCAACAGAAATTATGACTACTCGGTTTTTTGTTTCGTTTTACTTTTCTTTTTTAGTCTTTAAGTTTTATTTAGCTTTATGGTTTTAAGAACTGCTTTAGGTTTACAGTAAAATTGAGAGGCAGGTACAGATGTTTTCCAAATGTTCTCTTTCCTCACACACACATAGTGTCTGCTATTATCAACATCCCCCACCAGAAGGGTACATTGTTACCAAGGGTGAACCTACCCTGATATGTCGTAATCACCCAAAGTCCATTTTTAACCTTAAGATTCACTCTTGGTGTAGATTCTATGGGTTTGGACAAATGTGTAACGACGTATATCCATCATTGTAATCTTAGAGTATTTTCACTGCCTGAAAAGTCCTCTGTGCTTTGCCTATTTCTCTCTCCTCCCACTTCTATGTCTGGCCACCACTGATCCTTTTACTATACCAATAGTTTTACTCTTTCCAGAACGGCATATGGTTGGAATTATGCAGTATGTAGCCTTTTCAGATTGGCTTCTTTCACTTGGTGCATATGAGGGCCCTCCACCTCTTTTCATGGCTTGGTAGTCCATTCGTTTTAGAGCTGAATAGTAATGTATTGTGTGGATGTCCCACAGTTTATTTATCCATTCGCCTACTGAAGGACATCTTGGTTGCTTCCACGTTTTGGCAGTTATGAATAAAGCTGCTATAAATATCTGTGAGCAAGTTTTTGGGTGAATATGTTTTCAACTCCTTTGGGTAAATACTGAGGAGCATGATGGATAGATCATATGGTTAAAGTATGTTGAGTTGTATAAAAACCATTGAACTGTCTTCCAAAGTGGCTGTATTATTTTGCAGTCTTACCAGCAATGAATGAGAGAATTTCTATTTCTGTTGCTCCACATCCCTGATAGTATTTAGTATTGGCAGTGTTCTGGATTTGGGCCATTCCAGTAGTATATAGTGGTATCTCATTGTTACTTTAATTTGCATTTCCCTGACTACATATTTTCATGAGAGCATCTTTATGTGTGTGTGTGTGTGTGTGTATCCATATATATATTTTTTTTCTGTCATTCTTATGTCTTCTTTGGTGATGTGTCTGTTAAAGTCTTTGGCCTATTTTTTAATCAGGTTTTTTGTTTTCTTGTTGAGTTTTAAGAGCACTTTGTATATTTTGGGTAACAGTCCTTTATCAAATGTGTCTCTTTCAAAAAAAGAAAAAAAAAAGAAAAAGATAGGATATCACACTATCTTGATTAGTGGAGCTTTCTAGTAAGCCTTGAAGTTAAGTAGTGTCAGTCCTCCAACTTTTGTTCTCCTTCCATATTATACTAACTATTTTGGGTCTTTTGCCTCTCCCTATAAATCTCAGAAGCATTTTGTCAATATCCATAAAATAATCTGCTGGCATTTTGAGTGGGTCTACATTTAATCTAAAGATCGAATTGGTAAGAACTGACATCTTGACAATATTGAATCTTCATCTCTATGAACATGGAATATCTATTTATTTGCTCTTTGGTTTCTTTCATCAGAGTTTCGTGGTTTTCCTCATATAGATCTTGTATTCGTTTTGTTATATTTATACCTAAGCATTTAATTTTTGGGGGTGTCAATGTAGATGCTATTGTGTTTTTAATTTAATTCCACTTGTTCATTGTTGGAGTATAGGAAAACAATTGACTTGTACACTGACTTTGTATCCTAAAATCTTACTATAATCACTTATTAGTTCTAGGATTTTTTTGTCAATTCCTTTGAACTTCCTACATAGACAGTCATGCCATCTGTGAACAAAGATACTGTATGTTCTATCCCAATCTGTATACCTTTTTTTATTGCCTTAATGCATTATAAAGGATTTCCAGCACAATGTTGAAAAGGAGTGGTAAGAGGAGACATCCTTGCCTTGTTCCTGATATTAGTTTGAAAACTTTGAGTTTCTCAGCATTAAATATGATGTTAGACATGAGGTTTTTGTAGGTAGTCTATATCATGTTGAAAAAGTTTTCTTTTATTCATAGTTTACTGAGAGTTTTTATCATGAATGGACACTGGATTTTGTCAAGAACTTTTCCTGTATTTATATCATCATGTGATTTCTTTCTTTTTCTTCTTTCTTTCTTTCTTTCTTTCTTTCTTTCTTTCTTCTATTGATGTGCTGGGTTACACTGATTGATTTTTAAAAGTGTAATCAGCTTTGCATACCTGAGATAAATCCCAATTGGCTATGGTGTGTTATTCTTTCTATAAATTATTAGATTTGATTTACTAATATTTTGGTGAGGGTTTTTTCAGGTATGTTCATGAGAGATATTGGTTGGTAGGTTTTTCCTTATCTCACTTACTATTTCATAGTAAATTATGACTAGAGGAGAGCTTTCCCAACTTGACATAGACTATCATTTTCTGGAGTTGATATTAGGGTAAGTCTAGCATCTAAAGTAAGAGTTAGGAAGTATTCTCTCTGCTATCATCCTCTGAAAGAGAAAGTTGTATAATTGTAGAAAGTTGTATAATTTATTCCTTAAAGATACACAGGTTTTAAAAATGCATTAATCCCCATACTTATTTGATCATGAGAATAATCAGGAGTATGTGTTAAAAATTTAGGTTTCCAGAATGGACTCTATCTACTGATCAGATTCTCCTGTGAAGTTACTTGGTAATCTGCAATTTTAACAAGCATCCCAAGGTAATTTTTAAGATCTGACGTATTTGGAAAGCAGGGCATAAGGGAATGTTGCTTAAGAGCCAAAGTCATTGGCATAAGCTGTCTATGGAGGGAAATTACTTTGGCTGGATGCCTTGGCCCAACGTGACCCTCACTTCATTGGTCACCCAACATAATCTACTGGTCATAGTAACTTTCTCCCCAAATTCATAGAACATTAGTAAAAACCAAATCTGTTCCAAAATTCACCTTTTCTTGGTTCTCAGTGTTTTCGGAAGAACTGCATTAAAATGACGATCATTGTTATTGTAGTCACTCTTTATAGTCCCTCTTTAGTTAGAAAGAGAAAGTTAAATTAACTTTACAAGCCTCATGAAAGACTTTATTTTAAGCCACCACACACGGCTAATTAACAGCATATGTTGTGTGGAGTCCAGTGACTGCAGCCACAATAGATAATTTATATAACAATGGAAAGGAGAGTCACTTTGAGGCCAATTTCATTTCTTTTCTAGGGCTAAGAACAGAGGAGTAATTGATGCTATCGATGTGAGTACTTTCATTTGTTTTTGCATCTTTATCCATTTTATAGCAAAAAGACTACCACCTGCAAAATTTCAGCTTTTTTATTTTTTAAAACTAGGAACATGAGTGCTATAAAAGAGATTGTTGCTGTCATGAAAATTGCATGGGACCTATGAAGTCAAATTATACCTTATTCAAATTCCTGCTTATGCTTTCATTTGCTGTGTGGAATGGGGCTTTTTATTTAATTTATCAGAGCTTCAGTTTACTCATGATTATGACTGGGATTCTAACACCTCTCTACATGGAGAATAAATGAGATAAACCACCTGTGTGGGTTGAACTGTTCCCCAGTCTTCATTCTCTTCTACCGTGTGGTCTTACAATGTATAAGGGTAAGTGACATATACTGCCGACCCATTGATCTGGATTTCACCATGTGGATCATTTTGGTGGATGGAATAAAAGCAGATGTGGCAGTGTGTGTTAGTTTCAAACTAAAAGAGATTTTAGAGTTTACTCTTTCACTCCTGTGACCTGTCCTAAGAAGAACATAACCTCGGAAAACATTGCCCCTTAGCCTAGAATGATCCCGAATGAATATATGTGGGGAAGTCTTGTATATCTGAACGACTTTGAATCAAGGATGGCCCAACCAACCTACAGACCCAGTGGCAAGAAATACGAATACTCATAAATCACTGAGTTTGTGGTGGTTTGATATGCAAGGTTACTGTAGAAGCAAAAGCTAATTTACTATGTAATACTTCTGATGTACTAGACTCACAAAAGTATCAGATCTCCCCTTAAATATTTTATTTAGTACTGTTTTAATTTAAAATATAAAAATATATAGGGAAGTCTAAGTAGGTATAATCAATAAATGGGTGTCTACTGTTATAGGAATGCTGGTGGGCTACACATGAAAGTGCATGTAGGTACATGAAGGTACAAGTATTAGGAGCATGTAAGAAGTGAGTGGGAAATTGGGGCTTTAAAGGGAGAATCTGGCACAGACTTGATAAGGAAACTATAGAGAAGGATCAATAAAAATAATTAAGGGAGCTAAAAAAGGCAATTCTTTGAACACTGGAAAATAAAATTCAGTTTGGAAAATGTTCCATCCAGAGTTTACTTACTTTGCTGAGGTACCATGGCAGCATAAAGAATTTAAAGACTGAAGTTTATAAGCCCACTGGGGACATAAGACCCACAGTCATGTAAGCTAACACAGTAATGGTGTCACACACAACCAGCACAGTAGCAAATGAGAAAAAATATGTCCACAGTATCTAGCCAGTGTCAAACACAGAATAGATGTTCAATACGTTGTGGTTGCTTTTCTCCCGGCTTGACACAGAAATATTGATGGTTTCTTCCCAATCAGGGACAATATTCTTTTTTCCATTTGACTGTGGTTTTATATATATATATATATATATATATATATATATATATATATATATAGTTTATTGTCAAATTGGTTTCCATACAACACCCAGTGCTCCTCCCAACAGGTGCCCTCCTCAATGCCCATCACCCACTTTCCCCTCTCACCTGCCCCCCAACAAACCTTAGTTTGTTCTCTGTATTTTAGAGTCTCTTAATGGTTTGCCTCCCTCTCTGTTTGTAACTTTTTTTTTTCTCCTTCCTCTCCACCATGGGCTTCTGTTAAGTTTCTCAAGGTCCACATACGAGTGAAAACGTATGGTATCTGTCTTTCTCTGACTGACTTATTTCACTTAGCATAATACTCTCCAGTTCTATCCACATTGCTACAAATGGTCAGATTTCATTTTTTCTCATTGCCAAGTGGTATTCCATTGTATATATAAACCACATCTTCTTTATCCATTCATCATTTGATGGACATTTAGGCTCTTTCCATAATTTGGCCATTGTTGAAAGTGCTGCTATAAACATTGGGGTACAAGTGCCCCTATGCATCAGCACTCCTGTATCCCTTGGGTAAATTCCCAGCAGTGCTATTGCTGGGTCATAGAGTAGTTCTATTTTTAATTTTTTAAGGAATCTCCACACTGTTTTCCAGAGCAGCTGCACCAGTTTGCATTCCCACCAACAGTGCAAGAGGGTTCCCGTTTCTCCACATCCTCTCCAGCACCTATAGTCTCCTGATTTGTTCATTTTAGCCATTCTGACCGGCGTGAGGTGGTATCTCAGAGTGGTTTTGATTTGTATTTCCCTGATGTGGAGTGACATTGAGCATCTTTTCATGTGCCTGTTGGCCATCTGGATGTCTTCTTTAGAGAAGTGCCTATTCATGTCTTCTGCCCATTTCTTCACTGGATTATTTGCTTTTTGGGTGTGGAGTTTGGTGAGTTCTTTATAGATTTTGGATACTAGCCCTTTATCCGCCATGTCATTTGCAAATGTCTTTTCCCATTCTGTCAGTTGCATTTTAGTTTTTTTGATTGTTTCCTTTGCAGTGCAGAAGCTTTTTATCTTGATGAGGTAGGGCCAATATTCTCCTAATCTTTGTGTTCTCAGAACTTCACATAAGAGAAAAGTATGTATAGAAAGCACTCTTTTTCTTCAGAATATAAGCTAACAGGAAAGAGTTAAAAGTCTCTAAAATATGTCCTGAATTAACCAATGGCAATATCCACCACGTAAAAGTTTTAAAAATTCACTCTCTTAAATTATCACTAAGGGTGATTTATGCTTTCCTGTAGCTTTGTTTTTGACAGGTGTAACTGACCTGCTGGAAATTTCTGGTCCCTGATACTGTGATCCAGATACTTGTCAAATTAAAAGAAAAAAAAATCTATTTGTTATGGGGAAAAGTCCTTTAAATAAACACAAGATTTATTTGCTTGATTGATACACTTGTTTTACCTAGACATAAAAGGAACTAATGAGTCTGGTATTCTTCAGTCTTGTTCACTTCTATTGTATTAAAATTTTTTAATGTTTATTTACTTTTGAGGGAGAGAGAGAAAGAGAGAGAGAGAGAGAGAGAGAAAGAGGGAGTGGTGGAGGGTCAGAGGGAGAGGGAGGTCCAGAATCCAAAGCAGGCTCCAAGCTCCGAGCTGTCAGCACAGAGCTCAATGCCAAGAGCTGCAAGATCATGACCTTAGCCAAAGTCAGTCGCCCAACCGACTGAGCCACCCAGGTGCCACAGTCTTGTGAACTTCTAAAATAGAAGACCAAGACCTCAGGCTTCACCTTATGTAGGTCCTATAACAAAATTTACAGAGCATCAATTATGATTTGTGCAATACACTTCATTAAGATCTTTACAGGAAGACCTTGTGTGGAAAAATAAAGCACTGTGCCTCCTCTCAAGGAGATTACAGTCTAGGAAGGGAGGTTAGCAATATACACAAAGATCAAAACACAGAAAAGTAAGATAAAGCTATAAATGGCTTTCAAACAGAGACAGCATTTTGTATTCAAAGAGGGTCCCAGAGAAACCATGTACATGCAGCCAAATAAAGCCAATGAAATAAAGGAATTTACCTAAAATCAGTGCTTGGTTCATCGCTCAGAAACTTGGCCAGAGTTAAGTGGGAAAATTTAATCTTTAATAAGTACTTTCTTAATGGAGCCTCTGAGAGTCTACACAGTAAATACAGAAGAGCATTCTTGGCATACTTTAGCAGGGAAATGGGAGAGTAACCTGATGTACTAATGAATTCTTTAGAAGTCCTTCTAAGCATAGCTGTAGGTCTTGAGTTTAGAAGGCAGTCCTCTCAGCCGCCTCTCTCATGGAGCGGAGCCCCAGGAATCTGGAGGGTTTTTATCTTATCAGGTGGAGGGAGAAGTGTTCAAGGGTTTCCCAAATTGTGGGTCTGTCAGCCTGGAGGCTGCTTGTTTGTGAGGAATGAGCACTGCCTGCATCTATGCTGTGAGTAGGTTGCAGGGAAGATGCTTTAATGTTAAATACATTCAACATTTTCCCCCATTCCCTTTTAAATATCATTCATCTTCCTAAATTCAAATCGCTTATCTTTATCTTCTTATTTCAGGATTTCTCACATTGGAGAATGACAAATGAAACCACATTTGAAGAGCTATACCTATCATAGCCAAACAGATATTAAGCTTATGATGGAACAGATTTTTGTATATGCATGTCAAAACTCATTTATTTTTCATATCCACAAAGAACAGAATAAGGAAATAGGAATATAAGATATTAAGGTAATAAACTTTCCATAACCACTTACAAGGCCGTGAATTTCTCTTCTCCGAATTTAGTCTGCCGGCAGTGTTCCTTTCCGCATCGGTCTAACTGTAGCATAGAGGTGGCCTTAATGATAATTACTTGTTTCTTTAGAGGCGAAAACAAAAATAACAACGTCCACCCAACTGCATCTTAGCAGTGTATGCTGACTGACCTCGGCTGGTACGGGTTCACCAGACTTTACAAATCAGCTGTTAATCACAATTTCATTACTTAAAATGAAATTATATAGTTAAAATTAAATAAATTATACCAAAAACAAAGGTAATAAATTATCAAGCCACACTGCTTTCTGATTATTTCACTGCCATCTTAAGTTTATTTATACCCTTCAAACGTAGAAATGCTAGTTAACGCTGTGCACTGCACAATTCTTTCCAAACCTGAACTAATGATGTCATGTTGGTCGCTGGAGAACCGTCGCGGTGAAAGTACCTATCCCATGGAAATCAGCAAATGCTATGATAAAATCTTGGTTTATTGGTTTTGTTTTTTTTTTTTTTTTTTGATTGTCAAGACTTAAGAAAGCAAGGAAGAAAATGTTAATAATGAAGACTAGAGTTCAAAGTATTTCATGTCTAGTGCTGAGGCTGACAGAAGTTTCAGTTTACCTTAAAGGTAGGGCCAATATTTTTGCACAAAAGTGAGAATTGGCTTCACCGCACATCACATATCACAATAATGACAATAAGGTTATTGGGGAAAAAAAAAATCCCTGGATCGGGATGCAATTCCATTTGTCCAGTCATGGTTGAATTGCCCTAGAGGTTGACTATGCATAAAAGACTGGCAAAAATCACTGACAGCATTCTGTGAGAATCAACTGACGACACGGAATGTGTAATAAATAGTATTTAATATGTTCTTATTTTTTTTTTGAAAATCGTGTGCTATACATCTTAAACTCATAGTAAAATTCCATACACATGCATATGCACACATTTCTTTTTCCCGAGAATTCCTCATTAAATATTTACCAGCTGACCAACTGCAAAAGATTACATGAAAGAAAAATACAATTCCCTCCCATTCAAAATTTTGAATATTTGAATAAAATACTTCTTAACCAAGTCATTATCAAGCTGGGGAATTCTTTAGCTTTTTTGATATTGCGGAAAATAGGGCATAAGGAAAGGGGAAAAAAATCTGTGGATTAAAAACACCATTTAAAAAACACTGAACCAGTGACCCCTCAAGGTCGTGTTTAGTTCTTAAGTGACACTGGTGGCTCAAGTGTGAATGGACTGTAAATTAGATTTGGTACAAGTCTTTTTTTTTTTTTTTTCTCCCTAGTATTTATTGTCTTTGTCATGAAACATGGCTTTATTTTAAAGGTTTTGAATTTTGAATCCCACCCTCTCTGGTGTTTGAGTCAAAGCTTTTAAGCTTAGGATGGGATTTAAAAGGATAAAGGGTCTCCGTTTCATCCACTGAAAGGATGTGGGGAAATCTGACATTTGTGTTTGAGAGGAAAAAATAATTTTTGTCAAAGCCAAAACATGGTGTTAAGCAATAAATTAATTCTTTTAGGCAAGACAATCAATATAGAACTAAAGTAAAAAATGGTTTTCTTTATTAATTATTGATAGGAGTAAGGTCTAATACCTGGTCTTTATCTAACATTGAACAAGAATGCTGATTGACCAAGCAACATAAACATATCTACTAATTTGGGAGACTATTCCTGACATGATTAAACTTTGAATAGCACTCTTGGGGCACCTGGGTGGCTCAGTCTGTTGGGCATCCGACTTCGGCTCAGGTCATCATCTCATAGCTTGTGAGTTCGAGCCCTGCGTTGGGCTCTGTGCTGACAGCTCAGAGCCTGGAACCTGCTTCAGATTCTGTTTCTCCCTCCTTCTCTGCCCCGTCCCCTCTCGTGCTCTGTCTCTTTCTCTCAAAAATAAATAAACGTTACAAAATTAAAAAAAAAACTTGAAAAAGCACTTTTAATTAATGGTATTTGGGTTTTAGGGAAACAAGAGCCAAATTTACTGTTGCATTAATTTAACCCACTGTGTCAATTATCTATTGCTGGATAATAAACCGTCTCAAAATTTAGTGGGTTAAAACAATGTTTTATTATGCTTCACAAGTCTGGGGTCTGCTGCTCTTTCCTGGGATCACTCATGCTTTTCGTTCATTTGAAAGGTCACCTGATGGAGTTGGAGAACCTACTGTATCCTCATTCATATGCCTGAGATGGCTGAAGTCTGAGGCCTTTCTATCCATAGGGTCTCTCATTATTTTGTAGTCTAGCCTGGGCTATTTTTCACAGTGCCGTGTTTTTTTTTTTTTTTTTTAATGTTTATTTATTTTTGAGACAGAGAGAGACAGAGCATGAATGGGGGAGGGGCAGAGAGAGAGGGAGACACAGAATCTGAAATAGGCTCCAGGCTCTGAGCTGTCAGCACAGAGCCTGACGCGGGGCTCAAACTCACAGACCGTGAGATGATGACCTGAGCTAAAGTTGGACGCTTAACCTACTGAACCACCCAGGCACCCCCACAGTGCCGTGTTTTAAGAGTTAAGGTGGAAGCTTCCAGGCTGTTTGTGGCATAGGCTTGGAATCAGCATAGCATGACTTTTGCCCATTTTATTGGTCAAAGAAACCATAAATCCAGTATAGTCACAAGGGGAGAGGGAACAGGAGACTTCTCTTGATGGAAAGAGCTGCAAGGCTGTATAGTAAAGGTTCATAGGAAAGATTATGGTCACTCTCTGTAAACAGTCAACCTCAGTTACATCCCCTGGAAAATCTGTACAGGTTGCTTGATAATATTATTTTATGTGTGAATTTCCATTCTTAGGTGTATCTTAATGATTAAAGCAGCCATCCTACAAATGTTGCCTGAGAGTACATTAACTAATATAATTTTCAATCATAAAAATATATGGCATATTAAGGATGAATTGTTCTGGCTAATAGACAAGATGAAGACCCAATGGTTACCTTGATAATGTGTAAAATGCACATTTGCATTAATTTCAAGTCTCTGGCACTGATGATCATGGAAGGCTGACAGTGATTTTGTAGCTGAGTGTTCAACAGAGTAGAATGTCTTTTCTACCCAAACCCGTTAGATGTTTCTATGTTTGGAATGTGCCTACTATTACTGCTTTTTCTAAAAGCCAAATTCTCTGAACTTAAAAAAAAAAAACACGTTTATTTATTTATTTTGATGAGCAGGGGAGGGGCAGAGAGAGAGAGAGAGAGAGAGAGAGAGAATTCCAAGCAGGGTCTGTGCTGGCACAAACCGTGAGATCATGACCTGAGCCGAGCCGCTTAGAGTGTCCAATACTTAATCGACTGAACCACCTAGGCATTCCTCCCTGACCTTTTAAATAAGAGGAAAGTAAAACACAGTGTCATTGCATTGGCTTGCATGTATTTTGAATATTTTCTTAAGAAAATTTAAAAAAAACCCACAAAAGAGAAGTTTGGAGGTTCTTAGAGTTTTAAAGTGTGTGGTTGTGGTAAGAATTGTCATGGAAGTGATAGTATTTTTTTCCCTCAATAATTAATTCCTCTTCTTGACACTCCTTAAATCTTGAGTTCTAGATCACATTCCTGTGATCCAGGAAAATCAAGACCACTGAGGCAGAATGTTGTGTGGCTGTCACAAGGGAGAGAGAAGAGAACTGACTTCTTTTCTGCGAGGGAGAGAGTGCAAGAACTGGAAAAATCAGAATCAGATTCAGCCCTAGTGTCTTCTTAACCCTAAACTAGTGGGAAGGACATTTTAAAACAGATGTTTCGGTGCTACAGTTCACATGACTGTATGTGGGAGGATGTTATTGCAGGACTCTAGAACGTAGGTTTTTGGACCAGGCAGATTTGCCTTGTATGACCAGTTCTACCAACTGTAGGCACTGGGCAAGTTATTTAAACTTTTCTGGTCTACAGATAATAAATAATAATAATATTTACCTCAAAGGATAATTGTGAAGTTGAAGTAAGATACTGTCAGCGATTAGTATGGCAACTTTCTCCATTGAGCTCTAAATAGCTGGAAGCTACAGTTATTATTAGCTGTAATTAGATATAAAAATTAAAAAAAATATTTTTTTGGAGTTATAAGGGCAAATATAGCTTCAGATGAAACTATTAAATGGACTTATGAGACATTATAAAGCATTATATTTATGTATGTTTTTCAAATTGGTATTCCTTTTGAATATAAATCTGTAACTGTTCAATTTGTATTATTTTAGTAGAATTAGGGTAACAAAAAGGAAAATAAAATTACTGTACCTACTTCAAATTCTGAATATCTCCATTAACTTGAATGCAACTTGAGAGTCCTCTTCTATAAAAGGCATACACAATCTTACAGGGTGGGACAAAGGGTTATACAGAGCTCTCACTTGATTTTAGGTCCCATTCCTTTCTCAGCAAGAGATTTGTTCACTTTTTGTTCTCTTATTTGAAATATTCTTTTAGCTTCTTTTTTTAATGTTTATTTATTTTGAGAGAGAGAGAACGTGAGCCGGGGAGGTGCAGAGAGAGGGGGACAGAGGATCTAAGTGGACTCCGTGCTGACAGCAGAGAGCCTGATGCAGGGCTGGAACTCACAAACCCCGAGATCATGACCTGAGCTGAAGTTGGATGCTCAACTGACTGAGCCACCCAGGCACTCCTCAGATCTTAATTGTCCTCTAGCCGATGTTTTTCTTAAAGCATAGAGTTTTTTTCTACAGCTCTCCTACCTCACCTCACTTAAGAGTTAGCTTGGTAGCATGGGAACTTTCTAAGGCCTAATACAATTTCTGAATTTTCTACTATGATAGTCCTATAAACTTCATCAAGTATATTTCTGACCAGAAAGTTTCTCACAGATTCCTTTTATTTATATTTTTATTTCTTGGTCACTTTACTCCATGTAAAATGACACAACAAGAATGAAATCACAGCCTCTCAGAAGGTTTCTTTTGCAGAGGTGGTTTGTAAAAAATAGTAGAAGTGGCTTTTGAGTCAATCTGGTTATTCCATCTGAAAGTTTGGGCCACTTCCTCACTACAACCCCCAATCTCCAGGCATCTATTGACATGACTCAAAGTGCAGGCAGGAGATAATCTGCTAGGAGGGAATTTAGGGTTAATGTTCCTTGCAGAGAAATAGTGAGAATGGCAGTGTGGTGCTTGGCCAAGGCTCTTCAGCTGCTTCTTATTTAGAGGTGTCTACAGCAGAAGCTGAAAGGCATGTTATCATGCAAGGATGTCTAGTACTTGGGCAGGCATATGCTTGGAATTCACGTCCAAAGGTCCACATAGAGTTGGGGACGTTGGTATTCCCCTCAGTTCTGTGTTGAAATTTGTGTGAGTCTAACGAAGGAGGATTGTTTCAGCTATGTAGCGCTGCATAACAAACCAACCCCCAAATAGTGGTTTAAAGCAATGATGGCATTTCCTTTACTCAACTTTTTTGGCAACTTGAGCAGAGTTTGGCAGGAATAACTCATTGCTGCTCAAGTAGGTGTCGGAGCACCTCCGAAGCTGGGCGTTGGTGTGGCCTGAAGGTGTCTCTTTTCACACATCTTAGAATTGATGCTGGTTGTAGGCTGAAACCTTAGCTAAGGATGCTGGTGGAAACACATGGCCTCTCCATGTGGCTTGTGCTTCCTCACAACATGGTGGCTGGGTTCCAAGTGCCCAAATCCTAAAGAGCCAAGAGAGCCGGGAGAAAGCTATGTCCTTTCTGTGATCTAGTGTTGGAAGTCACACAGCATTGCTTCTGCCTTACTCTATTGTTCGAGACATCCATAAGCTACCCAGGTTCAAGGAGTAGATTCATGTAGAATCTACTTCTTGATGGGGGAGTGGCAAAATCATGGAAGAGCACACTGGACCAAAAGCTATGCTGTGACCAATTTTGGAAAATGCAATCTTCTGTAAAGACTCATGGGGTGGCAGAAGTTCATCAGGGTTAAAGAGTTTTAGAAGTACTGAGGAGATATTAGGCATGGAGGTTTCTCATGCAGCATCCAGGCACCAGTCCTGTCATGAGGTGGGCTTTTCTCCTGACTCTTATGTAGAAGATATCACAGGGGATCCAGTTGCAGAAACAGGAAAGGAACAATGCTGGTCTTACATGCACCACCCCAGGAAACCCTGACATTTTGGAGGCAGTGTTGTGAGTGTGGAATATTAGCTATGGAAATCTGTCTATCAGTGCTAATGTGTGTTCTTTTGGGTCACTGGCTTCTAAGGCCCAGAGCAACGCAGGCTAATGATAATATCCACCAATCACTGAGTAACTTTAATTCAGTATGGTGTTATGCCAAAGATTTTGTTTCTCAGTATCATGGCATTATTTCCCTTCTCCCTGAATCCATCTTCAAAGTGACTCCTTCTTCAAATTGAAACCAAAAATTATTTAATCCTTTTAAGATCAACAAACAAGTGTCTTTGTTACCATAATTTTATAGACATTCATAAGTAACCTGTTAAATTTCTTATTTGAACAACTGGCTTATGTTACAACTGCATTCTTGTCTTATCTCTTGTCCATTCATGTAGAAATGAGATATTCTTTTAACCAGTCCACTTCTCAAAAGAGATTTCAGGGGTGCCTGGGTGGCTCAATCAGTTAAGCATCCAACTATTGATTTTGGCTCTGGTCATGATCTCACAGTTCGTGCTGACAGCATGGAAACTGCTTGGGATTCTCTCTCTCTCTCTCTCTCTCTCTCTCTCTCTCTCTCTCTTTCCCTCTCACCCCCTCCCTACTTGTACATGCTCTAAATAAATAAATAAATAAATAAATAAATGGGGCACCTGAGTGGCTCAGTCAGTTAAGCATCCAACTTCAGCTCAGCCCATGATCTTGCAGTTGGTGAGTTAAAGCCCTGCATCAGGCTCTGTGCTGACAGCTTGGAGCCTGGAGCCTGCTTTGGATTCTGTGTGTGTGTGTGTCTCTCTCTCTGCCCCTCCCTTGCTCGTGCTCTATATCTCTCTCTCAAAATAAATAAATAAATGTTAAAAAAAATAAAAAAATTAAGAAATAAACATTAAAAAAAATCTCAGAGAAATTTGACTTAATTTATGCTTTGACTATTGGTGTAAGTTGACTTTCTAGTGCTTTCATTTTTGCTAAAATCCCAAAGCACCGAAGCTGTGTGATAACTTTTCATGGTTCTGATTTTCTCCACTTACCAAAAGCAGAGTCATTGGCAGATTTAGCAATCAGACTCTATGTCCCTATCAAGTGACCTCCTAAGTTTCAACTCCTTCACATTAAATATGTTGTATTGCACAATGCCAGAACCAATGCTGGATGCCTGGTGTCTAATTATTAACTTCACTCCTGGCCACTTCTGTTCACAAAGACTGCTGCTATAACTTTCACAGCAACTGACAGTATCCTGACCTTTACCCTCCGGTGACTTCTTTCCTTTAGTAATCTGTTATAAGGAAGCTTATCAAAAAGCTTTGTGAAAAACTGAGCAAATATAATTATTTGGTCCCTTATATAGTATGCTATAGTTATATCTTATTTAAAATAGAGGAAATTTGGGGCGCCTGGGTGGCTCAGTCGGTTAAGCGGCCGACTTCGGCTCAGGTCATGATCTCGCGGTCCGTGAGTTGAGCCCCGCGTCGGGCTCTGTGCTGACAGCTCAGAGCCTGGAACCTGTTTCAGATTCTGTGTCTCCCTCTCTCTGACCCTCCCCTGTTCATACTCTGTCTCTCCCTGTCTCAAAAATAAATAAAACATTAAAAAAAATTAAAATAGAGGGAATTTAATAGATTAGAGGCAGATTAGAGGCAGATCTTTTTTCCTTCTCTCTTTTTTTTAATTTTTATTTTATAAAACCTTATGCTATAGACATACTGGCTTGCCCTTAATCTGATTCTCAATCTACTTACCCAAGAATGAAAATTAGTTTTATCAAGTTGTGTTTCTTAAAGTCCTTTGGAGCTCTCATATTTTTATGATATGTGCCACACTAATGGCAGTTTTCAGGCACATAGATTGTGTGTTGAGGGAGGCCATATCTAGCACAGGGATACTGCACTGACCAGGAAAGGGGCTCAGGAGCCACGGTAACTCTGCCCTGGTGTGTTCGGCATCCTTAAGAAATAAGGTGCCTGAAGCAAAAGGGATTAACTATGACCAGAACAAAAGACTAAGCCTCGAAGTCAATTGACTAAGCCAATCACAGACACAACTGTGACTGATGAGGATAAGGTAGTCTCAGTTCCTGTCTGTCTGTTCCATCATGAGAGAGGTGGGGGGCAATGCTTCAGGCCGCGCCTCGAGTGCCCCCTGCCTCCTCCTGTTATAGCTCCACACTGCTGGGATCATAGAGGGGCCCTGCTGCCATTTCTTTGAAGCTGCCCTCCTCAAAATGAGAGCTTCTGCTCCACCCTGGGACAGGGCTTAGTATTATGTTAGATCACTAAGCGTAGGATCTGGTGGCACAATTGATAGCTGAGTCACTGAGTCGCCAGATTTGTCCCTGATCTCTCCCTTCTTCCTGACTCCCTTCCTTGGGTATTTATACCTCCTTCTTTCTCTTTTGCTTAGAACATTGAGAAACTAGCTTTGCCTTTTGTCTTTAGTTCTTAAGTTACGTAGCAGGTCTGTCATGGCTGAAGATTTGACCGCCTCCTGACAGTGGCTTAGGCGTTTACTCCATTTTCCATTACATCTCCCATTTGGAATTGGGTAGATTTTATTTCCATCTGACCTGCCCCTCGGTTGATTCTGAGCTCAGGGCATTGGCCTGAGCTGAGGTCTCAGGAGCTGGATGTGGAGGAGGAGGGGGATGGGAGCCATCCCAGGCAGGAGCTGAAGGGAATAGGATCTAATACCTGAAGAATTAGGGCTGAACTGGGAACTAGAGTGGGTTCAAGATATTAAGTCAAGAGCTTGAAGGTAACTCAAAACAGGACAGGTTTGGTAGACAGAACCTGGCCACATTTACACTCAGCGCACTGGAGAGTGAAGGCCACGTGGAAAACCATAGAGAGCTCTGCCTTCTGCTGCAATAAGCAGTGAAGGCACCTCCCAGGATCATACAGGTTAAGTCTGCGCTTCACCTTGTTCTGGTTGTGCGAACTTTGGTAAGTAAGGTGTTTCCTCTGAGTTTGCATTTCTTTATCTGTAAACTGACAATATTCGCTCACGGTCCACTGTGGATTATAGACAGAGAATGCAAAGTTACTCACAGACGTGGTCTGCCTAAGTCCTCATTATCGGGTCACTATTAGTGTAGCTCTGTCACCTTACCACCTGCATGGGAACTCATTCCACCTTTTTAGGTTCGGAGTCTTGCCCAGTGAATGAAACAGTTAGGTTAGATCATCTCTAAGTCCCCATCCAACTCAAGCATCCTCACATCTATTCTAAACTCCCACATGGCAAAGGAGTCTTGCTTTCCAAAACTATCTTATGGCCACCCAGAGGCTCTGGCCCAAACTCACAAATTAGATTAAATCCCATTATTTTTAAAAACCTCTTTTGAAACATTAAAGCCCACATATATGTTTAAATAACCTTGTCAAATTTGCTCTCCCTGCAGAGGGATTTTCATTATTCTTTTTCATTAAAATAAAAATCCCTCTGGTTGACTTTCTAAATGTGTTTTCGTTAGACCTTCAGCCTGTTGTTAACCATTTTCAACCTAATATTAAACTCTGTCCTCCTCAAGCTGAATGCTCTGCTACTCCCTGAGAAGTCACCCACGATGATGATAGAGCAGGCACTTAATATGCTAAATAATAATAATGTAAAATCTAAATGCGTAGTGATCACAGGCTGCCCATCAGGGGTCTGTCACTCACTTCCTTCATCAGTAATTTTCACTATAAAATTCTTCACTGAAAGGGGAGGGGAAAAAGCTTGTACAGAAAACGTCTGCAGGCTACAGGCTGTGGTAAATAGGGTATCTAATATCTAGAAAATGAATATGCATCCTCCAGAGAAACATATACTGAAAGGGGAAATGGATTCTCAGATTAGGAAGTTTAGTACCAAGGAAGAAAGGGAACTATTTTTCAAGAGAAAAGAATAGATGTAGTTGATTTCCTTTCTACTGATAAACTGTGCTTGGTAGAGTTTTCCTCTTCTTTATTTCAAACGCTTAAGTCAAAGGTTTCGTGTTCCTTTATGTTTCGTGAACCAAGTCATTCAGATAAGCAGCCCTTTGCTCTATCAACTAATTATCTTCTGATTTGCTTTGATCTATTATTCAGGCAGTAAATTCCAGCTTCATTGCACCCATAATGTAAAACCCAAATGTAATCACTGTTGCAAAAGGAGATAACAGGAAGCTGTAGATTTCAAAGAGGCATTTCCTTTGTTTCAAGAAGTATGGTATGTGCTACATACGCTTTCCATGTCATTCAGGGAACTGACCTTGCTGCAAACCCAATCTACATTCTACTGATCTTTTTACCAGAAAACCATTATTTATCATGCTTTGGAAATGTAAGTTATATGTGACACTATTCCTGTATGTTATGATATGCTTTTATGCATCAAATTAAAATGGCTTTTTCTTTTTCTTTTCTTTTCTTTTTCTTTTGAGTGTGGCTTATGCAATCAGTGCTTTATAGTAAAATCTTTATGTATGTTATCAGTCACCACAAATTCTGTTTTTGGCTCAACTGCATTGAGAAATATTTCTGCAGAATTTTATTTTTCCTAATTCATCTGAACAAATTTGGCTTATAAATTAGAATTTGCTTACAATCTATTAAATCCACATCAGTCCATATGTTCAAAGCCAAGAGAGCCATCTATGAGAATGATAAAGGCCACCATGATTACTTCTCTGTGAAAACACAACTCACTATCCATTTGGCTTTAGGAAAAAAATCAATTTTTCCAAAATCCTGTGCAAACAAGGGTTTAACATCTTCAAGTGATTCTATAAAGTAAAACATATTTTGACTACTGGTTTTTCTTTGAAATTTATTATTTTGTTATCTCCTCTCTTTCCCTCTCTTCTTTCTCTCCCTTTCAATATCCTTGCATATGTAGACTGGTGGACTATATTTTCATCCTATGCTCTAGATTGTTTCTGGGAATGGAAGGGATTCCGCAAGACATTAATTCCAAAGCGTTCAGATCTTGTATGGGCAGGCATTTCTCCTTCAGACACTGCCTGGGTAGCTTTTAAGATTCTAGGCACAGTAAGAGAGCAATCGATCTTATTAGATTAGCTCTTCATTAAGCAATGCTCTAACATACATTACTCAAGCTCTATCATTTGGTCTTAGAAATAGCTGATCATCTGCCCTGAATTATCTTTCTTTGTGGTTCTTAAGTAATTTACTCTCCACCATCTCCTTCCTTCCCACTCCCAGCCCCATGTAGCAACTTTTATTACAAATTTTATCTGGTTTCCTAAATTTATCTGCGTTATTATAGAGCATCAAGAGTTCGGTTCAGAATAAAATTGCCATTTTTCTCCTATGTTATTTTACCTGGCAACAGCTTTGGAGCAAGGTGACTTTTGGCCTCCTTTTGAGAGCTAGGGGTTTGATAATAATTAACTTTCTTGATAAGCAGAAGGCTGTTAGGAATTTGAAGGCCATGGTACCTGTTGTATAAACTGGCCAGCCTCCTGGTCACTTGTTTTTTTGTGAAAGGAAAGGAACGATTAAGTTGTATTCTGATCTTTTCTATTGTGAAAGTGTTCCTGGTTTATAAATTGAATTGGAAGGAACCGGTGCAGCACAAATGAAACTAGATGTTTGTAGTAGCTTGTGAGCTTTCTTAGTCTTTGGCTCCTAGGAGCAGAATTTATGACTTTGCAAATAAGGAGGTAGTTGGTATTTAAAGTCAATATCACTACCATAAAAATTAATGAGTGTTCAGATTTTTATACTATGGATAGCTCTTGCTAGTGACAAAACTCGACCTAATTCAACTGCTTTCCAAGTGCATTGCCAAGTGCTTTTGGGTTTGCCTTGTCTGCCTTCTTTATGTAAAAAAAAAATTTTTTTAATGTTTATTTATTTTTGAAAGACAGAGGGACAGAGCATGAGCGGGGCAGGAGCAGAGAGAGAGAGGAAGACACAGAATCTGTAGTAGGCTCCAGGCTCTGAGCTATTAGCACAGAGCCCGACGTGGGACTGGAACTCACAAGCCGTGAGATCATGACCTGAGCTGAAGTTGAATGCTTAACCGACTGAGCCACCCAGGTGTCCCTACCTTGTCTGCTTTCTTACTAGCAGGGATCATCCTTCTGGCTGCTTGACCCTTAATTCTCTGAACAACTTCATTAGTAAAATGGAAATAAGTATAGGTTCTGTGTATTAAGTTGTGGTAGGATGAAATGAGGCCATATGAGTAGATTAGGTGAGATAATATATGTAATATGTTTTGGACAGTTATAGCAAGCACTCAATATGTTTCAGCCATCACTATCAGCCTCATCATCACCATCATCATCGTCTAAGTCATTTAGCTCTTGAAGAATTTCATTTTGGAAAGAAATTGCTCCTCTGAACTTTAGTAATTAGAAGATGGGAGACTTGCTGGGAGTTGTCCTTTTGATCCCTAACATCAGTTTGGTCCATCTAATACTGTGCTCATAGTCAAGAGCACTTGTGAACTCTCCTAGGTAGAAGGAGAGAAATGCTGACAACTATGGTAGGGCTGTATGTTAAGACAAAAACTATCTTTATTCATCCATTTCCCCAATTTTCTTTTCTTTTTTTTTTTTATTTTTTTAACGTTTATTTATTTTTGAGACAGAGAGAGACAGAGCATGAACGGGGGGAGGGGCAGAGAGAGAGGGAGACACAGAATCGGAAGCAGGCTCCAGGCTCTGAGCCATCAGCCCAGAGCCCGACGCGGGGCTCGAACTCATGGACGTTGAGATCAAGACCTGAGCTGAAGTCGGACGCTTAACCGACTGAGCCACCCAGGCGCCCCCCCCATTTTATTTTCTATTGACTTGGCAGAAAGTAGCATAATGGTAGAGCCTTTCCAAATCCATTTGGCTCCACATTCACCTTCTAAATGGTTAGAGCATTCTTGGGTATTTTTATTTTTATCAGATCAACATTTCCTAATTGTACAGTCTGTGGAAGAGCTTATGGAGCAAAATGCAAAAATGCTTTTGATGGTGGCACTCGGTTTGTCCTGTTTTGACCACTTTTGAATGTTTTCAGGGCTCTATTCAGGAATCCTTCAGCGCATATTGCTGAGGTTTATCAGATTATAGAACGTATTCTTCTACTGACGGTAAAACAGGGGTTTTGAATGGTACAGCAGGGCTGGAATTTATCTAGCTCTGGCCACAAGACATCACATTTCCAGGTTGACACCGTGGAACAGTCCGTCTCCTGGTATTTTACCTTCCACTAACTCGGTACAAATGAACAGAAAGGAGAGGTTATGTTTGCAGAGTATCTACTATGTGCAAATAACTTTAAATAAGAAAAGTTAATATCTATTGCGTGTTTTGTGTACGTATTACATGATTCAACTTATTGAATCCTGAGATACGAAGTCTGTGAGGTAATTACTTATTCTTCCTGTTGCACAGAAGAGGACATCGAAACACAGAAAGTTACCTAATTTGCTTCGGTCACTCAGCAAGGAAGAGGCAGAATTGAGACCTGAAGCCAGGAAATCCAGCTCCATACCATCATGCTGGTTAATTCCCACAGCAAGCTGTGGTGTGCATGTCACTTTCTGATAGAGGAGGAACTGGAACTCAGGGAAGTGAAGTCACTTGCACTGGCCTCCTCCCGTCTACCACACTCAGATAAGGAGATAAGTGTCATGTCACGCATACCAGTTGCCAATTCTTTACTGGTCAGAGGGAAACAAAAAGCAGGTTTGGATGTGGTTATCCTGCCTGTGGTTGTTTTCCAGAGCCCTGCATGCTGTCCCCGGGGAGGTCCCATGAAGACGCCCAGGAAAGCTCAGGGAAGGTGTGAGAAACCAATGAGGCCTCTGTCTGGAAGCACATTTTAAAACTACGTTTGCAGTCCTTCTAGCACCCCTGCTGGCTGATTCCAAAGATGTACTGAGTTTGCTCTCTGAGGCTGCAATCCCTGCTGGGCCCATGTCCAGCATGCTGGCAAGAGAGGCAGGGTTAGCATTACCCATCATCCTGAGGGGTGCCAGCAGAGGAAGTTTTCCCCATAGATGGGACTGTCAGACTAACACAAAGGCAGAAGAGGGGGAAGAAGAGAACCAAAACAGGGAAGCAGAAGGTGGGGAAAGACAGGAAATCAAAGAGAATTAAGGAAAACAGGGTAAAGACAAGAAGCCCAGCACTGGAGGAGAGAGTGGCCTATGAGGGGCCCAAGTTTCTTGTTTCCCTGCTTCTGGGGAGAAAGCAGACTCCTTCCTCTCAGGGCTCAGACTCCTGTACCAGCCAAAATAAAATTCATTTGAAAAATTAAATTACGTCTGAGGAGTAAGCACCCCCCAAAAGGCCCTGGAGGTCAGAACAATCAGGATTTAAATTAATTGCTTAATGGAAAAAACATTTCTGAGAACAATGCTGATAATGGGCTAAAACTAGGGTATGTTTGTAACTCTTTGAAACGAATCGAATTGCTGGTTACAAGAATTAATGCTTATAGAGAAATTGTGATTGAAATCCCCGAAGTTAAGTATTAATTCCTTGAAGCAATTGGTAATTAGTGAAGAATTGTGCACTTATAGTCAGTATTCCATTCAGCACTTAATTATACCCTGTCTCCAATTGTTTTCAGTCGTCGCTTGTGTGTGTTAGTCTTGTCTCCCCGAACCTGATCATGAACTCGGTGAGAGCGGCGCTGGGAATCCCTCTTTGACTGGTGTATCTCTCCATCCCAGCACAGCCCTAAACATACACAAATACTCGGAAGTTGACGGATGCTGACTGGGATAAATCTTGGAGCTTAGAAAAAAGGTGGCCTTTTGAAGGGAAATGTAT
This sequence comes from Panthera uncia, assembly GCF_023721935.1. Classification (NCBI taxonomy): domain Eukaryota; kingdom Metazoa; phylum Chordata; class Mammalia; order Carnivora; family Felidae; genus Panthera; species Panthera uncia. Next base: position 56,324,680 of record NC_064810.1, on the reverse strand, counting down.
TTAGTTAGCCCAGCAGGCCCAGAGCAGAGCACGCTCCTCAGGAAAGCCAAAGAAGTGAACACAGGATGTCACTTGTGGTTGCATGTGTTACATGGAGTAGAGGATTTGAAAGGAGCCATCTTATTTGAGTGAAAAGAAACTGTAGACCACTTGAGATCAGGCGCGTGCTGTGGAGCAGCTTGATTTGGGTTTTGTTAATTCTACATTTTGCAAAGGCTGAAAACAGTCAATAGGCCTGGAAGGGGATCAAGAACAGAGGGCTCCCGTGTGGCCTGGCTGCCTCATAATTTAGGGGGAAACTCTATACTTTTCAAAAGCTTTGGCTGCCATTTGTTTATTGAAAAAGCAACTGGAAAAGCATGACCTTGCCACGTTCATGACCAAAAAAAAGTATTTACCATTATGTTCACTAGGGGGAAATTGGTTTCTCCATGTGGGAGACATGTAGTCACTTCTGCTCTTAGGAATATTCGCTCATATTTTCATGTCTTTCTGAGCAGGTCTTTCATTTAACAACATTTCATGTGTGCGCCTTTAAGGCAGCTCTCTTTGAAAGAATCTGAAGATTAGTCTCTGTCTCATATGTGTTCATTTTAATTTGTTAGGAAAAGTGGCAGTGGGGATGGAAGGCTGGGAAAATATAACAACTCAATTTTACAATAATTATAAGGTAACTAAGAGACGAGTGTGGGTATTCCTTCCCATCAGTTCCAGGAAAGACTGTTACACTGAGGAACAGCTCTCTATGAACTTCCTGTGTCTGTTTCTCAAACCTCTTTCCCATTGCTCTTCGTGTTACATGCTTTAATCCAGTAACTTCAAATTGCTAATGGCTCCCAGCATACGACACATTATTCTAGTTCTTTGCTTGGCCTAGAAGGCCCTTCTTACTTTCCTCTCTCTTATGTATCCTTTAAGACTTCCTCTGGGAAAACCTCCAGAATGTCCCTCTCCCTAAATCCTCAGATTTGATTGAGTGCTCTATGGATAGATCGCATGACTTGATGCCATTGCTTTCCATATTACATGAAAAATCTGATTCTATGTCCCTCTGTTCCAGCAAATCCACATCTTTCTTCTCCTCTTTCTTCTTTCTCTCCCCCCCACCCCTCTCTCTTTCTTTTTCTTCCCTCCAATGACTAGCATAGTGCCTAGCAGCACGCAGTGCTGTATAAATTTTGGTAGTCATTGCTATTGTTGTTATCAAAGGGCTGATAACAGACTCCTTTTGTGCAGTCAAGGTAAAGAATATTTCAGTTTAGGATTTTTCCAGATTGGGAAGGGTATAAGATTCTTTAATTCTGTGTGTGTGTGTATGTGTGTGTGTGTGTGTGTGTGTGTGTGTGTGTATTACATTATCTAGGACAAATATATGTCTTGAATATTTTCCCCAACAGGATTTCAGAGGAAATAGTGTTATTGGAATTGTTGGCTTTGTGGATGCTAGGATTCTCAAAAATTTGAAAATATTATTATACTTGAAACATGGAATTTTGCATTTAACCTGAAATTTTATACCTCGTGGAGTGTGAGACTATTTAAATGACAGAAGCTTAATAATGACTAAAGGATTCTTTTCAAATCTTCAAAATAGAGCACAGCCACTAACTTTTTCAGAAGGAATAAATGAGTCAAACAATGTAATATAATAGAATGAGTCCTAGAATGAGGTTTGCGTGCCTTAAATTTACCTTTAATTGTCTGAGTGACTATTCCAAGCTGCCTAACCTCTACAGTCCTTATTTGAACAAAACAAGAAAGGTTACCAGAAAAGATCTCAAATTCCACCTTAAATGCCCTGCAGGTGTTATGATACTGCATGAAACCATGTTAGATTATCTAGCACAAATGGAATATATGAATGCAAAGGAGGATGTGAAGAAGGACAGATTAGAATGGAGTGTGCCTCACCAAGGAAAACTTCTGGAGAGAGGTGTGTTCCTAATTCAGTTTTGAAGGAAGAAGTGAAGGGAGGCATGACAAACTAGGATATGAGGGGAGCTGAACTGTCTCTGTGGTTTTGCATCCTTTCATGTATCTCTCACCTGTGGGAAGTCAAGGAAGCAGAAAAGTACACCTGAAGTCAGGCTCAGATGTTCAGACCTTAGACACCAAGGGTAAATGGCAAAGAAGCTGCTCTGACAAGAGGAATGGATTTCCTGTGGTGCCAGGAGGCTTATGATGCTTTGGGGCTCTGTTTTCTCCCCTTACATCTTTTTGAGGAAAAAAAAGTATGTATCTGAATCCTCTGTATATGAAGTGTTATTTTCCCAAGTCTTTTCTCAGCGCCTCTCCCCTCAATCCTCATCTAACCTAACATCTTTTATCTGCTGTCCCTCCTCTGATCGCTCCCACTCTCTTTTTTCTTCCTCTTTCCCTTGCCTTTGGGGTGACCAGGATAAATGCAACAGAATGGGCTTAAAAATAAGTGTCCACTTAAAAATGCAATTAGCTAAAAATGGCTTTATCTTGTCTGTTCCTACATCTGTCATATTTCCTTTTATATTGTTGGTTACTTAAGTATAAACATTCAAACATATGAGGTGCTTTGAGTTGGGGTGTTAGTAGCAGTAAAATATGACACATTGTTCTAGGTTATAGGGAGGGATAGAAAATTATTATTTTTTTCATTGACCTGATCCATAGGGGAGAAAAAAATTATAGGGTCTCTCTGCCTTACTCTATTTCTTTCACAAAAGAAATTCAACATTTTCCTCTGTGCCCTTCAATTCCTTTTTAAAATAGGAACCAAAGAACAGTTACTCAATAATCACAACAATTTTTTTAAATTTGCATAGTGGTATTTTTTTGAGGGAGAAAGAGATAAAAAAGATAGGAAGAAACTATGTTACAATGGAGACAGATAGAGAGCTATAAATATATAGAGACCAGTGGGAGGGCAGGTGTGACAGACATAATGGCAAGAATGGGTGCTTTGTTTCCAAATTGATGTTGACTTTCATTCCAATATGCTACCTTTCTGCTGTGGGACGATTTACCCAATCTATTCCAACGTCAATTTTTCTTTTACTTTTGGGGAATAAAAGTACAGATTTTATTGGGTTACCAGTGAGGTTAAAATGCAATATCCATTCTGTAAATATGTATTGAGTCCTTGAAATGTGTACTTGTTTCTGTTATAACCGTTTGTTTCTGGTCCTTAGCTGAATACAATGCAATTACACGAGTATTGTAATCAATACTTCTTCTTCTGGTCACTGCCTTTTTCCATCTGTCATGTTTTGATTCTCATCTCATGAAAATGTAGGAGACCAGAATAGGCCATCCCACACTATGACTGTAGGGAACGAGAATACCCAAATACACCTTTTTGGTGTAAGGGATATTTTGAGAAAGAGCAGACACAGGAGAAACTCTGCAAACAAAGTAGAAGTTACCCTTTTGCAAGGATATCTCCCGTTTGTAAGGACATCCATTTGTAAGGATAACAGGAAGAGAAGGATGATTCTAAATCATAAAAGAACCTTAGCGTTGGAGAGGCACTTTCTTAAATCTTCATGAAAGGCCTTACTCTTGTCTGCCATACATTTTCCTGATCACCTTTCTGTAACTGGCCTCCTCCACAGCCTTTTTTCTTTGATTTAGCTGAAGATGGTATTTAAGCCTGAATTCTAAGCCACTTCCTTGAGAGTTCCTCACTTCTCTGAGTATCTCCATGTATATATGTGATATACATGTTACAGAACTTCTGTTTGTTTTTCTCTTGTTAATTTGTCTAGAGAGAAAGAGAGAGAGAGTGTTAAAGAAGGTAAACACACTCAAGGGCCTACAGGGAGATAGAGTCCCTGCATATAAATGAACAAGAAAAAACAGACACAGGAGACATGCTTCATAGGTTAAGTACTGCATCTTTGAACACAAAGTTTTGAAAGTCATGTTGCATTTTAACAAATGCCGTAATGACATTCTTTCCCTTTATATTGTGTGTGGATGTGTGGGGGAGGGTACAATATTTTGCAGGGGCTGCTGATTTTCTATGCTTGCTAGAGACAAGGACAGTACAGTAATGCAGACTGAATATCATTTGGTCCTTCAGTGGGTCTTTTGTATGACCTACTGTTTCACATACCTTCTTAAAATTAAATGTTGACATCTGGATGGGATTATTAATACAGCAAAAGTAGGTATCAGCCAATAAAAAGTTCAGGAATCATTCTGCATTCCATTTACTTCTATCTTTCAATTTCTAGTGATATTTTCACTATCTTTGAAGGCATTTTTATGGTAGAATGAATACCTGTGCAGAAATCAAAATAACAGAAATAAATGGAAGAACATCTGGCTGATTCAATCATGTTAAAATTTGAAGTCAAACTTGGCCTTTTAATATTTATGCCTTGAAAATATGTCCTTGGATTTTGTCTAACAGCATCCAGTATGATATGTACTGATTGAGTGATTTGGTGTCTTTTTTTTTAGTTGTTTAAATATTGTGGCTTAAATTTTTTTCGTTGTTTGAAAATAAATAAGTACTTGAAAATTCAATCTATCACTTCTTATTTTTCCCTTTAGGAAAATAACACATCATTTACATATTTCCTCATGTTTACATAAGGCTCAAGTGTGTGATTACAGTAAAGTTGTTAGAAATCAATGTTGTTTGGCTCATGTTAATGTAATATCTTTAAAATTTAGGGCAGTAGTAAGTCAAGGTGATGCACCATGCTTGTATAAAAATATGGAATTAGTCCCTCAATAATTGAAACTATGAATGTGAAAGTTCGTGTCTCTGCCATGATCTGTACTAGCTTCAGATGAGATCTAGAAACAAAGCTTAAAAATATAAATATTTTTTAAAGGGGAGAGAGAGATAGTGAGTGAGTGGGGAAGGGGCAGAGAGAGAAGGAGACAGAGAATCCCAAGCAGGCTCCACGTCATCAGTGCCGAGCCCAAGGTGGGGGCTGGAACAAACTGCAAGATCATGACCTGAGCCGAAACCAAGAGTCAGACGTTCAACTGACTGAGTCATCCAGGTGCCCCAAAAATATATATTAAAGAGAGGTATGAATAATAATTATAATTACCTCTATTGAGTACTTACTTTTTGGCAGACACACTCCTAAGTATTTACATGTATTCTCTCATTTCATACTGTCCACAAATCTTTAGCTATTTTTTATCCCTGATGAAAAGGTAAGGAAACGGAAGCTCACGGACTTTACATAGAAATTGCAAAAGTCTCCTATCTACTAAGTGGAAAGGCTGGGATTAAAATCTGTATTTGTTTGATTCTAAAACCTGAGACTTCTATTGATTAGGTTAATTGACGTTCTAAACATTTTAACTAGATAAAAAGAATTTCGTAACTTTGTTGGCATTTGTCCATAATTTAGTTAAAATACTTTTTTTAAGCAAAAAAGGTATTGATTTTATAAGACTTCATACCTCTTCTCTTTGAGGATAAATTGCAGCCGCTTGTCAGTATGGAGTTCGCTTAGAAGACTTGAAACTCCAGCTCAGAGAATCAACGAAATGTCTGGGACCATATCTCAGGGAAAGAGGGGGGTGTTGAAGGTCTACCTCCAGTTTGCAGACTGCCATCAGAACTGCCCTTCTTGACTTGATTTCAGCTTGATCCCATTGCTTGTCCTTCTGTCTCTGTGCCCTAATCATCCTACTAACCTGAGGATCTTGGACTATGTGTTGGATAAATGAGATAAGTGTTTCCGGTAGAAAAGATACAGTCTCTTAGCAAATAGTGCTGGGACAAGTTGACAAGCAACATGCAGAAGAATGAAACTAGACCACTTTCTTACACCATACACAAGAACAAATCCAAAATGGGTGAAAGAGCTAAATGTTAGACAGGAAACCATGAAAATCCTACAGGAGAAAACAGGAAGCAACCTCTTTGACCTCAGCCATAGCAACTTCTTAGTAGACATGTCTCCAGAGACAATGGAAATGAAAGCAAAAATGAACAACTATTAGAACCTTATCAAGACCAAAAGTTTCTGGGGTGCCTGGGGTGTCTCAGTCAGTTAAGCGTCCAACTTC